>NW_027176264.1:89968-589968 GCF_023349555.1 Cebidichthys violaceus
CTAGTGAAATATGATTCATGTACTGTCAAAATAGTTCCCAATTCCTTCTTTTATATTGATCGACTAATCGACTAACTGCTTCAGCTCTATCGTTTGATCTTATCACAAGTGGGAAAAATTGAGATTTCCGTCTCTAATGCTGCATCTTTACAATATCACAGTAGGATGAATCTTTTGATACGTTGTGGACAAAGCCAGCCGTCAGTTACAGATCAAGAGGAAAAACAACGACTCAAAATGTGAGGAAAACTGCCCCTGAAAAGACTGAAAATATGCCTCTTTTTATCAGGTTTTATGGAGTCTGAAGATGAATATGAGAGTGATCGCTCTTACCTGAAGCCGAGTCAATGAATAGAGAGAAACGCGTCTGTGAAGCTCACCAGCAGTGACTCTGATTGGGACCAAACTAGCTGCTTACTTGAGAGCGAGCGAGTGAATCGGGCTCCTAGCAACTGCTGCCAGTCAGGGAGGGATGAAGAGGTATGTAGCCCATGAAGGAACGAATGAGTGACGAATGAATGAATGAATGACTGAATGAATGAATGAATGATGAAGAGAAAGGACCACGCTTTAAATCCCTGCAGAGAAGGCTGACTACCTCCTGATTCCTGATACATCTGTGCTGAAATGTTTCCTTTGGTGGAAGTGTTCTCTGGGCTACCCTGGAAACAACACTCATAATCATACTATATCTAATCTTTGGGCACATTACTGTTATTTTTTCCAATATACTACATTATAAATATGAAAAAAGACTAAATATAGTAAGTATCAATAGATTAAATAGCAAACATATGCACACAAATGCAGTGTAAAAAAGGAATATATATAATACAAAAACAGAATTTTTGTATTTTTCCTAATATTTCCAAAATCCTGACTTTAACTATTAATAAAAATGGGATTTTTCTGTAACTAAAAAAAACATGTCCAAAGTATGTCCTGATCAGATTTACAGAATTCAGTCCATTCAGAACAAATAATGTGGTCATTTTCCGTATGACACTAAATAAAATCTTTGGGCACCGATGCGTATAGAGATGATGAAAACAGAAACACAGCTGCTCAAAGTGTGTGTTGTTGTGCCGAGAGCTAAATCAGCTAATGAGGAATGATGCTGACTGTTGCTAAGCTGCTTTAGGGCTACAAATAATAACTATATGTTATTAGCAATAAATCCTGTGATTATTTGATAAATTACTTGATTCATTTAGTCAAGAAAACAAAAAAAGTCTGTCACAATTTCCGCTGGCCAAAGGCGGCGTCTTCAAATTGCCGTTTTTGCCCGAAACAACAGCCCCAAACCCAACAATATTACATTTTTAATGACATATTTAAGAAATAAGAAGCAAATCTTCATATTTCAGTGACAACGGTGAAAACGGGGACTAATCATGATAAGTAAAACAGCGGGCTGTTCTCATACAGCGTTCATAGCTATAAATACGAAAATTAATGTGCAACAAACACCGACCTTTTAGCGCAGGATGATGGATTTGTCACGTAACTTGCGTACTTCAATAAACGCATTTACATCGTTAAAGCGACAATCTTTTCCGAAACCAAACCAACTACGTTTGTTGCCTAAACCTAACTAAGTTGTTTCCTGTGAAGACGGCGCTTTATTTTGAAAAGACTGAATGCATGTAACCAGCGGGACATTCGTAGAAAAACCTTTAGGAGAAACTTTTACTTAAGACATCATACAAATGTTTGTATGAGGATACGCAGAAAACAGCAGGAGCCAAGGCCAAAAACAAAGACACCATCAGCTAACAATGTTCATGAAGAATGAAGAAAGAGGCACACCGGTTGATGTGTTAAACAGCATAATCACATGTTCATAGCTCCTCCTCCACATTTACCTAAATTGAGATAATAGTGGCTTGTTTACATTTTAGGCAAAAATTTGCTGCCACTCTCCTCCAGAGAGCCTCGATCGGTGTGTTGTCTTCTTCGCAGGACAGAGACACAACCGTTAACGAGACAGAGGAGAAGATGTCCGAACCCGCGGCGTCCCACCTGCTATATATTGGTGCTGTGGCGTCCCGGTTTGGAGACGAGCACCAAAGTAGGACGTAACTGCGGGACGGAGCAACTTTCAGACAACCTTGGCAGAATGACTAAGCTGTTCGGGCCAGAAGAACAGAGACAGGAAGTAAATGGATGCAGCTGGGGGTCATTTGGATGTTTTTGTTTTTGACACTTTGGCACAAACGCCAAAGTCATACCAACAGAATGTGAACGATGTGCATTAAAGCCCGAGGGGATTCAAAGACATTCAGTTTACGATCAAATGAAAGGAGAGAAACGCAGGAAATCCTCACAACTGGGAAGCTGGACCTGGATTAAGACAAAAATGAAGACCTGAATCAGGAAACACCTGACGAAAGAAAACGTAAACAAGACAAAGCAATTCAACACGTTGGCGCTTTGACCGTTTTTGCCGAGGTTTGCTGAATTGAAGAGAGGCTTTAAAGCACTGGCATTGAGACATCAGACTTCATTTGGTGCTTCATCAAACACGAGTGCCACACCCAAGTCCTCTGGTCACAGACTGCTTTGTTCTGGCTCTGGCCACTACTGCCTCTCTCTCTCTCTCTCTCTCTCACACACACACACACACACACACACACACACACACACACACACACACACACACACTGCCAACAGCATAATGCAACAAACCAGTGGCAGACAGCAGGTCACACGCTCATTCCTGTATTCAAATTCCTCTCTTGCGTGTGTGTGTGTGAGTGTGTGTGTGTGTGTGTGTGTGTGTGTGTGTGTGTGTGTGTGTGTGTGTGTGTGTGCGTGCGCGCGTGCGTTCCGCTGCCAGCGCTCCTCAGCAGGACACGTCAATTTGGCAGCGAGTCCCGGCCGGTCCACGGCGACGGAAACCAGACGCCGCACAGACGGCACAAATACGAGGCGAGGCGCTTATTAAAAGACAACAGCTTCCAGGGGGAAGTGACACGAGCGCTGGTGGAGCGCGGCGCGGCGCGGCGCGGCGCGGCCTCCCGAGTCTGCGGGGCCAGGCTGTCAAAAGATGCTTGAGACCCGAGCCGCAGACGAGAGGGAGATGTGACATTATCGGCTGCCTCAAAACCCCAACATGACACGGTGCTAATTGCAGAGGGGCGAGAGTTTATCTTACCGCTGATTTACCCTCATAGGCGTTTTTTGTCCCCCCCCCCCTCCCCCCCCCCCCCCCCCCCCCCCCCCCCTCTGGCTGGCTAACCCTAACTGTGGCTGGCTTTAGGGGAAAGTGGCTCGCTGAGCTAGATCTGTCAATCTGAGCCGCGGCTCCATCCATCAAGCCGGCAACACGGTGAGACAAACAATGCAGCATCAGCAGCACAGCTGAAAACACGCGCTTCAAGAAGGCACAAGCCAGCGTTTTGGGCTCCTCTACGACTGGTTCCCATCATCCGTTCCACGCGCAAATTACAGCTGAAGTAGAAATCGGAATAAATAGCAATTTGAGATTTTTTTTTCGGTGCTGTTTGTGCACCACATCCTCTGAGCCTCCTGCCATTGTTGTCTTTTGGGTCCAGCTGCAACAGTCACGGTTTGGCTCCTGACTGCGCTCAGCTGCCCGACACTGAATTAAGAAAAGACAACAACAACAACAACAAAAAACAGCGTGCTGAGTTGGTAAAACAAAAAATAATTAATGAGATATTGTATTGATTGCTGCAGGGGAAAAAAATTCCCCTTTTTCTCGTCTTTCGACCTCCAGAGTGCAGGGTCAGCTGTCACACCGTGACCTCGAGGCTTTTAGGGATTCAGAGAACTGGTCAAAGACTCTTTGGCAGATGACTGCCGGCTTAATGCTCGGGGTCGTGTGGATCATGTGGACGGGATCTCTGAGCCCCGAAACCACCCAGAAGTCCACAAGAAGAGGGAGATAAAATAGAAAGACTTTAAGGGAAGTTACGGTTTCATTTAGCTTGGGTCTTAAACCTCCAAGATACTGTAAGACACCACTATCATAGCAAAATGTTCACTTATGTCTTCTGGAAACATTATTAGTTATGTAAATAATGCCATCTGAAGAGGGGAGAAAGTGATGGTTATGTTTTTGGCCCCTTGGCAAACATTTGATCCGTTCTATGTAATCTATTCAAACTGCATTGGCTGCAATTGGGGCCTTTAGACAGGATCCCAATCCTCTGGGATTTAAAGACATTATTCTAAAGCACCAACTTAAAACAGAAAATAATTCTTTTAAGTAATTAGAACAAATCTTGTTCATCAGCAAGAAGCGTAAATAATTCTGTGAAGAAGGCAAAGGGTATTAGCTAATCAGAGGGGCCGCTCTTCACGGAGCAAGGGGTGGGGGGGGGGGGGGATCAAACTACCGGGACAATGGCTGTGAAGGAGGTCATTTGGCATGCGGATCATAGACAGTAAATCGGAAAAGTGGACGGAAGTGACTGTGCCTCGAGTTCGTCGCCATCTTGGTTTATGGCCGATGCCATCTTGGCTTTTTTGCAACCAGAAGCGACACCAGAGACATTTTAAGGCAACTAAAAATAATTTCAATGAACCTCCACGAACTGAAAATATGGTGCGAGAGGGTTCAAGTTGTAAGACGAAAACACGAACAACTCCCTGACCAGCGACCTGTCAATCACAAGGTAGCCCCGCCCCTAAAGCATCCCCTGCTTTATGGTCTGTTTGACTCTAAATGGAGCATAATGTACTAAATGAACATCATGCTGTATTGAAGAAGACTGTAAACTAGAGATTGAGACCATAAACTCATGTTTACAATGTTTACTGAGGGAATAAATCAAGAGAGAAGTAGAGTCATTCTAGACTAGACTTCTATACGACCAGAGGAGTCGCCCCCTGATGGACACTAGAGAGAATGCAGGTTCAAGGCAGCTTCGCTTCGGCTTCACTTTTCAGACCCGGCGGTTGCCGCCTGAAGCGGCTGAGAGGCCCCTTCAACGTTTCCAAAGAACTCTCTTGCACAGTGATCGTTAGTGTGTCAATGGTTAAGCTACCTGCTGCAGGTTGCCATACCCCATTATATACAGAAGCTAGTAGAGGGATATACAAGAAGGCTAGAGGCACAGTCCTTTATTCTGCAGAGAGGGCCTGGTGGATTTAAAAAGGAATCCCTCAACATGTATTAACGCCTAGACTCTTTCTCATAATCATGCCTGTCAAACTCTCTGCTCTCGTCTCTCCATCTGTGATCAGCCAAGCAGGACGAAGCGTGGCGATGCCGCTGGGCGCTCTGTGCCCCGGGACGTGCCCGGGGGGGGTGGGAGGGGGAGGGGGGAGGTGTGGACGGATCAACGCCCTCACCAGCTGCTGCCTGTTGCACTAAACACAATCGTGACTTGCTCCCGTTCCCGACTCTCCAAAATAACTTCAGCAAACAAAAACCTGCGGCAATCGCACGACGACGAATCCGCGTTTTCACGCCTAAAGCGGCGACAGCCATAGAACGAGGTTAAATGAATTACACAAGAGAGATGAGAGAAGCTATAATGGACGCGGAAATTCACAGAGGGCTTTGAGCAGCCGGAGGAATAACAAACAGCAGCGCCCTGCTAAGAATCAAGTCGTGTCGGGATCAAAAAAAAGGACTTCTGCTATCACGCTAACGATCCGAGCCAGTGACACATACTACACACTGCAGCAGCTCCTTCGAAGGAGGCTGTGGAAAAAGTGAAAGTGATCCTAATGCTGGTGGACAGCCGCACAAGAGAGAGGTAGGATTTGTAGCCGGCTTGTCTTTTCTGTTCTGGACACAGTTTCTTTGAGTGTTTCCTCTCTGAAAGAATACGCGAAGCCCAACGAGGAGAACGTGTTTGTGAATTAACCTCGTCTGTGGATGAAGGCTTCAGAGGAAGAGAGAGAAGAGGAAGAAAGAGGAGCGTCTGCGTGAGGTCGTCCGATTCGGTCCGATGGACGACACTTTACCGCTCAAAAGAGTCAACACTTCTCAGTCTTCCTGTCACGCCTGAGTGTGAGGTCAGCGGGTCAGCAGGATCCTTTTCAGACGCTAAAATTACTGAACGTTTTATATCTCAAGTTTTTCAAGCTGCATGCATTGTGTATAATAGAGTGGGTTTGTTCGGAGCAATAAAAGATAGGTTGAGTCGAAAAGATGTGACCAGATGTGGCCTGAGTACATCAGCAACATCCATACAAGAAGTGGCTTATGAGATATAATTCTTTGCACTTGACTTTCTCACCATGTCTTGTGGCGTACTCGATTGCTTTTGAAGATATGTTTCTTTAAAACACAAAAAAAACAGATGAGCAATATCTACATTCATTAAAAATGTTTGGATAACAGTGGAGCTTTATGGCACAGAGGAATAAGATACTATCCGGCTTTGGGTACCAAGACAATACTAGTTTCCATGATCAATTCCTTGCTAGTTTAGTTTAGATGCATTTAATATCTAAAATGTCACATATTTTGGCGTCCATCAGAAGCAAACAGCAAATGCTCAAGTTACAACTTGGCACAGCTGTATGACAAAGAACAGGAAGCGGCCTCAATTGTCCAGAATGCATTGCAGCCTCATGATTGTTTTGTTTTTAAAATGAGGGCTGTGAGACTTTTCTTCTCTCACTCCACATTCTACAACAGCTACACCCAAACAACGGATCGACCGTGCAGCTCGCTGCAACCAGATCACGCTCGGGTCAACTGGGAGAAGCGTTGAAAAGCATTCTGGGAAATCAGAACACCGCACTTACATTCTCTGACGGACGCCAGTGATAACAATGGAAACCTGACTGCTCTACCGTCGTGTCTCCTCGAGTCCTCCCGTCTGCGTCAGGACAAAGACGGACGCTATTTAAGATGGCCAACACACACACACACACACACACACACACACACACACACTCTATAAATACAGCTGGTTAGAGATGCATATAGGCACACTGACATGGTATGCGAGACATTGACCTCATCCTGGTATTGTCTTACATGAAGCCTCGAGCGTTGCGGCGGCAGGTTGGAGCGTGATCGGACCGCTCGAGCGAGGAGGACACTGGGACACAGCGGCGACGACGGAAAAGACATTTTTCTTTAAAGCCAAGAAAAGTTCAAGAGGTCAGACGAAACAGAAGAGCGGGTCAGCGGGCCGGTAGGTTGAGACGATTTGTTTTGTTTTGTTTTATCAGATTCTTTAGCTCCCGCCCTGAATCTGCCGATGAGCTCATCTCCGTCATCTAACACAGACTTCACCACCACAGCTGGTGGATTATGAAGTGTCTGAATGTCAGTTATGAAAGGTCAGCTATGAGATCATAAAGGAGAGATGGTTTTTTTTTCCATTCAAAATATCAAAGAGAACACTTCCCTGTGACTCCAGTGTGGTACATAAACGTGACAATTCACGTCGCAAAGCGTTGCTTCCAACCAGCAATTACATTTATCATCACGGGATAATTGGGAAAACAATTTTAGTACTAATTTCTAGGAGACAAGGTTGACAATTTAGTGCAAACTAAGTCATTTGGTTCAGACGCTTCTCAGTCAGCTTTCAATCTGACTCAAAGGAAGCCGACCGACCGCAAGGTGCTGTGAAGATATTTTGGTTTCAGCATGAATTCAAAGGCTAAACTGCAATAAATCCATTGATCATTAACTGTCAAGCAAGCCATCTTTTAGATGCAGAAGTGTTTCTCCTCTTCTCTGGATCAAATAGGTACCGTATTGTATGGACCCAACGGACCTGGAGTGGTTCAGATGGACAGCCTATGATGGTGACAGTATCGTTAACGCTAAAGAAAAAGAGGCTTTCGGTCTATATGAATTATTAAAATGAATGACATTCCAATTCAAAACGTGTGGATGCTCTGCCTCCCGCCGTGACGCCTTCATCCGTCTGAATGAAGCCTTCTGGAGCCGCTCTGCTTCGTCCTCCGGGCAGCTGAACCTGTCACAGCAATGCTTTCAGTCCTGCTCTCAAGAGCTTCGCCACTTACATAAGAACCCCAATGAAATGTTCACGTCAGCAAAGTTGACATCGCATTAGGGGAATATCCAACCCCCCCCCCCACACACGACTGAATCAGCAGCCACACCTGTAATGACTTTACCCCCCCCCTCCTCCACCCCCAGTGGTGTTTCATGAACATTGCCACACATGCAGCCAACGGCTCCCCTCAGCGCTGCTGCCGCTCAGCCGGAGAAGGAGGAGCTTCTTTTGGACTTGCGGACAGAGACCTCGGGGGCCACTGCTGGTCCGGTCTGGTCTGGTCTGGTCTGGTCTGGTCCGAGGCCATGCAGGCCTGTTTTAACACGTCAACGGACTGCTGCTGCTGCTGCTGCTGCTGCTTTGAGTCGCTCAACTGTGATTAGGTAAATCCACCTGAACTGCTTTTTGCTCTATCTGCCTTTACAGGTGCCATTATTTCCTTCACCTTTCCTCGTTTACGACATCACACTTAAAGGCTTCGCTTTATATGTTCTGACACTCAAATGACCCACCTCTTCATCATCAGAGAGGTGATTTATCAGCTGGATATTTTACTATAATAATCCATTCATTGTTTGGTCATAAAACAGATAGAAATACCCAAGTTGACAACTACAAATTGCTTCTTTTTGTCCGTCCAGATGTCCAAAAACCAAAACATATTTAGTGTAATATCATATATGGCAAAGCAAACAGGCAACTAGTCCCACTTGGGTTGTGACCCCCACAGCTTTCACAACAATATACTAAACAACATATAAATCCACAGCAGCTGAACATCCTGGTGTCCAGTTGTAAAATAGATACAAATATGAATATAAATACAGTTTAAAAAGCCTCAGCCATGCCCCATCAGGCAGCAGCGGTGTGATGTAAGCAGCCGAAACGCCTCAGACATGACGAAGAATGTCACAACCGTCCGTCACAGCGTAGTAATGTGACACACACACACACACACACACACACACACACACACACACACACACAAAGCTCTGCAGCCTTTTTTTTTTTTTTGTTACAGCACCATTCAAAGCCCCAACCTTCCTCTGCGACAATAAACCCAACCAGCTCTGGATGAACCGAGCTCTTAACGGCATCATCATCATCATCATCATCACCACCACCATCCATTTCTACCAGTGCGTCACGTTTATCGCTACTGCTGCACCGTGTCACACTCACGCGGAGACCCAAACCGCAGCCCAGATGTGGCGTCCACATCTGTAACGGCACATTAACGCATTATGTAAGAAGGAGAAAAAAGACACAGTGTGACATTCATCCGAGGCGGCGGCGATGGAGGGGTGAGGTGAGGAGGGAGGGAGGGAGGGGGGGGGGGAGGCTGGAGCCCTGGGTGCGTGCATGGGCTGCTGGTGGGGAATTTGGACCATGCCGATCCATTTCCTCCCCAATCACACCCGCTACGTGGTCTGATGTCCCGTTTGAATGGGGGGGGGGGGGGCAGGAGGCTGCAGCTGATGGTGAATTGACAGACAGCGAGCGACCCGTAAAAACGGAGGTTTGACATTCCGCACCACGAGCTCAGCTGGTTCCGTTTTACTGACAGCAAAACGCAAACACTAAGAGGACTTTAAGGGGAGATAGAGAGAAATAAAACAAGAGGGGGGGGGGGGGACTTACCTCCTCCACTGTTCCGTCAGTCCTCTGCTCCGTAAATCTCCCCGCTACGAACCCTCTGTTCTGACGAGGAAGAGCAGCGAGCCGCGCGCCTCCTGTCCGAAAGGCTCGGGGTGGTTTTTTTTTTTTTTTTACCGCAGGGAAACGCTGTCGTGCGTAACAGTCCGCACCACGTATCCCGCCGCACAAATCTCCAAGTCTGCTGTAGATATGATCCAGTGTTTTTCTGATTCGCTTATCTCTGTGTGTGTGTGTGTGTGCGTGTGTGTGTGTGTGTGTATGTATGTGTGCGTGTGTGTCGTACTCCTGAGAGCTTCTGTTTTGGGTGCTCCCGTCACGTCGTCCTCCTCTCACAACTCCTCTCTCTCTCTCTCTCTCTCTCTCTCTCTCTCTCTCTCTCTCTCGCTCTGTCTCTCGCTCTCTCTCTCTCTTTTTCTTCTCGTCCACAATCGCCTGCCTGTCGTACCGCGCGTGCACTTGCGCTGCGCGTCCACGTCAGGGCCGTAGGGGTGGGAGCTACATCGCAGTTTTGTTATGGGCGGGTGGGATTTTGGCGAGGACCCTCCTCTGAGTGAAATAACCGCAATTGATTTCAAGCGAAATGTCAATTCAATTATGATTTTTTTTTTTTTTTCATTTATGTTAGTTTTCTTAAACGGAGTGATTCGTGTAGGATTTGATAACAGGCAGTGTCACTCAGCACATGACTGACATGACATGTGGGGGTGTGGCCAAAACTGAGGACACCCCCTCCCCAACGCACACACACACCTACACACACACACACACCTAAACACACAGATGCATGTGGGATGAACCAGACTGTAAAATCTCTTTAATATTCACATTGTATCAATATTGTGTATCTGTGAGGTATACTTGTGAAAACATCTCTAAAATGTGTTATTCTGCTACTTGTCTATACATATTCCCTCTAGAATTAATTACATAAATAGAAATACTACATGCACATTACTACTTGTTTTTAATAATGATATTAACAGTATTCCAATCAAAATTAGGGCTCAAAAGGCTAAAAAAAAAAACGCAAACATGTTTCCATATGTTCCCTAAAGTTCACTGTATTTAATCTATTTATACATTCCTTCACTTTGCTTTGTCTTGTTTTAAACAGTGCTCTCTGTGTGAACCGTGCACTATTTCATTTTGTGAGATAACTACTGATTTTCCCTTCAGATAAATGATGCACAAAGACTTGGTTGTTCACATGTTTGAGCCAGATATTTTGGACAAAGCCTTGGAAGTGAAGACAAAAGCCCTTCATCGGTCTACACATACAGTTGGCATTTCTTGTCTTTCTTCTGACATTTCCTGCACAATTTATCAAATCTATACTAAATTATGATGTATGATTTTGCATATTTGTTAATATTGTCGTTAAGAGTAATGTGTTTGTCATGTCACGTGAATGCTTTTAATGCTAATAAAAGGCTCTAATGCTCCCGATGCTGGTGGAGACCTGTCACCAAACATAATCTTAATCCTACGTTTTAATCCTACAGTGGGGCTGTTGTTTTAGCCATAACAGCCGCGTGGCTCTGTGGGATGGGAATGTCGGCCAGTGGGTCGGCTGGCCACCGCTTTGATCAAACGGAAAGTATCCCAACAGCTATTCGGGTGGATCGACGTGACATTTTGTACAAACTATTCATGCTCCCCAGAGGATGGGGCCTTTTCATATTTGTGATCCCCTGACTTTTCCTTTTCCTTTTTGGTATTGATGGAATTTTGCGCCAGTATTCATGGTCCCTACAGGACTGATTCTAATGACTTTTATGACCCTCTAACTTTAATTTGGGCCGAGGGTTTGAAGGCGGGATTAAAGGAAACACCGGTGCGCTTGCATCGGAGGGCCCCTTGATGCAGAAAATTGCCAGAAGATCAGTGATAATTCACTGATCCACTTCAGTAAGAATGAACTGGGTCCTGCCTCTGTATTGGTATACATGGTAAACATTACACCTGCTAAACATCATGAAGTGTTCATAGTGAGCATGTTAGCTCACTATGAAAACATGAAGAAGTGAGGGTCTGAGGTTGTTCCAGAGACAATGGAGTGTTTCTGTGACTTGAGAATGAGTAACAGGTTTTTTCCCTCTTGTCAAAACGGATCTGTCAGTTAAAAGGTCAGTGTCGTTTCGGTTTTTCTTATCACCGTGGGGGCGTTGAGTGAAATTCAACTCTTTTTGAGGCGCATAGAAATAACACGGATAGAGAATCTTTGGTGAATCTAATTAGAGAAGATTTAGCAGCAGATTTCGGGTAAAGTGCTCCGGGGGCTGCTTACTCTTGACAGACAATACCTCTGCTGGCAGGGGATTGACACTCTTTACCCTCGTGTGTGTGTGTGTGAGGGAAGAAACAGATCGCACACACTCCTGTGGCGGGTTTGAAAACATCCCACCTGTTTTTTCACGGGATCGGTTTCCAGCCTGGTGACATATTTACCAGCCAGACATTTTGAAAAGGAAATCCTCCCTTCGGCCCTCAAAGTTGGAATCCAACTCCGCGTCGGGGGGCCCATATTCAGGCCAACGTCAGAGTCCAAAATGACAGGAGCTTCTCATAAAATAACAGAGACAGTAGCTGAGGGCAGAGGGTGGGCTGGTGGAGACAATAGACTAGAAAGGTTGAAATGTTGGGTGAGCATAGCCAGGAGGCCGACGGGACTCTTCTGTCAACCAGAAAACTGAGACGGGATGGAGACAAAAAAAAGACAACAAAGGGGCCTCTTGGTATTTTAGCAAGTGTGACATTTGGACATTTATTTTTACTGTAAAAGAATCCGTATGATTATGAAGCTACAGCTAGCAGCTGGTTAGCTTAAGTGAGCGTAAAGACTGGAAACATTGGGAAACAGCTGCTAGTCTTGCTTCAATTCAGGGGTTACAAAGTCTGCTTACTGTACCTCTAAAGCTAACTATAATTAATACATTATATCTCATTAAAAGTGTAAAAACCACAATGTGTCGCTTTTAAACATGTTTCCAGTGATTATGCTAAGCTAGGTTAACCGGCTGCTGGCATGAAGGTGGAATCTATTTTCTTTAATGTCATTTTGTATCAGTACTTTTTCTGTAAATTTGGGATTTTAGAAACCTTTATATTCTACAAATAAACATTTCACATGGTGTCTATATTTTGGCAGATTTCAGCATTTTTAGAGTCAGTATATTTAAAATATGATTCCTTTAAGGCCAACAACACAAATGAATAAAGGATTCAGTATTTCGCAACCAACGTTATAATTAAGTTGGGCAATACAGTGATGACTCTTTATTTAATGGTGTGTAATTTCCTAGTCATTTACAAGAAATAGCAATGTAACCCGATACTAACTACAGTGGAAATAGAGAAATTCTGGGATATTTGAGTAACTAAAAGAGTTTAGTTGAGTGTTTTTCTTTTGGTGTTGAGTGTGGGATGTTAGTGGGACTTCACCTCCTGTGATTAGACCCCAAAACTGCTTTCATGTTGCCTTTGTGCCCAATGAACACGACATAAACAACTCAGGAAAAGGCAATAATCTCCTTCGGAATTGAGGAATTCCCAGATTCTCACACTCCACCTGAGATGACACACTGTTGTTCCGACTTCTGTCTCATGACACTGTTTCAAAATTCACTGGTAGTATCGTTTTGTGTCAAGGTTTCCCAGTTATGTCTCATGATGAAGCGGAGCAGACATTGTGACTCATTAAAACACAAAGAATAACCACCTTGGAAAAACAGTCGATCCAGTCGGCACGGTGATGTGGGAAATAAGACACATAGATAACAGATTATTTCCCAGATTCAAAACACCAAGCGGATGACTGTACAACCTGCTGTTATGGTTTAACCTTAACCTGAATCTTGATAGAAATTGTCTTTACAAAGGACCACAAGAAATTGACTTGAATTGGAAGCTAATTTTATGAAGAAATGGCGTCCGCGAACAAAGTACCGTTAGCTAGCTAACTTTTAAAGCAGCTAAAAATGCTTCAGCTTCTCTTTCATGAGTTTATATAATGATGCTTCAATGATGCTTCAATAGCATGCAATTTATGAATGATTAACATGGCGTGCACTGGCTGGTGTAGTTTTATGGTGAGAGTTAACTTCAGCTAGCTAGCGAGAGTTAACTTCAGCTAGCTAGCTAGTGAGAGTTAACTTCAGCTAGTGAGAGTTAACTTCAGCTAGCTAGCTAGCCCCTTCTAACTGCCCTTCTAGCTAGCTAGCTAGCTAGAAGGGCAGTTAGCATGCATGTATGAAGAGAATTGGATACAGCGTTGGAGTCGGGGCCCCGTTTTACAACCAAATGATTTAAACTATTCTAGTGTTCACATTTGGAAGTTGATTTACATTTTTAAGTTGCTTTTTTACAACATTTTGTCTCAAAAAGTTATTGATACCTTTACACCAGCAACGAATGCAATGCAGCAATTTATAATGTTATTAGTGGCACCTGTGTTTAAAATGTTTAAATGTCTGCAATGAAAAAGATCTATTTAACTTTCCCCCCCATTTGAGAAACACTGTATCGTGCAATAACATCGTAAAGAAATACAAATACTTGTTGTTTTGTGGAGCCTATTGACCTTCTACTGAGAGCAGATGGAAGGAATTGAAGCTGATTTTTTGGTTCACGCATTGTTGGCAGCTTTATACACCTGAAAGTGGAATGTTACAGAGAGAGCTTGACAGTATGACTGAGTGTGTGTGTGTGTGTAAGTGTTTGGTTTATCTGTGTCTCTATGCCACCCTCCTCAGAGTGATTGGTGGCTGGCCACCACAGCCTTCTATATTTCACCTGTGCTGCTGAGCACCTTTTGCCACCTTGATAAGTTTTATAGGGGCCCATAAAAATCCCTTTGAAGCTGGCTTCCACCACTGGCAGCTAAATAATGATTAAAACAACATAAGCCACTTTAGTGATAGCACAAAATTAGAAGGCCAGGAGAGACTGGACAGTCCACATCCATCACTCAGCCTGTATACGTCAAAACAATGTGGGAGACGAAGTCATGGAAAAGATGTTTTGAGTTCAGCTCAAATGTAGAAATTACAGTCTGTCGTGAGAACAATGTGAGACCTGTGTCAGGGGCCTTTGAAAGATAAATACGGTGACGGAGTTATAAACTCTGCATCTTCAGACGGATCCAGGAGGATCTGTGCGCCAGCTCCACAACGAGGTCAACAGAACAAATCGAGAAAAAAAAAAAACGCAGCACGCTCCTCATCGCTGAATAAACACTGCAGTGTTATGGGTTGTTTATTGAGGTGCTGCGGCTGCAACTGTACTGCGCCAGTCCTCGGAGAGAACAATGTGAGGATGTGATTATTTCTGATAATCTCAAGGTAAGCTGCCAGGCCGTGGCAACACTCCGATGTATAACTGAGAGGAAAAGCTCAAACAAGAAACAAAGAGGTTTGTTCTGTAAGGCGATTCATTAATGGACCAATGTATCAATCATTGGCTATACTTCTTATCATGCGACGCCTCTAAAATATAAAGTATTCATGTAAAGTATAGACAGTAGATCTATGTATCTGTACTGGATCCTCACCTTCAGGTGGAGTTTGCCATGTGTCAGGAAAGGAAAGATGTTAAAATGTCTATCTTGAGAAAATGTTTATTCATAACTGAGCAGACTTCTTGGCTGACAGAAGAGATGACTGTTTATGAGTCATCAATTAGAATCATGTTTCATGTGGAATGGAAATTAGCTGAGTAAGCTTCTAAGAATAGAGACTGAGCGCACTGTCTGATTGAAAAGGGACCACACGTGCACACACACACACACACACACACACACACACACACACACACACCACCACCTGACCAGACCAGAGGGCCTCCTCCAGACAAACTCCTGATTCGGCAGCTATGAGGACTTTTAAATCCCTGTAGGTACCACTTTAAAAGGAGATCTTTACCACACATCCAAGCCGAGGGGGCCTCCTAGTGGTGGAAATGATTAATTACACAAATACGCAGCCCGCTCTCCCCACAGCCAAAGGGACTGAGTTTTTGTGCATAAAAAAAAACATAAGTCACTGGTTCTAAATTAAATCACTTATAGCTTTGTCTGCTTTATTTTTGATTCCCCTCTTTCGTTTCTCCAGACTCATCACTTCCTGACTCCATGGCATGCAGAGGCCCTCATCTGTGCCATGTTACATCTCACCTGGCTCATAGCATCCCAGGCCTTTTCATTAACACAGCTGTTTCTTGTTTCTCATATGTACAGTAAGATGACATCGCATTAAAGGCTCTAAAAATCTAATTTATATTGTTGTTATTTTGTGAAATTAGTTAAATGAACTTAAGCCTCAGATGTGTTATGAATGCTATTTGATTTTGCTAAAAGACAGATTTGAAAAACCTGTCTTGAAACAACACTCACATGTCCATATGAACATTTAAACAGCTTTTGCTCGCTGTAATCAGTCCTCCTGTTCATACTGAGACGTTAATAACACGTTTCCATAGAAAGAGATGGGGACAAAATCCAGTCCTTGTTCCTTGTGGAAATACATATATTAATCAAACATATTGGGTGTCCTTTTTTTTAATCATTTGAATTTGTATTAATGTAACATTATACATAGATACAAAAGTGAAGGAGAAGTTGCATGAAGAGGGAATTACTACTAAAAAGACTGGAACTTAATATTCACCATATTAACTTCAACTAAACTTGATGGGGATTGTGTCGAGCAAAAAGCTGTTTCAATATGCATATCTGACTATTGTGTTAAGACACACTAGTTTATTGTGATTCCTACATTTAGAAAGTGTTGGATTTGTGATTTATACACTTCTAGTTTCATTTGTGGAAGCAACTTCAATCTGAGCGGCCACAGAAAGGAGAAATCTTTTTCTTCTTCTATATTTCGTAATATGAAAACACCACTGAAGGAAGTCACGCAACGTAAGAGCTAAGAATCAGAACTCACTTTCGTAATATGAAAACACCACTGAAGGAAGTCACGCAACGTAAGAGCTAAGAATCAGAACTCACATTTATTGGAACCACAATGACTTGAGTTATGAGTTGTGCTGACATCCCATTTAGTTTAGCAAGAATGTGTTGACTTGAAGGAAAATAGCAAACATGTCAAGTGTCATGTGACTGAAAATGTCTACAAAAAAGTGTGGAATGAAATCATTAGTGAGGTTATTGTTACATAGGATTTTAAATGTATTTCGCTAACATTATTGGGTATACAAAATGTTTAAGGTCATATAATTCGTCGCTACATATTTTCATCGTATTATGTTGACATTGCTTGTTGGTGAATGAAAAAGTTTCAAAGTAGTTTGGATGGAGAGAAGTCACAAAATAATATAAAAACTGCATACTGTTAATATCTTTAATTTTCCTCCACTGCTGATAGAAACATGTTCACACGCTGATGCTTGTTCATCAAGATAATAATACTTTTTAACAAAGGTTTTTCACTGCATTGAAAAACTATTAAATATTGTACCAATAAAAAGGCGATAAAAACAAAAAATTGTGCCTGAAATATTTATTTTTCATTATATACATACATATATATATATATATATATATATATATATATATATATACACACATATATATATACACACATATATATATATATATATATATATATGTGTATATATATATACGTATATACATATATATACGTATATATATATGTATATATATATATACGTATATATATATATATATATATATATATATATACACACACATATATATATATATATATATTAATTGTTGTCTAATTATCTCACTTCCTGCGTTTTTTTAAATATTTTTTAAATGTGCCATTTATGCAATAAATACATAACATAAATTAAAGTGGCGCGCCTACATTTCGTCGACGCAACGCCTTTCTGTGATGTCATCAAAACGCGCCCCACAGAGAGCTCTTTAAGCGGTAAGCATTTTTTTTTTTTTTTTTTTTTACAAATTGATATCCTAACACTATCGTAAATAACATCAACGTGTTCTCTCTCCATCAGTGTGAAACACATTCATATAAAGTCTCCGCTGTTAGCATAGACGGTATCGGTAGCTAACGTTAAATGTCAACGCATGACGCTGTTGCTAACATTCTGTTGATTCATCCCCCTTCGTGTCAACAGTCTAGGCGAAGAATGAGCCTTTTCTTAAACTCTATAAGTTAGTTATTACCGTAAATGAGAGTGTAATACCAACCCCTGTCAGTAGTTAGTACCGGTTAGCTAACCGGTACTAGTTTAACACCGCAGACTTTCACTTTCTCAACCAGCCGTAGACGGTCAAGCTAACTGCTCTTCACCGCCTTCGTTGTGTTTTGTTTCCCACAGAGCAAGAGTTCAACAGCAATCTGCAACAATGGTGAGTTTACTGTACTTTGTATGATGACGTGTATTTAATGATGTGCTGCGTGGCTTCTTCCTGTCTCTACTGTTCAGATGCTTTCTTGTGAGATAAAGTAAAGACAACGTCTCTGCAGCCTGTCAGCTCTTTGACATGAGATTTCTGTTTCCCGTCAGTCCCGTCGATATGATTCAAGAACGACCATCTTCTCCCCGGAGGGTAAGAAAAGAAAAGCATCTTGTTTTATTTTACTCTCTGGCCTCTGTGGTGCTCTTGTGTTTCCGTCCTGGTCTTGACGGCGCTGCGTGTCCTTCGCAGGGCGCCTCTACCAGGTCGAGTACGCCATGGAAGCCATCGGCCACGCCGGCACCTGCCTGGGAATCTTAGCCAAGGACGGAGTGCTGCTGGCCGCTGAGAGGAGGAACATCCACAAGCTGCTGGATGAAGTGTTTTTCTCAGAGAAAATCTACAAGCTGAACGAGTGAGTAGCTCCTGCTTAAAGCCTTAATGTTTACGCCTTGTGCAAAGGTTTGTCTTTCGCAATGGTCCTCCATCTTCCCGTGTCCTTGCAGAGACATGGCGTGCAGCGTGGCGGGCATCACATCCGATGCCAACGTGCTGACCAATGAGCTGAGGCTCATCGCGCAGAGGTAAGCTCCGGTCAGACACTCTGTCCTCTCAATTTCTGCTGCTGCAGCCGAGTGCCTCTGGTGGGACAGAATATGTACACACATGGACCTAATAAGTGATGATCTGCGTTGCAGGTACCTGCTGCAGTACCAGGAGCCAATCCCCTGCGAGCAGCTGGTCACGGCGCTGTGTGACATCAAACAGGCCTACACGCAGTTCGGAGGTACGAAACAAAAACGTACTCTTTGCATCCGAACTATTCAAACTCGAGGGATTCCAAAACCAGAAATAAGTCAAATTCAAACTGTCAACAGGAGTTCTGAAGTTATGAAGCTACTGAACATCACGTTTTTAAAAGAATTTGGTTGAAAGAAAAAAAAGTTAGAAGCACCACAGACCCTCGACATGAGTCAGTGTTGTAAAGCCCCCCCCGTGTGTGTGTGTGTGTGTGTGTGTGTGTGTGTGTGTGTGTGTGTGTGTGTGTGTGTGTGTTCTCGCCCGTCCTCGCAGGAAAGCGTCCCTTTGGCGTGTCGCTGCTCTACATGGGCTGGGACAAACACTACGGCTTCCAGCTCTACCAGAGCGACCCCAGCGGGAACTACGGCGGCTGGAAGGCCACGTGCATCGGAAACAACAGCGCTGTAAGAGAGTCTGTCTGTCTGTCTCTCTCTCTCTCTCTCTCTCTCTCTCTCTCTCTGAGCAAAACAAAGGAAATCATAAAACGGTCATTCCACCCAGTGACACTGGAGGGCGCTGCTGCTGCTGCTGCACAGAGTTGTTGACAATGAACATGCTGTGGCTCACTGAGTGCCGACTCCTGGGGCAGCTAATCGTGCAAGTCTTGATTCACGGCGGCTTTGCTAATCTCAGCGGCCCTTCACAGGGCTGCACACACAAAGCATTGTGGGTAACAGAGCCTCCTCAGAGCATTGGGTGAAGGAATATTCCCCCAACGCTGAATTCTTCTAATGAGACGCCACAGATTAGCTCGTGCGGGGATAACGTTAGCGGATGGTGTGTTTTAAAGAGTGACTTTTTGTTTTCTTCTTCTTCTTTGCTCGCTCTCAGGCAGCCGTCTCCATGCTGAAGCAGGACTTCAAGGAGGGAGACATGGCGCTTTCCTCAGCCCTCGCTCTCGCCGTTAAAGTCCTCAATAAGACCATGGACGTCAGCAAGCTGTCTGCAGAGAAAGGTGCAGATCTGAGCAGATGTGCAGATCCATGAACGGCTGTCAGGATCATGTATACATATAGATAAACCACAGGTGTCCATACTAATACAGTACTGTGTGTGTGTGTGTGTGTGTGTGTGTGTCGTTTCAGTGGAGATCGCCACGTTGACCCGCGAGAACGGAAAGACCTGCATCAAAGTGCTGAAGCAGAAGGAAGTCGAGGTGCTGATCAAGAAGCACGAAGCCGAGGAGGCCAAAGTGGAGAAGGAGAAGAAGGAGAAGGAGCAGAGAGAGAAGGACAAGTAGTCAGTCAGTCCAGTCAGAGTGTGTGTGTGTGTGTGTGTGTGTGTGTGTGTGTGTGTGTGTGTGTGTGTGTGTGTGTGTGTGTGTGTGTGTGAGAGAGAGAGATCGAATGTGAATCTTCAGGTGTGTTTGCATTTGTGATGTTTCTTAAAATAAATCCAGATGATGAATTATTGACTTGGTTTTTAATCCTTCTTATCGGTTTCAAATGAACTCTTTTACGTAATGTTCTAGCTCATAAAGTCATTATTTTTAGTCATCAAAAAGTTAAGGTTCTTCAAAATATGTCAGAAAAAGTCATAGTGTAGTACGTCGGAAAACAATCATGGTATAGTATGTTGTAAAAAAAGTAATTAAAGTGTCATATTCACGGTCAAAACAAGTATTACTTCTCAATCATGCAGTGATTTAACTAAACAGTTGAAGAAAATGAAATGTGACTTCAAAAGGTTTAAAACGGGTCATCGAGTACATTTCATCAGTGTGAACAAACTCCTAAATCCATGAAAACTAGATCCCATGTGCTCTCAGAGAGAGGAACATCTGCAGGAACTGTCAATCATCTTGAACCTGTTCTGGCGTCCTGCAGAGTGTCTCCTGGTTGGATGAAGATGATTCTCGTCCATCTGTAGGCTGTGAAAATCATTTCCATATTTACATTTATGGTAAGCCTGCGAGGTTCGGCGCTGATTTTAAAAGCCACGGGAGTGTTTCAGCCCATGAAAGGACCGTTATGACGTCCCATCATTTCAGTTTACGGCTGAAAAGGCTTGAGAGAGGTTCCTCTTTAATGGAGAGCGGACTGATCTGTAACCTGTGGATCGTTTATCCTTCCCGTTACTCTTATGAGACGCGTGGATTTACAGTTGAGATTAAACGTGCGTCTGTTTGAGGACGGAGCAGATGCTCTTAATGTATTCTGCATGAACTGTGTAATGCACACTTTTAATCCGTTATGAAATAGAGTCCGGGATTACGCAACGGTGCATGTGTTCTTCGTCTGCGTGGGGATGCTGCGTGTTCCAGTCCTCGGTGTAGAAACAGGAAGTTTCTCTTCTTCGTGTGTTCTTGGTTCAGCCGAGTGCTTAACAAGGGATGTCGATGTGCATTTTGATTATTATGTCATTAACTTAAAGTGGATTTTGTTTCACATGTTAGGCAAAAGCAGCTTTATGCTAAATTAATTTCCGTCAGCAGTCTTCACTCAACAACCAATAATGACGAAGCCAAAGCAGCATTTTAGATTTTATTTTGAAATTTACCCAAGAAACGGAAATAGTGTCTTGCAAAACATTCTGATTGAAACACTGGTGAAGTGGTGTGTGTGTGTGTGTGTGTGTGTGTGTCCATATTAATTCATTTTATTTTTGTGTCATTCAAAAGATTTGGCCCATCCCACACGGGGAAAAAACAAACAAAGCAACTATTGAATAAGAGATTATCTTGGTGGAGAGCTTTTTTCTTTCTTCTCTTAAAATCTCCAAATAACACGTAAACAGTCATCTGATTCATGTGTGCATCATCTATATTTACAAAATCTGTGTTTTAATCTTACTCACAATCTGAGGGTCCTCCTCAGATAGCTCAGTTTGGCCGGGCGGCCAGCTTTAGGAAGAGTCCTGGTTGTTCCAAACTTCTTCCGCAGCATTGAAGGCATCAGAAATTCATTTTTGAAGCCTTCCCACTGTCTCTGAGACAGACGGTTGGTTTTAGTCCTGATGTGAACTGTCAGCTGTGAGACCTTCTACAGACATGTGTGTGTGTGTGTGTGTCCTTGTGTCCCCAAATCATGTCCAATCAAGTGAATCCTCAACAGGTGGACTCCAATCAAGCTGTGGAAACACCTCAAAAGACAATTTTGGAGCTGAACTTCAAGTGTCATAGCGATAGACATTTCATTTCCTGTCTTCACTTTGTCATCATGGAGTATTTAGTTCAGATTGGTGAATTTAAGTCTGATTAAAATAAGACTTCACGATAACAAAATGTGGGAATAAAAGGTGCAGTCTTCTTAATACGCTGATGTTCATGTAAAATATTTTTTTAAAAAGCTGATAGATATGATGAGAATGTTTTGTTCTTTGGTTTCAGGAGTTCAAGAATATAAAAGATGAAATGTGAACATCTATATCTGCTGATGCATCAGGACTCTATTAGATAACAAACGCAGAAAAGTAGGTTTCCATTCGAACACATCGGCTGTGATCCGATCTCCAGCGGAGTCCCTGTAGAGCGGATTAGCTGTCCACCGGCTGGAGAACGAGATGGACAGACGTACGCGGGCAACTTTCTGAGAAGTTGCCCGCGTACGCGATGCGGTAACGGCTTATCAACCTCAATCTGAGGTGACTTTATGTAAAGTCACGCTCAGATTAAGGCCAGCAGGGGACTATCTGCCGCTTGTTTAGTCCAGGGGATTAGTGACACAGCTGACTTCAGATTATCCGACTCACCGTTGTGACGGTGAGGGAAGGTCCCCGAACAGCTGGACAGTGTTGGGACAGAGACATGAATTCATTTAGCAGAGACACATTTCATAGGTGGAAATAGTTTGTAGCATCGGCAGCGCTCACGCTAGCACACTAGCTGAGGGAATTCCCTAGAGAGACTCATGACTGCATGTAAGAAGTGGACATGGTCACCATGACGTCAGCTATTCATCTGTGGACGGACTTCTTTTAAGGCTCGAGTTTGGCACTTTGACCGTCGCCATCTTGGCATTTTGCAACCGGAAGTGACACCAGAAATTGGCATTTTTAGGCAACCGAATTGTTTGATTAACTTTCATGAGCTGAGAACACACTGAGAGGGTTAAAGTTGTAAGACGAAAAGACAGACGACTCTCGGACAACGCAGTGGTGGAGACCTGTCAATCACCGTGTAGCCCCGCCCCCTAAAGCCTCCCCTGCTTTATGGTCTGTTTGACTCTAAATGGAGCATAATGTACTAAATGAACATCATGCTGTATTGAAGAAGACTGTAAACTAGAGATTGAGACCATAAACTCATGTTTACAATGTTTACTGAGGGAATAAATCAAGAGAGAAGTAGAGTCATTTTAGACTAGACTTCTATACGACCAGAGGAGTCGCCCCCTGATGGACATTAGAGAGAATGCAGTGTTAACTTTTCAGACCCGGAGGTTGCCGCCCGGTCGGCTTTTAAATGCATTATTTGGGAAGAAATGCATTCTACACGTTTGTTACACAAAATTTCTATTTGGTCTAAAACAGTGAATGTAAACACACATTTGTGTTGCTCAGGAGAACATGTTTTGCTCCTTTAAGTGATTTCTGGAATGTGTTTAGTGAAAAGGTGTCTCCTCCAGGACCGTTTCAGGGCCTCAGGGCCACCTCAGGTTAAAGCTGCGAACACGGACTGAACGTCCTCCCTCCAGGCGGGACACAACAGAGGTTGCTGCTGCATTAGAGACACAGATATAGCGCCGCTGAGTTCATCCTGCTCCTGGAACGCTGAAAATAGAGCTTCTAGATCAACCGACCCGGGGAGGTTGCTGCAGTGTTTGGCGGGAAGCCAGCGGTTAGCCGTTACGTACCGCGGGCTGAGCCGGTTGTGGGGATTAGCGCCTGAGTCAGCGATCGGGAATGGAGATCACAGCTTCACACAAACTACCGCTCATGAAAAACAAAATACAAACACTTTCAGGACCTCAAATAGGCCTCGTCGTCGCTGCTCTACTTCACCCTTTTCTGATTTGTCTGCCATGGTGTTTACTGAAGCACAGCACTTATTAATTCAGAAGCAGACCTACAGTTTAAGAAACCTCAGGGAGAGCAAAGGAGGAGGGATCTCTCTCTAGGATGGACATAAAGTGCAACAGACGTCATGTGTGCAGAATACAGTAATAAAGTGTAAAGAATAAAATAAATAAAGTCTTGAAAAACGAGTTGAACGAAGTCCTGCCTCAACCCTGATCTGACAAAAACAGACAGACACCACCAATTAAGATAACAAGTTTTATTGTCCCCCCCCCCAAAAGACAAAAGAGAAAGTATACAAGTGTGGATTGCCATTGAATGGTTGCTAACTATTACACCCACAACAACACAAAAATAAATCCCTAAACTATCACAGTAAACATTTGATACATAAAAATATACCTCTGAGGAAAAAAAAAAAAATAATAATCCTATATTGACATTTCCTAACAGCTCATAATAGTCAGGAGGCTCAATCAGTAGCAATGAAGACCGGTGTGACCTGAAGAGCGCCATCGTGTTCCTCTCGAGTGTGGGCCGGCGTGGGGAATGTATGCTTATAATATTGCTTTACACCACCATGTGTGTGTGTGTGGGGGGGGGGGGGGGGGGGGGGTTTCAAACCGACAGCTCGTTACAGACAGGAACGGACTCTTTGGCGTTTTAACTAACCCTGCACAGGATTCCTTTTAATTGCATATATGTAAATGACCTGAAGCGCTCCCGTTGTACCTCTATAAGCCCCACCCCCTCACACACACACACACACACACACACACACACACACACACACACACACACACACACACACACACACACACACACACACACAGCATGGGTCTGACTCTGCATGTGATTAAACATATGGGTGTAATAATGTACACACTCAATAAGACTCAAGAGTAAAAAAATATTGACATTGCACTCTCCTCTTTAGGCACAAAAAAAAAAAAGAAGGAAAGAAAGAAGAAGCCTCGTTACAAACCGAGCTTTCAGCTGGTGAATGTGGATCAATCTCAGGGCTGACCGGAGCGCCGCCGGCCTCCGCTTGTGCAGACGTCCATCTTTAATCCCATCGCTTTATATTTTCATACAGAACGACGTCTCGACTTCTGTCATTTCCCCACTTTCACTACCAGGGTAACAACTTCTCATCCAGATTGTCAGAAGAAAAACTTTCACAACAACAAAAAAAAGTTGTTCAACAACAGATGCTGAGCACACACACACACACACACACACACACACACACACACACACACACACACACACACACACACACACACACACACACACACACACACACACACACACACACTTCACTAGATTCAAACACTCTATGTACATTTTAATGCAATGTAATTATAAACATGACAATCTTACACCAGCAATTATTCAGCTTATCATTTTTGAAATAACCAAAAAAAAAGAAGAAAAAAAAGAAATAGAAAAGGAACTAAGCGTTTGTTTCTGGGTGTGACGTGTCAAGTGAAACAGTGCGAGTCAATGACTCACACCGTCAGCTTGACAGGGTGATTATTGGAGGAGGAGGAGGAGGAGGAGGAGGAGGAGGAGGAGGAGGTGTTTACCTCTGAGAGCCGACAGCTCAACATTCAGGCTGTGTTTTTGCTTTGACACGTCTGGACAGACGAGAGCTAAACATGACAGAATGAAGGAGAGTGACTGACGTGTGCTGGAATGATGCCTCGGGAAGAAGTGACAAGAAATGCTGACATGTTGATTTAATGTTAAATGTGACGGATCAGGCGTGCACCAATCTATATTATGAGGAAAAAAAACAACCCATTATTGACCCATAACTCCCATACTAACCCCCAACCACACACAGCTCGCACACAAGGACCAACCAAAAGTCTCTCGTCTTATCAAAAGGTTGAAGCCGTCAGGAGAGATATGCTGAATTTGAAAACGCCGCCGGCTCCTGAATGTCAAAACAGTCGTTTGTCTGGTTGATGGCAGCACGAACAAATAATGTGGCCGAGAGAGGAACCGCTAAGAGAGGGGGGGGGGGGGGGGAGAAAAGCCCAAATCCCAAGATGCCACGTGATGATGGCTTAGTTCAAGCTACGCCTCTCCCTGTTTCTCCCATCTGCAGATATCCTCTCTGGGGAGGAGGGGGGGGCTCTGCTCCTAAGGGAGGGAGGGGGAGGTGAGGAAGTCACTCCTCATCCGAGCTGCTGCTGCTGTCCACAGAGTAAACCATGAAGGCCAGATCGGGCCGGGCCGGTACCATGGGGTGTCCCGGCTTCACCATCTCAAAGCCCATGTAGTGGAACGTCTTGATGATGGACACTGGAGGGGGGGGGGGGGGGACCAAATAAAAAGTGTGAGGAAATTATGTTTTTAAGGGAATTTGCTCAAAAGTACATCATCGACTGACACGTGTCCTGCTTTAGTACAGTAGTCCTCTCGTTAGCCTAGCTTAGCATAAAGACTGGAAGCAGATGGAAGCAGCTAGCCTAACTTGATGGAACTATTTCTTTGACGAACGTCAAGGTGCCAAAACCTGTGCCAACCTGCGGAGGCTTAACAGCGCTCCATAACTGGTTCATCCAGTCATGTCCTTATTAATGACTGCATAACCCAGTTTAAGGAATTCCTATTTTCTAAAGCATTATAAAAGAAGCTAGAAATAAAAAAAAAAAAAAAACACACGAGAATAAGAGGAGCTCTTACATCGATCCTCTCTGTTTTTATGGAACCACAGGAACACGTAGTTAACTTTGATCTTCTCTTCCGCAAACTCCAGCAGAGCAGTTAGCCTGAGGACGGACGCACACACACACACACACACACACACACACACAGAGACAGAGAGACAGAGAGTCAGTTGAGGCGATGACGCGAAGTGTTTTCTTTACATAATAATGCAGTAGCAGCTGCTGAGCCGACCAGTTCTGTTGCTCTGTTCTGGCATCGATTACAGCGAACACAAAGCCAGCCAATTAAAACAGAGACTTAATCACATCCATTTTTTTTTTATTTGAGACGCTCACAAAAAAAATTGAATTATAACAGCCTCTGGTGTATATAATTTAGACCCATGTGGTGAGCAGACTTCCTCCAGATTGCGGTCATTATAATTAAAAGGGTTATTTCTATTCAAACACGGCTCTCTTCTAATGTCTTGCACTCAATGAGATCATTTAGAAAAAACAGAACATTAAGACATGATTTAAAAAACGGTACCATGTCGAGCCTTTATTGTAAATAAATAATTTTTTTTTGTCTTTGACAATAAATGCAGTCCTTTAGGTTTCTTCAGGGTCCTTTGGTGAGTTCTAAATGAGAGGTTTTTTAACACGTTCCTACCCTTCTTTGCTCCCCTCCACCAGCGGCCCGGCAGGGATCTCCAGGAAGAAGCCGTCTCCCGACAGAGCCGTGTCCCAGGAGGCCGAGCGGCGCTCGTTCAGCTGGTAGTGGAAGCGAAGAAACGAGGGGTTCCCACTCGCCGGAGCGGCCTGCGTCACCGTCAACCTCTCGTCCTGCATCGATACGGGGAGGACGAGAAAACGTTCGGGTCATCGATGCTAATCTGTCTTCATGAATGCAAAGACCGGAGAGAGCTTTAAGTGGCCGGCTACCATTGAAAAAGACCAAATCTACCATTAAAATACAAGCATGTTTTACTCTTCTACACCATCAGAAGACATATTAATATCCCGACTGTTGTCAACCTAGTGCGTCGGTGGCAGGATGGTACCTTGTTACCCGCTGCACCGCTGGACCCTTTGACCTTTCTAAATGCAGTCAGGAGTGCGTGAGAAGACAGCGCTGAGCTCAAACCACTTCTGTCTTTGCCAACTCACTCGGCTGTTTCATCACACTTGAAACAGCCGACTCCGTAATAGTTAGTTAGTTGTTTGATTGACTAGATCGCTGCAAAAACGTTTGCTAATATACATATCGAGAAACATCTGGATCTGATGTCGTCGTGTGAATGTCTGTAAATACTGACAGAGACGCGTCAACGAACTCATCCTGTGTTACATAACCTCCACGTACGAGTACTCAAGAGTACACAAGAGTACACCAGAGTACACAAAGTGAATGTATACAAGAGTCTGTGACCAAAGCTGGTAACGTTAGAACTTTTTGCTCGCCGAGGACAGAGGAGGATGTCGATATGACGGTCGTGACTGATCCGTCTGATCCTAAAATCTCTAATCCCCGGGGACAGTCGGTCACATGACTGGGGTACGATTTGACACACACACACACACACACACACACACACACACACACACACACACACACACACACACACACACACACACACACACACACTAGAGAGGACGAAGCAGTTTGTGTGTAGATGTTTACTCTGTTAAATGTCTGTATTGTTTTACTTTCTGTTCTGCCTTCATGGATGCTCATTTCTCCATAACAGATGAATAAAAGGGTTTTTAAGGTCTGGTCCAATATGCAGATGTCCCTTCACAGCGTCACTCTGTGTAGTTGTGTGTGTGTGTGTGTGTGTGTGTGAGACGAGGAGGACGGTCACCTTGTGTAGTAGCACTCCCAGAGAGTGATCCCTGACCGTCCCTCGCCCACTCGGGATCTTCAGCTGTGGGTGAGGGGCATCAGGAACACCACAGAGGCCCCGGAGACTGAGGGATGGAGCTCGGCAACCGGGGTCCCGACAACCAGGAACTGCAAAAAAAAAAAAAAAAAAAAAAAAAAGGGACAAAGATCCGTCGGTTAGATTTCCATGAAACCGACTCGCTCCGATGCCAGCGTGAAGCTCACCGCCCACTTTAACTTCATTAAGTCACGTCCCTGTTATGAGCGAATACAAAGCAGCTGTGTGGCGACACGCCCCTCCTCTGCAGTCAGGAGGGATTCTCGGAATCTGTCCCCCCGATTTCTGAACTCCTTTTAGGCGATAAATGACCGGTTTAGGGTTAGATCTACGAGGCCCGACCTAAAGGTCAGGTGGACTCTCGTCGTGCAGCGAACACAGTCTGGTGGTTTCGAGGAGAGAATATGAATATGTGTACAAATTAGAATAATTGGGAGAATCACAATTATTATTTTTTTTTGAGAGACCTACATGTCTGAGTCTGTGTTTATTGTTTTGAGGAATGCAAAATGAATATTCCCACAAGAAATTGTAATGTACTGAACTAATCTAAATAAAGTTTAAAAAAAAAAAAAAAAAAAGCATGTCCAAGTCTTGCCTCGCCTCGGTAGGATTCCTCCTAACAAGGAAGCATTCTAGACTTCTTCTGGAACCTAAGTGTCCTTAAACATGAGACTCAGTGGTCATGTCAGTCAGGACTGGTTATATTTATTTATATATATATATATTTTGGAATATTTCTTCAAAACAATACATGAATAAAGGACAAAGCCGACACGTGATGAGGCTTTTCGCTCCCGGCTGATTGTTTCAGAGGAGCCTACGACAGGCCGAATGAAAGCCTAATGATTTAGAGCAGAGCGCTCAAAGAGCTGCTGACGGGGTTGTGCATGGAGTGGAAGGCATGCATTGTAAACAAGCACCTGACCTGTAAACGCCTCTGCAAATAGCATGAGAGGCTTTTCGGGAACACACACACACACACACACACACACACACACACACACACACACACACACACATCTCTGGCGTTTTGAGTTACAGTCGCGCATCTCAAACCAGACACGATGGCAGCCGGCCGACGCTGCCAGACGGGCGATGGACACGAGAGGCCGGGGACTCTTTAGACGAGCAAAAAGCCTTTTCCCCCCCGGTCTGCCTCAAGATTCGTCGCACGACACACAATCTTCCATCTCAAGCTGCGGCAGAGCAGAGCGATCTGTGCGTGCGAGCGAACGTGGATATGACCCGAGTCAGAACAGCAGATGCGTGCCTCTGTGTTTCCTGTGAAAAGGGAGGAGCCGTGCAGCAGACCAGACGGGCGACCCGAACAACCTGATCTGTGAAAGCCAAGAGAGCGAGAGAACGGTAAACAAAGCTCTCTTGCGCCCGGCCAGCGCACCATTTCCCCCTGTCCCATCACCTCTCGCTTCTTATCTATGATAGATAACAGCATATGAAGCGTAGAAAAATAGCTCTCCTGCCTCGCAAAAAACAACAAAAGAGACGCTCAAACTCTCTGCTGAACGCAGAATAGACGGCCAAGGGTTTCTCTCCAAACACAGAAGTGATGAAGACCGTATCTAAGGCAACAGGTAGGACGGACGCAGACGGAGGAAGAGATTAGCTCGCCTGCCAAGACCTGCGTCTCTGTTTCCACCTCCCCTTCCAGAATCAGACAGTAGAGCCCGTCCTTGATGGGAACGCCAGCTTGTTTTGAAAGGCAACACTTTCGTCTTCTGACATTTCGGGCCCCACACTCAGCCCCCCCGCCCCGACAGAATTTAGGTTACGTCTTTCAAGAAGGTCGGGGGTTGACTTGAAACAGACTCTGTGTAGGCCGATCACACTCACGAGCCTGGACTGCATTAATGTGCTCGCGAGGGTTTAATCACAGTGAGACTCGATGATGCAAAAGTGTGCGTCATCGTCCGATCCCGCCAGCAGGGGCGAGGTCACGCGTGTTTCTGCAGGAGGAACCTGTTTCCACGCTGTTTGGAGGGCGAGCGCTTCCACTGCCGGCTTGCTCTTCCTGCGCGGTGTTGTTTTTTTGTTTTTTTTGAGAACAGAGAGTCAGGTGAAACGGCCAGAGGTGTGCCAGAGGTGTGCCAGGGGGTCCCCTGACGCAAGAGTTTAGCCCGAAAGCCAAGAAACACACAACTCAATCAAAACAGGAAGCGCTGCGGCAGGTTCTCCGAGAAGACTGAAGCGCAGCAACCCGACTTCTGACGCTGTAAATACCAGCTTAGTAGTGGAAAAAGACTCGACTTAAAACCAACATTGTCAACATAAACAAGCTTGTTAGCCCCCCCAAAAAAGAAGGGGGGGGGGGGGGTGTTAGGTTCGAGACACAAACAACACGTTGTTGTGTGCAGGAAAGTAAACAGGAGAGTCCTCGTCCTCGTCCTCCTCGTTTGTCTTTAAAGATGTCGAGACGGAGACAGGAAAAGGCGCTCATGCCTCGAGTAATGACGGATGTATCGCTGGCACTGACCCCAAACTGTGGCCGAGCACGGCCGCTCACACACACACACACACACACACACACACACACACACACACACACAACACAACCAACCTGCTCTGAATAACCCGACCAGTACAGAGCACTCCAATCAGCCGAGTGTTGTAAAAACAGAAGTCACAACAATTACAAAAGCAACAACAGGAAGCGCTACCATGGTGCACATGGTGATGTTTAAAATCCTCCCCATCCACAGCGGAGACACAGCCTGAATGCGTTCGTGAATTCCAACACCTACACAACAACAACGCCATAGTTCACCGTGTTATGAAACGCAGCATTTGAGCCTGCATGAGAAAACAAGGTCATCGACCTGTTCAGCCAGCTTGCAAAGAGGGCGTATCTGTGGTGGCGGGGGGGGGGGGGGGGGGGCATACCAAACAAAGCCTGCTTAAACAGAAACACCTGGAGAGAAACACAGAACCCTGTTTTCATTGTCTGAGTTCATTGTTCAATAAGAAACAAATACTTTATTTCACATTCTAAAAAAAGGGTAAAGATGAGGATGTCACTGCTGTCATATATAATAAACTGATTAGAGCTGAAACAGTCAATCAATCAATTAGATGATCGGCAGGAAATGAATCAGCCCTCCTCTATCCGTATTTTAGTTATCAAATTATGGTTTTGGTCTAACTGGTTTCGTCTCGTCATTACCGGATATCTCTGGTATTTTCTTGATTGATAGATTATTTGTTTTTTCATTATTTGGCTCAATAAAATGTCAGGAAATAGTGAAAAAATGAGTCCAAGGCGCCGTCTTCAAATGTCTTGTTTTGTCTCACCAACAAAACCCCAAAATATGAAGTTACGATGATATATACAAATATGAAAAGGAGAGAGAAGAAGGAAATCTTCTCATTTCTAAAGTTAATTTTCCGATCGATTCATCGTTTTAGCTTTACTTGTTTGTTTTTTGATCGTTGGGACGGACAAAATAAAACATCTTAATGTTAACTTGGGCTTTGGGAAACTGTGCACTTTCTACTATCTGACATTTGATGTACCAAACAGATGACTAAACTGTGTGGAGTAAATTAAAACGTGGATTCAAGTTTGCCAGGGTGTGGACATTATTTTTTTCTCCAGGGCAATATGTTCATTTCAAACCCGTCTGCGTCTCATTACTCATTAAGCGTAGCTGCAGGCCTCAGGTCTGCATCACAGCCTCGCCTGACTTCAACAATAACATAGCGCAGGTCGACGTCTCCAGACGTCAGCTGACACCCGGTTGGCACGGTTAATGTTTTGGTTTCGTTTATGGAAAATTCAACAGAACCTTCCAGCAACCGCTGGAAAAAAAAACCACACAAGTGTGCCAGTCAAGCAGAGGAGCCCTGAGCTCCACTCAGGTAGGTCAGGTTAGATAATCCAGCTGTTTCTCACTGAATACCCCCCCCCCCACACACACACACACAGATTCCATTGATGCTTGATAAGTGAATCAGTAGGGGGGGGGGGTTATGCAACCAGGCTGGATGTAGGCCAGTTGATGCCTTCAGCTGACACGGCCCTAACAGCCTGAGTGCCGATAGAGTCGGCTCTCGCAGCATCAGTGGACGTCTCCCGCTCTGAGCGTCAGACGACGGAAAACCCCCACAGAGGACAAACACAACGAGTCCCCGTAGGACCGTCACAGCGACGCAACAGCAGGAACATCCAGTGCACAACAAGCGTCGGGTCACCGTGCTGCAGCCGTGTGACCGCACACACATGCGCCGCGTCGAGAAGGTCCAGCGTCATTTCAGCACCACTTGTCAGGAGTGTAGGTTTTCTCCAGCAGGCCTCGAATCGAGCGCCTTATCGTTGAAACAAGTAGTTGATTTATCGATACGTTGATCAACATAAGTTTTTTTTCCTTCTGTTCTTTTTTTAATCTTTGTAAATTAATATTTTGGGACATTTTACAGTTAAAACCGTTAATCACCTTTTCGATTACTGCAATCAACGGATTAATAAATAGTGAAAATGAGGATTAGTTGCAACCCTACGTCTTTAATGTATTTGTACGAACGAGAAACAATCATCATGAAAACAAAAAGTTTCATATTTGGGATTTAAACTCCAAAAATGCGTTTGAACAGAGATTTAAAATTTAAAAAAAACAAACATAATAGAGGCTGGTGTTTTGGAGAACATCCCACATCCACCACTAAAATTAGTAATAATATATTTAAACTCAACTTTGCATTAACCTCTATTATACATTCAAGGGTCCTTTCTGTTTCTTGTTCACTCGGACGAGAACAATATCAAACTGCGTCTCTCTAGATATCAAACCTTAAATCATCTCCATCTAGACGTCAGTCTGCAAACATAAAACATGTGTTTGTGTTTGTTTACTCTCTGCAGTGATAGAATACAACCAAGTACAGTGTACTTAAATACAAACTCAAGGTACTTTAATTGACTATTTACATGTTATGCTACTTAGTACATCTCAGATACATTTACTAGTTTTAGTTAATTTCCAAAATGTTTTAATATTCATACAAATAATAGGTAAACTAATAGGTTATAGTATGTTATTATAGTAGTAATTATAGAGTAATTAAAATAAGCCTCATATTTACCACCTACAACACGAATACATGCAATAATATCATGATTCAGAAATGCATGAGTACTTTTACTTTAACTTTAAGTAGATACTCGTGCTCATACTTCTTTTTACGTTTACTTAGACTAGGTGAGATGTTTAGTTAGTTCAGGAGGACTCGTACTGTAAAGAGCATTCTTAAGACTGTAGTAAAGTAACGTGACGGACCTGAATACTTCCTCCACCGCTGCGTATCTGTCAGTGCTTTCCTGCTATTTTGCCAGTTAGCTAAAAGTAAAGCGGAACTATTTTAACGAAGTTCAACTCCATAACAGTTCAACAACCTCATCCCGGTGGAAACAAAACTACCGGGCCACACCAGTCACACCGTTTCTCGTCATGTTTCTAGAAGAACATTTTAGCATTCTCCTACCTTTCCTCTGTGTTCAGCATGATAGCTTCGAGGAAACACGGGTCTTTAGCTCCTTTTTGACAACTGAAACAATTACTATTCGATAAAAACTCGACGGACAAGTTCACCATCCGTAAATTAAGACTAAAACCTTGTTGCGTTTAAAAGTATCTGGTGCGTTTTTAGTGCGGCGAGGAGGAGAGCGAGCCGTCAACACCTCCGCCGAGCAGCAGCAGCAGCAGCGAGTCTGCGGACCGCAGCAGCAGGAAGAGAGCTTTTATAGTCGCAGCGAGGCATCATGGGTAATCCGGACTGGTTTTACAAGCCTTCGCGAGAAGGTAAACAAACTGACGTCCAACGGTTAAAACCTTCTCATACACAGTTTAGAACACGTAAAAAAAACAATAGTCACATAGATGATGATTATTTTTATTATTATTATTAAATGTACTGTAACTTTATCACGCATAATGTTAGTTTTAATTGCATTATCGTAGTATTCTAAATTAGCGTTACTTACGTGATGTGAAGTAACTAAAGTACATTTACTCAAGTAGGCTACTGTGGCCTATTTAAATTAAGTTTAAGATACTTAAAGCAAATCTCTCTTTCTCCTCTATTTCAATCCTCCAATGGCTCTAAAATGACATATTTCACCCTCTCATCAAATTCATTACTGCTCAGAATTAAACGAATGCCTTATTGGATATAATGTCTTAAAATGTTAATTGTTTTCTAACGGCAACAGATTGTCCCTTATTTCCTGTGGGGGGGGGGCGATGTATAATCCCAGTCTCAGCAGATTTGGGGGTTGTTGTTTGACCTCTGACCCCTCTGAAGAAAAGCCTGTGTAGGGAACAACGTGAACTAAAGAGAGAGATAAAACAAGCTCAAGTCGCTACCTTGAAGTGACCGCAGCGTCCTTTTCTTCCTCTAACACTGTCCGTCTGTCCCTTCGCGGTGGTTATCGTCTCTGAACATAGACCCAGTTATGTAAGGAGGAACGGAAAGGAGCCCCTGTGCCAAACAGATTAGCAGATTAGTAACAAGATAGCAGCCCAGCTACTCGATCCTGGCACATCGCAGCGTTCGTGTTGGCGGCCCCGTCTTGCCCGGGTAAGCAGGGGGACACGGGGGGGGGGGCACGGGGGGGGTCACCGCCACCTGCCAGCCACCGTGGACCGGCAGCACTGATCATGATGTAACAGTGAGAGAGGCCAGACCGAGAGCAAATGTGATAGTAAAATCCCAGACAAGATTACAAAATACGTGAAAATTCAGACAACATGACAGACAACGGATGTGTACCTCAACCAGTCATTTGTTTCACTGTTCGCAGCAGATGTACAGCAACCAGCAGCAGACACACACACACACACAAAAAAAAGCAATCCGAGCTCGAGGCCGAAGCTCAGGTGAAAACCGAGCGTCTTAGTTTCCAGGACAAAGTGTCCCTCCGCTGCCCTCCGGCGCAGCGTCACACACAGAGAGCCGCACATGAGCTGCTGGCTGAAAGGCAGAAACATCTCTCGTGTTTCAAGCCGTCGCCTCGGGCGACTGTTTGAGGCAGACACCGCTGACCTGGTGTTTTCATTTTCGTTCTCCTCGCGGACAGAAGGCAGATCGCGTGAGCGGCCCGGAGACACTCTATCTTCGGCTCGGAGGATGAAATATTCAGCGGGAGCCCGGTGAGACGGTGGCTCGATGTTAGAAACGGGCCTCACCGGAGGATGCGTCGTTCAGATAATAACATTGTCTCGTAAGCACATGCTGTTTCAGTGATATGAAGTGCAGAGACATGCGCTCAACAAACACTACGTTCACATTGCAGAGCACAGTGCCAAAGTCAGCTTTTTTTCTTCTTTTTTTTTTTTTTTTTGCTTGATTGCAGTAATTTGCTTTTGTTTCGTTTTTATTTTGAGTCCCTATGGATGAGGCTGGAATGCCATTTTATGTCATTTTAACTCAGATTGTTGCTGATAAAGAGATGAATGTTTAATGTCATAGAGACATACTTGGAGCCGGTTACACCAGCTCAAACTTATCGCAGCTCTAACGTTAGCAGCTCCTCAGTGGACATTTAGGTTTCACTTCATAAACAAAGAGAAAGACGTGTTTCACCACACAGACCGGTTCTAGCATAGAGATTAGTCTCTAAATATTTACACCAGCTAACTGAGTGGTGTGACTGTCCTGAAGCTAGTTAACAGGATCCTGAACGCGTTCAGAGTGAAGATTATATACAAACATACATACATACATATACATATACCTGATAAATGCTGTTTAATAAGGATGTAAGTCAACATTTCACACACACAAAAAAACACAGCATGCCTCAAATTATGAAACATAATGCCAATGACATGACTAAATACTGTCAGTTAGGTCAGCATAACCGGATAATTCCCACTCATTCTAAACTGTATGAAGACTACGGTATTTAGACGTAATTAATACAAAGAAATATCGATTTTTAAAAAGGTTTTTTACTTTTTTGAAGTTATTCTAGCTTGTGACGCTACCTGTTCTAACTTTAACTTAGGCAGGACTGTCAAACTCCACATCTGTTGTGGCCTCGGCTCATCCTCTGTTCTTGAAAATATGAGATTCTCATACGACTGTTATGGTTTTATTAGGCATGTCTCTGAAATATTGCTTGTACTTCATGACTGCGTGATCTCACAGTGCAGCCTGCAGGTGCACAGCTCAGGTCACATGAGAGTTTGAAAAAGCAAACAAACATCTGAAAGACAAACAGATCATATTTCAGTCTGTACATTGTGTGTAAAAAAAAAAGCAAACATGTGTGATACATACTGCAGGAGGGGAACTTATGAATACACACATGTTCAGGTTTACAAAACACAAGAAGAAAAGAGTTTGCTTCTGCCTGTGTGTGTGTGTGTGTGTGTGTGTGTGTGTGTGTGTGTGTGTGTGTGTCTCCGACAGCGTCCCATATTCGGTTATTTTTTTGTGTGCAGATAATCCTTCATGTCTAAATATATCGACAACTGCCGTCTTCACTGAAAGCAGTTTTCTTGTAATGTGCAGATAAAAAAAGGTTTGGATACAGAGCAGCCCTTCTGTCTTTGCCAAATCCTCAGTGGAAGTGATGATGATGATGATGATGATGATGATGATGATGATAGTGACTGTTGTGGGTGAGGTCCTCCTCAACAATGGAGTCAAGCGTTGTGGGCGTCCAAAGGAAGGACAAAGTTGTCCGCCTCTTTGTTCTTCAGATGATTTGTTTTCATGTACTTCAGCGGGTCGCATGGCGGACGCCCTGACACAGAGCAGTGAGTTGTTGTTGACCTGCAGAAGAAGAGTGGATGGATGCGTTCCGCTCCAGCTCCACTACATCCTGTTATAATAGAAAGCATCACAATAGACCACATCCTGCCACTTTTAGTTTTGTGTTTTACCTATAGAATCTTTCAGGAAATTGGGAAATGTTTGAAATGTAAAAGCACCATCAGGCTGGAATAACCAACTCGCTCAGATTACTTCTTTACTTTGCTAAATACTTGCTCTAGTTTCTGATTGTATGACTCCTCAACCTGTTTACGATCTGAGTCCAACACAGACTGTGGAAGTAGTGTGCAGCTCTATGCGACATCAGATCGTATTAGATTTAGTTAATTATTAATCATTCACATTAACAGTGTGATTTTATTGAGAATCTATAACAAAAAAATGACGTGTTATCTGCCTTTAAAGGTTGCATTAGATGAGTTTAGCTGCACTGTTCAGAGGGAAAGTGTTGCAGCCTGCAGGCTGTTTGGAGGAAACGTCGGCCCGATTCCCGTCGCTCTCCGCACGTGTCGCCTTGTTTTTCTCAGGAAGTTGCCCTCCGGTGATAAAACTCTCAGCACGTGCTGGAATTCACGTCTGAGAGCCACGCCCCCCCCCCCCCCCCCCCCCCCCCCTCTCTCTCTCTCTCTCTCTCTCTGAAGTGTCACACTCAGCACCTTTTTATTCCTGAGCTGATTGTCTGCAGCCCTGCAGGAGCGCCTCACTGCTCCCGGGTAGAGCCGTCGGGCCCTGACTTGATCTTCAGACGCGTCTTATCTCAGTCTGAACCGCATCGGTTAACCGCAGCGACAATCGGTCACGGCGGGTTTTGGAGAGCGGACGCCAGAGACAGCTTTAAGTGAGGGGAGGTTGTACGACATGAACACGAGCTGAGGCCTGAAACCAGAGTCAAGAGGAGCTGCAGAAGTCTCGCTTTCTCTCAGAATACTCGAATAACAATAAGCTGAAAGGTTATTATGAAATGCTTTGCCACAATATACTGCTTTTTTTTGTTGTTTTTTTTGGTTTCAGACACACTGGGATGGACTCATCACTAATGAAAGCTGGACAATACAAAGTCCTTTATACTGGCAGCGTAAAATACAGTGAATAACTGTATTTTACAGCATGCATACAGTAACCCACTGTGTTTTAATATCATAAGGAAAACCACAGAGATACTTTTCGGACATTATCATTACAGGCAGTTGTCTTCGCATCACCTTTTATTGCCCTCATGTAGATCTACTTTAATACAGAGAACAATAAATTATTATTATTTTTTTTTTTTACCACTGCAGTAATTGATAAAATACATTTTGGAGGGATAGTTTGACATTTCGGGTAATAGCCGTATTCCTTTTCTTGCCATTAGTTGGGTGAGAGGATTGGTTTTACACAATATATTCTATTTGTTTAATTTGCACTACGGCATCTTTCGTGACAGACGACATGTTCACTTATTGATGGACTCCCACCTCTCAGACCATGTAGCCCCACAGAACAGTAGCGGTGGTTGGACTGCAGCATTATTGCGGTCATTTCTGGACGGGCGAGGCGGTTCTGCAGGAACCGTGGAAGTGGTTTAACCTCCCAGAGGGCTCCCATGTCCGACTGGATGTGCCGACGCCTCAAGTGGCAACAGAACGGCTCTTTCTAAAAGAAGCCCGTGTTGCCCCTCAGCTCTGCGCTTCATTACGTAAGTCCTGCTGTCCCATTTCCACCCATTCTATATGTGCCCCACAGACGTCTGAGAGGACCGTGAAGACTTTTAGTGTAAAAAAAATCACACAAGTTATGGTTCCTGTCCTGAAGTATGTGTCTCCATGAATATTGAATCAACACTTTACTCTTTCATGCATACATGCAGACCTCCTCTGTTTCTCCCACAACACGGTCCAATAGGACTTGAAAATCTGGCACCGGGTCCAAAGCCTGAGGAGCTACAGTAAGAATGAATATTTCATGTACTCTTACACAACCCAGTGAAGTCATAGCCCAGTGCAACTGCTGTTACCCGGCTACATGACACCAGCAGGAATGCAGCAGCGCTTCTTTTTATTGTCGTCATATAGCAGAGCACTTAACAGTGTCCCCATGCCACAGCTTTTATCGCGTCCCCAAAAATATGCGTACAGGCTGTGACTTCAATTAGCCAAGTACCCTGGACTGAGTGTGCGGAGCATTAAGGCCAGCTGCTCTGTATAGAGAGCAAGCGGAAAGCCATTATCCCCTGAGGTTTTACTTATTAACCAGACTTCTGTTTGAATCCCGAGGCTGAGATGGAGATGGTGGAGAGAAGATGAGGCTTAGAGGGATTTTAGAGCCTCAAGACAATTTATTAAAATTTAAACTTTGAAAAAAAACAGTGCAGTACGATTAAAGTTTTGGTGGCTCAACGGTAATATGGCAAGCACACACAAGAGCTATTTATGAACAACAGTATTTTCTTAATTTATGGCGTACCGCAACAACAACAAAGAAAGGCTCAAGAGTCTGCAGGATAAAAGTAATCCAAATGTTAAATAAGTAATGATTCTGTCATCACTAAAGACTTTTTTAGCACTACAACAGTTGAAAATGAAGCTCTGTTTTCCAAACTCTGTGGCTTGTGACGATTCAAAGTAAAGTAATGTTTTTTAACGACCCTTTGTCATCAGTCGTATGTGTCAACCCTAACCCTAACCCTTTCTCGGGCTTCATTTGAATGACGTTTGGAGGCCTGTAGGTGTAAAACTTTCCAATATTTCAGAAAACAAGACTAGAAGTCTACAGCTACGCTAATGCCTCTCCACGTCTGCATATAGCTTTCTGCTTTGAGCTAAATGCTAACATGCTGAGGTTTAGCAGGTAGAATGCGTAGACTGTGGAGAGTGGACGTCGTCATCGTGACCCATGGGCCCTAAAACATACCCTCCTTTATGGTTTAAAAGGACCATAACGTACTAAATGAACATCATGCTGTATTGAAGAAGACTTGAAACTAGAGATTGAGACCATAAACTCATGTTTACAATGTTTACTGAGGGAATAAATCAAGAGAGAAGTAGAGTCATTTTAAACTAGACTTCTATACAACCAGAGGAGTCGCCCCCTGATGGACACTAGAGAGAATGCAAGTTTATCAGACCTGGAGGTTGCTGCCTGGTACAATGTTTACCATGTTCACCATCTTAGTTCAGTGTGTTAACATGCTAACATTAGCACTAAAGGTATAGCTGGGGCTGATTAGTTTTGCGTGTATTTGGTCATAAAGCAAAAATAATGGACAAATTAAATCTATGTCCTGATGATGGCACTATGAGGAAAAACCCATTTCTCCTCATCCTGAGTACAACCAAAGTTCATGGTAATATACATCCAATAGTCGAAAGAAGATCAGGCGATGAGTCGTTCATCCTTTGGGGACCATGAATATCTGAACGTTTCATGAAGATCTAGCTGTTGAGATGTTTCAGGCTGGACCAAAGTGGTGAACGATCAACATTCCCAACCCACTCTTAACTCAGATCCACTAATTAGCTTCAGAGAAGACACAGGCACATGGTCTTTCATGTAGTTCCCATTTAAGACAATAGAAACCCATCAAAGACGGCTTAGATTAGCACACAGTCTCAGTGGCCTTGTTGCCTCGTCTTCCTGTTCAGAGCGGTGAGCAAGCAGTCACTCTGGAGGAAGGGCAGGAGATCGTGGGAACCCGGCGTGTCACCGCGGCCTCGGACAGGTCCAGAAAGAAAGCTCCTTCCAGAGAACATCATGAGAAACTAAGGGGGCGGGGGGGGGGACCGGACCAGAGAGGAAACTGTAGAACAATGAAGAAATGAATGTGACACCACTCACTCGGCTATTGGTCTGGGTGGGAACCCAAACGTCTGTTGTGCTGGAGTCTCAAACTCATTGACAAAAACACGAGGCCCAGTTCCCACGGTGACCTTTCCCACGCTGCTGCTCATATTGTATATTTATGCCTCTCTTGTCAAACTGTTTCCCCTCTGATTTTGTACGCCGCATGTTTACGTTTCCTTATCTTGGTGGACGTGCTCCGGCTCTTGTTATGTTGAACTTGATCCCGGCTCTTTTTTTTTTCGGGCCTTTCAACTGCGGAGGCTTCTGTTTTGTTGTCGGTCGTTGAGGTTCTGCTGGGCCCTCGCAGTCAAAGACGCTTTCATGTCCTTCCAAAGAAACCTGTTTGACCTGCTTACTGGTATTGAAATTTGTTTCTTACTCCTGGTTTTTCCCCATTATTTCAAACATCACATGTTTTTGGAAGTCATTGTCTCCAAAGGCCCAGGACAAAACGAACAATGAATTGATCCAATTATTGCTAACTCGTGAAAAAAAAAAAAAAAATTGCAAAAGCCCCAAGAAGCCCAGTGAGCTCCATCAGGAATATGAAAACACCAAGACTCTGGAGCTCGAAATCCTTCCAAGCACAGTAGCTGAGCAGGAGTGACAACGTCAGACTTCCTCTGCAGAGGTTGGAAGCTGCCAGAAGGACATTAATCTGTCTGCAGCACTCCACCACTCAGGTCTTTGCTTTAAAGAGAGAGAGCGAGAGAGAGAGAGAGAGAGAGAGAGAGAGAGAGAGAGAGAGAGAGAGAGAGAGAGGCTATGAGGAACAGGAGCTCACGTGATGAAGATTCAAATTCCAGCACAACAACGATGCAACACACAAAGTAAAACAACACTGGAGTCTCTGTGCACCCTGTGACCTAACATTTGTAGCAACATGGCAGTTCATACAATAGACGCTCCAAATTTTAGAAATGGGATGAAATATCCAAATCTACCAGCCCGTTGATTTGTACATGTCCTTATTTTAACTTTTATATATCTGCAAACATGAATAAAGATACTTTCTTTGGAGCAACTTAACTGACTGGAAGTCATACACACTTTTGACATATTATGGCCTCATAAAGTTGCTAGCAAACAGCTATTTGGCTGGTTACCCATCCAGCAGATATGAAGCAACATCAGCATCAATGTGGAGCGGTGTTTGTGTCCGATCGTCACTCTCATTTTAGCTCCGCAAAGTGTGATGTGCTGCCTCAAGTGATGTCACACCCAAATCTCAGACCGAACTGTCAGCTGTCGAGTTGCATTGTGGGTATTTACGGAGTCCAAATAGGAAGAAATGTGTGGAATAAGAGAGACGGTGTCTCTCTAGTGATCCTCTTTGAGTTTGACAGTGTCAGAAGAGTGCAATGCTAAATCAGTGGAGCATTGTTCTGAGAGCAACGACAAGGAGCTAAAAGATGCTACATCGCTCTGGAGACCCTGTGGGTTTTGTAGATGTTTGACCTTCTGTCAATACGAAGCTTTAAGTCAACAGAAGTGGTCTGACTGCTTTCTGAAGGCCTATTCTGCTGCACCTGCACCTGCTTCCGCATCGGCTGAATTGCAGAACTTTCAGAGCGCGGAACATCACGACGCGTTTCACCGGTCACCGACGGGAGCGTGACAGAAAACCTCCACGCTCCGTGTTGTGATCCTCTCCACTGTTCTTTTAAGCTCGTTGACAAAGCCTCTCGCAGGAAGCTATGCCAGATATGTCCGGCTTTTCCAGCGAAGCCAGTAAGTGAAGAATAACAAGTGTTTCACCGGACATTCCCCAATCGCCACAAACAAGGCCAAACCGAACAACAGAGGGTTTAACCAAGACCACGGTTGTGCCTACTCCGGGGAATTCTTGCCATATTTTCCTTCTGGTGAGTCACTCCACGCCGGAGTGAATCTGGGCAAAACAACGACCGCCGGACGCAAACAGGTTTTCTGCATCTCGTCAAAAAAGTAGTTTTGCTTGGCTGCATAGTTGATAAGCATATTTCCCCTCAATTAATTTAAAAAAAACAAAAAAAAAACATGCATTACAAATAATAATACAGACAAATGTAACGTTGTAAAACCCTTGAGGCACAAAAAAAAAATCCATTTTGGCAACTTGCATCAAAGCTCATAAAAAGCCAAAGTGGACGATATAGTTTCATACATCTGGTGCGATAATCTTTTCCAAATGATACTCTGATCACTCAGCAACGTCTACAGACTCCTCTGTAATTATGGGACTTCACGCAAACCCACGTCTGGAAATAAAGACGGACTTTCCCAGTGGTGAAGTGTTTTCAGTCGGGGTGTGTGCACCTGCAGGATTACAGGACCACAATGTGTCCAAAAAAAAAAAAAACATCACTTCATGTCTGAATCAGATGTGTACATTTGTGTTTTTGATGAATGAGGTTCATTTTAATGACCGTGTTCTAACTTCCAGAGCTGTTTTTGTAAAGGAACAGGAAGCCAGCAGCATGCATATATATATATATATATATATATATATATATATATATATATATATATATATATATATATATATATATATATATATACACACACACACACACACACACACACACATATGCTGCATACAAATATATCCTACTTTCCATAAACCTAAATGTTATATGGTAATTCTCATTTAATTCACCTTCAGTGTAATCCAGAATCAGTCCAAATAGAATGATGTTCTTATGGCTCCGTTTGATCCCTATTGTTTCATTCTGGGTGAGAGGAGAGCCTCGTCTCCCCACCATTACAGTTGGTCTGGGTCAATTCTGAGGCCCGACAGTCTGCTAAAGTTAGTGGGCCGCCTAATACAAAACAGCCTGGGAGTGAAATCCAGAATTACAGAGACGTCCGTGGATTTTTCCTCCGGTTATTACCAAAACATTTGCATTAAAAAACCCCTTCAGATCTCTAACAACCGGTATCGCCTCTGATCTCGAGTAGAAACACTTTGAACAGAGTCCAGTGAAAATCACTTTAAAGTGACTGAGGATTAAAAAAAAAATCCTCTATTTCTGTCTATTTACATCTCCGGAAAAAGAACCGGACAGACAACAAAACAAACAGATCCGTGATTAACGCCGCTTGAGTTTGAGACGTGAAAGAGGAAACACATTTCAGACTCCAGTCCGTCCTGAGGTCAGTGATGTTTAGGAATGCCGTTCCCTCACCCGGCGCTGTTCCCACGACCTCTCCATGTTTCCACACACTGCCTCTAAAAATGGCAGCAAATCACACGATATTACAATTCTATCAGTGCTCAGGGGCAGCCGAAGAATGTGGCTATAACATCATGTAAACATGATTTATATGACGTAAGAGCCCAAAATATGTGGCCGTCTAACGTTTTTTTTAAAAAAATTTTTATCATTTATTCCCATAGTATATGCTATCATAAAGGCATTTAATGCAATGCTTACACACAATAATAAACTCTGTATTTATGCACTCCTCTCTTGTCAGTCTCTAATATGTTGCTGTATGAATACAAACCAGGTGAATAGTCACTTTAATCCTTAATCTACAGCCAGTTATAACTCAGAAACTAGCAGGACGTTCTGTACAGACCGGACAGTGTTTTTGTTTGAAACATGCTTGAAGCTCCAGATGGGAGCGGTTTTGCCTCGTGAGCGTCAGGAAGATGAGACAATCGCAGGAAGGTTGCGTCTAACGTCTCCGTCTCTTTCCTGACCCACTGTTGTCCTGGTGCAGTGAGACACAGTGAGACGCAGTGAGACGCAGTGAGACGCGGTCGAAGAGAGAAAGAGAAGCGAACCCTGGAGATTCTGCTGTGAACGACTCCAGAGAGACTGTGTGGAACAAAGCGAGCGGAGAGCCACGATCGCACTGAGATCGCGCGTGAAGCATCAGAACACGGAGCTCCCGTGTCCTGATGCGTGGTGAGAGGGAGCCCTCTGCAGCTCAGACCGACTCTTTAACGCGGTCTAGTCCAGAGGAGTCACTCGGTGAGCGTCCTCTGCTCAGTAAAGGAGACGAAATAAACGAATGAAAATGATCGTGAGTTATAGAAGATAAATAAGAAATGAGTAGCAACTGTTGAGGAAAGTAACTACGTACATCAAGTACTGTACAATTTTGAGGTTCTTGTACTTTACCGGAGTACTTTTTACTTCACTGCATTTATCTGGCGGCTGAGGTTATTGATCACTTTACAGATTCAGATACAAAAAGCTAAATATTTAGATCACTTTATGGAATATATACAGAGCTATAGATCAAACTATCCACATACATTAGTTCAGAACATAAAGTAGTTTTAACGGTATATAAAGTAGCTCAAGTGTCCTTCACCTTATCCATATCAATCCATCCATAGATCCATATATATATATATATATATATACGTATATATATATATATATATATATATATATATATATACGTATATATATATATACGTATATATATATACGTATATATATATACGTATATATATATACGTATATATATATATATATATGTATATATACGTATATATATATATATATATATATATATATACGTATATATATATATATATACGTATATATATACGTATATATATATATATATACGTATATATATATATACGTATATATATATATATATATATATACGTATATATATATATATATATATACGTATATATATATATATACGTATATATATATATATACGTATATATATATACGTATATATATGTATATATGTATATATATATATATATATATATATATATATATACATATATATATATATATATATATATGTATATATATATACGTATATATATGTATATATGTATATATATATATACGTATATATATATATATATATATACGTATATATATATGTATGTATATATATATATATATATATATATATGTATGTATATATATATATACGTATATATATATATATATATATATATATATACACACACACACACACACACTATTTCTACAGACAACTGAGTAGTATTACTACAATATTCAAACAAATACTATAATGCTATTGGTAAAGGTCCTGCATTCAAAATGTAATTGTGCAAAAATGTATACTTAAAAGTACCAAAAGTAAAACAGTACATATTTAACAATAATGGCATTAATATTTGTATCACTTATGTGTCACAACGGTGAGGATAATATTAATCATTGTGTATTCTGCCAGGTCATGTATTTCACATTAATACATTAAAATGTATGTTTTGATTACATTTTGTAATGGTCTAAATGAAATAAGCTTTTAAATAATTGTATATTTGTCACTGAATTGTAGCCAAGAAATAGATGAAATACCTCAACGTTGTACTGGAGCACATTAGTTTCTGGTAAACGCACTTCGTTACTTTCCGCATCTGGTCATAGTAGTCAATAATAGCCTTTGAGTTCTACATGGCTTCCTACTTTTTGAAGAAATCTGTACAAAAATAGATTGTTTAACAAAATAGGAAGATATCTGAGCAAACAGCTCCCCCTAGTGGCCACAAGAAGAATTAAAGAGAGTGTGTGTGTGGATGAAGAGTCATTTGAGGGTTCTCAGTGCATTAACAGTAAACACCCACATAATGAATGAATCACTATATCTGCAACACTGGATTGACAGAAAGATCACTTTGATACTTTACTTACAAAACAATGAAGCGCAACTTCTCAGATTTAAATCTAGAGAATATGAAAATGTAATAAATGCTCTTCCTCGAGGAATCCTTCAGCCGACAATGACAGTCTAGAGGCAAGAGTTACAGAAACCTACCTTCATCTCGTTAACAGAATACATATTAAAAGTCACCAATAAAAAAATATTTTGTCTGCAAAACAAAAACAAATAGTATTTCTAGTATTGATTGGGAAACAACATGGATTCCTCCGTATAAATTAGTTATCCCAACAAATAGATATAAATATAAGAAATAGATTTCAAATGACAGTATAATACTTATCCCACCAACAAATTCATCTCAAGATTTGTGGTATTTTCTTCACTATATATTAGTCTTATGATGCCGTAATGTTTTGTCTTCATGTCACATGTAAGCGGTGACTTCTCCAATTCATTCATTCATCTTCGTCCGCTTCTCCGGGATCGGGTCGCAGGGCAACAGCTCCAGCAGGGGACCCCAAACTTCCCTTTCCCGGTGCCACATCAGCTCAGCTCTGACTGGGGGGGGATCCCGAGGCGCCCCCGGGACCAGTTTGGAGATATAGTCCCTCCACCTGGTCCTGGGCCTCCCTCGGGGTCTCCTCCCAGCTGGTCGTGCCTGGGACACCTCCCTAGGGAGGCGCCCAGGTGGCATCCTCACCAGATGCCCGAAAACCACCTCAACTGACTTCAACAATAAAGAGTAAAAACACTTTTTTTCTGTCTTAATACGTCAAACGTCTCTGTAGTGATGCTGACACTCGGTAGGTGTAATGAACTTCACTCCGCAGTTTAACAAAAAATTGAAACCTTTATTTCAGATCCCTTTCTTTTTTTTTTTTTTTTTTACAAAACCAACAAGGAACAGTTAAGTGCACCTCGGAATGCTCGTTGGAAATGGACCCATTGTGTCGTCATGATTTGCTCGTCTGGTGCTTTAAGATGGAAGCCACTGACGCAGAGTGACCCACAAGCCCTTTCTCCGGGATCACAGGGCTGTTAGTGATAAAACAAGGTGGCCTGCACGATTCTCCCCCCCTCTCCCCCAGTCCTGCCCCCCCCCCCCCCCAGTAGCACTTCACTACTCCTTGGCCACCGCGAACGGCTTGTCCACCTCGATCTTGCCGCAGTCGTGGATGACGACGTCTTTAAGAGGCTTATCGCGACCATCTGTCTTTGTGTTTTCGATCATCTGCACGACATCCTTGAAGATAAAAAGAAAAAAAAAGGGAAGTCATCAGACTGGTTGGTTGCGTTCAAAACCTCATTTGAAAAGTTGTGAATTGTAATAATTAAACCTCAGACAACCACACAGTATTCTATTTGGCTTATTCTAGCCTCTGTGTTCTTCAGTAAAAGCAGAAAAACAACGCAAGAATACTCAGCAGAATGGTTCCTTTTACTGTTGTATTATTATACATCATAGTGTTGGATTATTAATATTATTGCCGCATTAATAAACAGGCTTCATTGTATTGATGTAGCTGGTCAGAGTGGAGCTAATTTAAACCATTTTACTGTTGGGTAACAAAAAGCAGAATATGCAGACGCATTTACAAAAGTGGCAAAGTAGCAACATGTTAATTAAAGCTAACCGGTCTGCATCTCTAGAGGACGTTTACTAGAGGGTGCGTTTTAGTCTGAAAGTCAACCTGCCATTTAACCATTTCAACACAAACGCCGTAGGAACGTCTAAAAAAAATAATAAAAAAATAATAATAATTTTAAATTTTTTTTAATAAAAATTTATAAAAAAAAAATATCGGTAAAGACGCTCACCATCCCCTCCAGAATTTTCCCAAAGACGACGTGTTTGCCGTCCAGCCACGGAGTCTGAACCGTGGTGATGAAGAACTGGGAGCCGTTAGTGTCTTTGCCGGCGTTCGCCATGCTGAGCCAGCCAGGGGCGTAGTGCTTCAGCCTGAAGTTCTCATCGGCGAAGCGGTCTCCGTAGATGCTCTTGCCTTGGTTTAAAAAAAAAGAAAAAAAAGAAATCCGTTTCATTCAAGTCTGTGCAAGACAAGTAGTCGATCTTTTGGATTCTCTCCCTGTAGCGACCTTTGCTTCTCACTTGGATGACTCGGATTGCAGCCAAATGTCTATCTCTCACTTTATCCGATGACCTTTTTTCCCTTATTCAGAGTCATCCTGAACGAGGGCGTCTGCCAAATGTCACATGTACCCACGTGACTATTGTGAAATGCCTCTCGGCACAAAGTTATAGAGAACTTTCGGTGCTTATCAAAATACAGGAGGACGTCTCTGTCCTCGTGTCATAACGTCTCTAAACAATGGAATGAATCTTCAATTCATTAAAGCATTAAAACACAGGAGATCATAGCAAATCTGTTCCCCAAATTATAAGGAAACAAGGAAAAAGATGTCATCCTCCTGCCTGTTTGCACAGTTTAACTGCTGCGTGTAAAAACTAAAAAGAGACCGAAGTGTGAAACAACCCTGGAGTCAACAGAAGGCTCAGGACGGCATCGGTGCAGAACGCCGTGAACATCAAAGCCGCGCTGCAGGTGTCGGCGGTGGCCGGTCTTACCTCCGGTGCCGTCTCCGCTGGTGAAGTCTCCACCCTGAATCATGAACTCCTTGATGACGCGGTGGAACTTGCTGCCCTTGTAACCGAATCCTTTCTGTTTTCGTTAGAATAAAGAGAACAACTCTTCAGAAAAGGGGAAAATCAGCTGCCAGTATTTGAGACGAATGAGAGTGAAATGATTTATTTAAAGTGAGTTTCTAGGATATGGTTGTTTGTGGTTTGGGGAAAGCAAACAAGGTTGTCACCTCTCCCGTCGCCAGGGCGATAAAGTTGTCGGCCGTCTTGGGAACGGTTTTCCCAAACACCCCGATGACGATTCTCCCAACTTCTTCATCTCCAATTTTCATGTCAAAGAAAACCTGAGGAAGAGGATGATGGAAAAACCATTTATATTTACCATTCACAATAACAATAACTACAATTATTAGTAATAATAATGAATCTTATAGGCAGATAAACAGTTTTGTATAATTTCAGTGATACAATTAACGCTTTAAATGATGGTAGTACAAGATGTAAACAAGACTTCTCGCCATTGTTTTACCAATTGCTCACATCATAGTCTTAATGTTTAGGTTGATCACTCCGTACAATTTCATTTTTCAACCACTGCAATTACATCTCCCTTTGTTGAAGAGATTGCCTGCAGCCAGTCGTATTTTAAAGAAATATTCAGTCTGTGACAAATTACATTTATTGTGCACAGTCTTAGTTTCTCTTGGGTGCTCTATTTTCAAAAATTATAAAATTATAGGCACAACTTCAACATAACTTAGCTTCAAATCAAAGTTGCACACCTTCAATGTACACAACAGCCTCTTCCTACCTGACTCTCGTTTTGTGGCACAAGGCCGGTTTTTAATAGACATGCATCTATAGAAAGAGATATTTGGTTCGGGTTTATCGTCTTTCACAGTAATATTGAATGAATAACTGTGTGTTTTGCATTGAGGATTATTTGAGGAACAAAGAGCCCGTGGGGTCAGGCGTTGATAACTGTAGACGTGGACAAATCTGATGCCCCCAGACATAACGAGGCCAGACAAAATAACACCTCACTGAGCTGCGGCCGAGAGGGCCAGTCAGAGACGGAACTCATCCGTAACTCAAACCTGAAACTATGAGCGAAGCTTAAATGGATGTACGGCCATAAAAACGTTGAGTTAGCGACAGTTTAAGTCGAACTAACGTTAGCTAGCTCGAGCTAATGTTAGCTAGCTCGAGCTAACGTTAGCTAACTCGAGCTAACGTTAGCTAGCTCGAGCTAACGTTAGCTTGCTCGGCTGAGATTAGCCAGGAGTAAAGGAATGCACATTTCATAGCTGCATGCTAACCAGGTTTCATGCACCAACTAATACGCCTGTGAATGTCCTGAATTACTGCACTAACGTTAGCAATAATGCCCCACATTAGCCTCCGAGCTAAATACCATAAATCCCGGTTTGTAGCATAAATAAATTAACATTTACAGGCAAATCTTCGTGTGACGTGGCTCATCAGTCTGTAGCTAGCGATCTGCATTAGCGTCAGATTTGATTTTTCTGCACGATCCGCTAGCTAGCCAACTAGCGGGTCGAGTTAACACACAACCTACCTTCGCAGTCACTTTGGGGCCTTTCTTCTTCTCGTCAGCGGATGAGCCATTTGGGAAAGCGAGGAAAATCAGGGATCCCACAATGATCGTAACAGCCACAAGGAACTTCATCCTTCTCTCGCAGAGTCTAACCATCAACAAGAAAAATGAACAGCCGGGGATCGGCCTGTCGGTCCTGCTAGCTTTATATATACGAGCCGGGTAAGGAGCGTGGTATCCGGGGAGGAGACTGCCGCGGTGGCCGCTCGAGGCTGCGCTGCTGTCGCGGCCTCCTCAAACGCGGCGCACAGACGCACGGGCTTCTGATTGGTTCACGTAGCGGAACGGTTTTAGCCAATCAGGTACAGCCGCGTAACACCGCTCTGTCAGAGATCCAGCATTCCTCAGCAATGTAACGCTCATGACTAGGTACAATTCTGAGATGTTTTGTACTTTACTTAAGCCTTTTCTTTTCATGCCACTCCCTACTTCTACCTCACTACATCTCAGGAGGAAATGTTCGCACAAAAAACATATGAGGAGTTTGACTTTTTTTTGTGTGTGTAGTTTTACTTTGTACTTTTAAAAGTTTCTTCCTGATTATACTTTTTACTTAAGTAACAATTCCAATGCAGAACTATGCCACACATTTATAATAAAAGGTGGGGTTGTTCAGGAGCAGTTCATTGTCCATTAAAAGGTGTTTAATGAAACCCAGAACCTGACTCTGATCTGTTTATTAACTACGATGTATTTTGCATTTTAAATGACTATGTAGCATGAAACCTGCTTTGACACATGCATTGGGGGACATGCAGCATACTGAGGTCATAGAACCAACCAGTGCAATGTATCTGTGTAGCTTAGACTGAATCAATTAAATGTCCTTTAACAATGATTAGACTTAATAATAGATGACAAATGAGTTTGAAATAAAGTTTTAAGATGGAAAGGAGCTGATTTGCTGCCCTGAAATCCCTGTTACCATGCCAACGGGCAGCAGGCGCAGGTAGAAAACATCTGTAATTAAAAGTGAAGCAATTTGAAAAGTACTTTACTAAAAACTAAACTATTTTGAACTAAAACTATACTGAAAATATATCTTAAATATACTCTTTTAAATGCTTGTTAATAGATGTGATTTGGACACAAAGTGGCAATCTGCTCAAAATTATAGATATTTTATGTATGTTTATGCACTTGTCATTTATTAAATATTATTATTTTTAAAACCTACTTACCTTTCACCTGGTGTGTGTGTGTGTGTGTGTGTGTGTGTGTGTGTGTGTGTGTGTGTGTGTGTGTGTGTCTCATCATGGCAAGCTGTGGTCCTGGAGAACACTACTGTAGCAGGAACGACTAACGAGGTTGAAAAACATACTTTGCCAAGTGTTTATATTTAATCCCCGCTGTCGTGTCTCAACTGCACAAGATGCAGTCACGCAACTTTACAGGTGTGTAGCGGAGATCAAAATGAAGGTCCAGGTGGAGGCTGGGCGTGGCCATTGGCCCCTCCCACTTCATGCCTCTGTCCCGATTTAACATCGCAGCTGGTGTGATCCTATTGCAAGGGGCGTGGCCATTGGCCCCTCCCACTTCATGCCTCTGCCCCGATTTAACATCGCAGCCGGTGTGATCCTATTGCAAGATGGTCTCTTTCTTTTTCTTTTTTTTTATTACCAATTCATCTGTTTATCTTTCAATGAATTGCTTAAGAGAAAATAGTATTAAAAAAACCCCACTATTTCTCAAAGTACAAGAGGACATCTTCAGACGTCTTGATTTGTTGAACCCGCAGTCTAAAACCCAAACGTTTTCGCTTCACAATGATATAAAAACAGAGAAAGTAAAGTAAAGAAACTGGATCAGAGAACGATTAGAATTCATTCTTGACAAATACTTCTAAAATTGCTGCTGATGAATGTAAAGGTCGACCGACATTATCGAAAATTCAACTAATCATTTAAGCACTAATTTGAAATTCTTTCAGAATAATCTGCAGCGCCACAATAAAAAGCTTCTACTCTCCGTACATATATATTTTAATGACAAACTAAATGGGTCGACAGTTACAACTGTTAAAAAACATGAGACACAGACTATCAGATGAGTGAAGTGGAATAGATTGTACTTGCTAAAGATAAAGGGGGGGGGGGCGGGGCTTCGGAGGTTACATTCACCTGCCACTTTGTACTAGTGCAAAGAATTTATTCTGCTCAACAAAATGCCACACATCGCTTTTGTTGCACGTTTGCGTTAAGACTCCATTATTGCAGGCCTTCAGCGGCCGTGTGAGGTATACAAACACATTGTTCCGACAGCTACGTACCGTTGGCAGCGCTCCCAAGTAAGCTCAGAAAACAACAAAAACGCATAAATGTAGCCAAACACAAGAGCTAGGAAGCGTTCCCTGGAGTGCGTTACACCGGCCAGCTTCTTAAGAGGTTCCAGCCAATCAGGTCACACAGTCACATTTTACACTTTAACTGAAAAAAAGGAAGTACAACGGAAGAGTAAACAAAAGAAACTAGTACCGTAACCCAGAGAGCATAGGCGCATTAAGAAATTATATTTGACCTTGAGCTTACTTTAATGACAACAGAACTTGTACGTGAATCACCCGACCCGCTTGCAAACCCTGCTTAACTGCATAAAGAAGGATCCCCTTCAAAAGCCAGGTTTTGCATTTATAAGTGTATAATTTCATTATTTGACAAAAAAAAGAACTATTTTACGGACGCTGCATCGGCGATTTATATATATATATATATACGCAACAGAGATGACAAGTTTACAAACATCTTGAGAGCGGGAGTGCTTAGGTTCAAAAGCTGAGAAAACACAAAAAGAAAAAAAAACAACGTCGTCACACTTTTCATCCTCTCGGGACGAATAACGAAAAAATGTCAAGTATATCTAGTTAACAGTTTTTACTCGTAAAGAGCTCGAGCTTTCAAGTGACCTAGTGACTTTGACGTGAACGCCACCAAAAAAAAAAAAAAGGTTGAAGATACACAGAACATCAAAAAATACCACTTAAGATTCTACGATATAGAAAGACGCTCATCGGTTTCCAGTCGAACAGAATTGTTTCTACGTGTGTGAATTCATGTCTAGCTCAGAAACGTACGATGCAACGCTTAGTTTTAAGTTTGGTTGGCTCTGAAATATGAAATTCTCTTATTTTTTCCCCCAAGGCACAGCATACTTAAGATACGCAGGTCGAAGTAAATTAGGTGAGCCAACAAAACCCTTTGGAGCTTGTGAAGATGGCTTCGTCAGGCCGACCTCGCGGCCCGGTCACACGTCAGGTTCTGCCTCAGCTTCTGAGTCTGCTGGAGGACTCGAGGAGGGAGAACCGAGGAGACCGGAGCCGGCTGGAGGATCGCCTTCGATTCACATTCTTAAAACTCAAGTTTGGAGCTTCGGGAAGGAAGACACAAGAAACCGGTTCAGGGCACGGGAGGCCCGAACGGGCATAGAACTCCAAAACCCAACAACCGCGGCCTTCCACACAAACGGAGTGTCCCGATTGGAGCGAGCCCCTTTAGAAGGGCTGCTGGGCCGTGAGCTCGGAGTACACCAGTCCCTCTGCTGAGATGGCGTCCCCGAGCCCCACTGTCCGGAGAGGCTGCTTGCAGACCAGCACGACCGTCAGGTGGAAGGTGACGTTTCCTCGGCGCCACACGGCGACGGGCTCGGCGGGGTTCAGCCGCAGCGTCTCCCGCGGCTCGCCGTGCGAGCTGTGGAACTCCAGCGGGGCCTTGAGCTCCACTTTGCCGGCGTCGACCGCCTGGAGGCCGCAGGCCTGACTGCTGGCCACGCGCGCTCCGGCCATCACCGCCGCCGCCTGGTTCCCCCAGTATCCGTCCACCGTGGCCAGGATGTGGTAGGCCAGCGTGTGGAAGTGAATGCGAGTCAGGTCGGCTTCGGACGACGGCTCGCTGCGGCCGTGCTGCTCCAGGATCCAGAGGAGGATGTCGCTGACCCGGCCCACGTCCGGAACGTCTTTCCAGGCAGCCAGGTGCGAGTGAGGCCCCTCGCCGGCCTGAGAGAGGAAGAGCAGCTCCTGCTCGTTCAGCCCAATGGAGCTGACAATGGGCATAACCTGCTAACAGGGAAACAAGAGAAAGGAAAAAAGACTTCAATGAAATCCACAGAACCCTTTCGGGATTTGTGGGTTTTGAGCACACTCTCTTTGTGAGGTTCACCACATGAAAAAGACTCTCAAGACGCGACCCGTTTTTTTGCACACGTACCTCTTGCATGATGCTGTTCATGTAGTCTTTGTCCGTCATGCTCGCCAGCTCCAAGTGGATGGGAATGTCGTGACGGATGTCAGATATGGCTGACACAGCCTGCGGAGAGGAAGCAAGTGAAAGATGTGAGACGAGCTGCTGCACCGAAATGTTTTGATATGAATAACTAATACAATCTCTAGCTCTGTGCCTTAACTAATCCATGTGATGCGACATTAAATGTACTTCTTGTTTCAAGTTTATTTGATGGTTCTGGATCAAAGAATCGCCTAAAATAAAAAATAGGCACATTTAAAAAAAAAAAAAAAAGGAGCACAGAGTTTTTGCATGTTAACGGGCAAAAACACGCAAACAGCAGCTCTGCTGATTTAAAACTGCTTTCAGCCACTGACCTCCTTCAGTCGCTCCTCCCACAGCTCTCTGCCCTGACCCTCCATCATGTGGAGCCCCGACAGGACGACCAGGTCGGGCTCGAACTCGTCCAGGCTCGCCACGAACGTCTCCAGGGAGCTCATCTCCCCGTTGGACACGTCGTGAGAGAAGATGAAGCGGTTGGCCTGAGGTGCCTGAGTCGAACCCCACCGTTCACCTGGAAACGGAAGAAGAAGAAGAAGAAGAAGAAGAAGAAGAAGAAGAAGAAGAAGAAGAAGAAGAAGGAGCAAAACACAACTGCTGCGTCAACAGAATGAAGCGAGAGGTCCGGTAGAAGCTGCAGCTCGTTCGCCTCTTTACCCGCTTTGTACTCCAGGATGAGGTGAAATTCGTCCGTCTCCTGCAGAGAGTCTGGGGGAACGACGATCTGCTCATCCAGCATCTCGTGAAGTTTAGGACCAACCGGCCCGCATAACAAGACCTGTGGCGTAATACAGTCGTTTTTAGAGGCCGGGGGGGTTTCTGAATTACACGGCAATACCGTGTTTTTAACGGGCTGCCAAAACACTTTCCCTACTTTAAAAAAAAAACACGTGAAAATGTGAAGAACGTGTTTTTACATGTTTTTACTGTTTCTTTCGTCCAATTTTCTACAGATTTCTGCAAAGTGAAGCACCCAAAACACTACTGAACTAGATTTCACTGAGCAGCTTGAAGCTTCTGTGTTCAGAAGTTCTTTGAGTCTAAGAGTCTAGAACAGAAGTAGAAACGCGCTGTTGTACCGTTAGATCAGGGTAGGTGGCGAGCTTCTGACCAATGAGAGCAGCATTCCCTCCCACATACAGCTGGAAGAAAGAAGAACATTTATTTAAAAAAAAAAAACAGACTTAAAAAGAAGAAGAAGAAGAAGACGTTTGGGGAGTGAGGTCGCCTTGCCTTCGCACCGGGGTACTCTGCCGCCGCGCGGGCGATCCTCTGAAAGGCCTCGTGGTCGCTGAAGAAGCGCTCGGCGGCGGCGCCTCGCTCCATGTAGTGGATGAAGGCTTCCTTCAAGTCCTCTTTGGAGCGCAGCACCTCGTGATCCAGGCCGGCGCCCGGATCCACCGCCATAGCCTGCAGCAGTCCCACTCCTGAGACGACCACGTCCACACAGGCGTTCACCCTTAAAATGAGAGGAGAGAAAGAGTATTTGATTTAAGTTAATCATTTAATTGTCGTCTGGCTTTTACTGAAAAATAATCCAGAGGATATTAAGATATACCTTCAGGTGATCCCTCACCCCCCCCTCTCTACTTCTCTACTGGTAGAAACTATCTGTCCATCCCTCTAGTAGGCAGTCCTACAAGTCCAGCCAATCACCACCTTCCACCTTGATCCATCTGCTATGCTGTCGGGCTATTCTAAAGCATCCTAAAAGGCTTTAGGCTCGGCCATAGAACCAAGCCCTCTGAGTTGGGACTCCTGACAGCACATTCCTTCACACCAGCCGAGCCGATTACCGCCTCTAAACATGCCGCCGAGAGCAGCAGATCAACTTCAGGTGCCAGAAGGTGAGGCGTCTACGTCTCACGGTCCAACCCTCCAAAACTCACCCTACTGCCACTTTGCTCCACCGGCGCGTCGGCAGAACTATCAGAGTCTCCCAGGCGCTGGAGATCACCTGCTCCAGGCTGTTCTGACTCTGAGACGACGGGCGGAAGTCCGGCTGGCCGATGTACTGCAGGATCTGCTCCGGCAGGTCCGGGCTGCCGTGGTAGAAGTAGCCGACGGCTAACGCCAGCAGGGCCGCCGCTGAAGCCTTCCTCCACATGATGCTCCCACACAGTCCTGCAGCAGAAAGGAAAAACGCCGTCACTTTCTCTCATTTCAACCGTTCAAAGGGTGATTGTTGTGTGTTGAGCTGCATACCGACGCTCAGCGTTCAAAGACATGAGAAGAAATATGTAAATACTCGTCAAACTTGCATGTGAGAAAGAAAACCTTTTGTCTTGAATGACAGTTTGCTTCAAACAATTACATAACATATGATTGAGTGAAAAATTGACAAACAATAATACTGAAAAAAATAATACTGTGTTTGAATAAGAGCGGAAACAATAAGTTAATCAGCAGCTATTTTGATAATCAAATTTGTATTTTTTTTTTTTTTTTTAAATAAAAATGTCAAACATTTGATAGTTGCAGGTTCTCAAACGTGAGAATTTGCTACTTTTCTTAACATTACATTATTTAAAATTGAATATTTACTGTCAGTTTGAAAAAAAGTCAAGTCATCCAGTGTTTTTTTTTTTTTTTTTTTTTTTAAACTGTCCAAAACCTCCAAATAATAAATGTATTTCCACGAAGACAAAGAAAAGCAACAAATTCTCCCATCTGAGAATCTAAAACCATCAAATGTTTGACATTCGTGCTTGAAAAATAACTCACTGAGACAACTCTATAATATATTTATATGTATATTAGAGAATATAGATGTATAAAGACAATGGAAAGACAGTGCTTCTTATTCTTTAACTCAGTTGATGAGCTCCACATTTACACCTTGATGACAGCGCAGGTCCAACACTCGTGTTCCCAGATGTTACTGCTCAGTACTGGGACAACCACTGAGAAACATTCTACTTTAAGCTGCGACTATGCCAGTGTGTACTTTATGGTACATACCACAGGGGTTAAGTTACTGCCAACACACACGCACGCACGCACGCACGCACACACACACACACACACACACACACACACACACACACACACACACAGAGAATGTGTTAGCTAGCATGCTAGCCCCAGCACACAGGGTGAATCTTTATGCTTCAGTTAATCAAAGCTAATCTGACAGTAGCAATTAGCTTGTAGCACAGCTTAGCGGGCAATCTCATTTAGAGTCGGAGAGCAAAAAGACTTGTCCTGCTAACTTAACTGTCACACGCGTCGGCTTGATAACAGCTCTTTGTTTTGTTCAAAATCGAAGTAGCTCCGCAGCTTGTTAGCGTCACGTACCGACTGATGGTGTGCAGGCTCCACGTTCCGTGAGTCAGGAAGACGATCCTGTTTCCTGGTGAACTAGACAAACAGCATGCAGTGTGCTGAATAATGCCGCCGGTGGACTGAGAAGTGGCTGAAGAAGTCGATGCATTGAAGGCGGAATGATTGGAAGAGACAGCAACTTCCGGGTACCGCTCTGCGCATGCACCACTACAGGGTACATTCCATATAGGCTGTACGTTCGTGAGTACAGAGTGTGAGGAACACAACCGGGAGGGAAATGTGTGTGTGTGTGTGTGTGTGTGTAGGTCCTGAAGTCAAGTACAAACCTGAGGTACATTAGAAGACTGTGCGTAGTATTCATCTCACCAACACATGTGTCTCAAGATATGTGGTTATTGTATAAAACCCCTCATGGATCAGCTGGAAATTGAATTATCATATAGCTGAAAAGTTGACTTCTTCCACCTCAGCTAAGAGTTGCGTAGAAATCGGTACAAACACAGAGACAAAACCACGATTTTTGCAAATTAGTAGTCAATAAATAGATAAACAACATATGGATTTAGTTACATCAATTTTGTCATCAAAGTCAAATGTTCTAATATTTGAGGATTAGTAAGTGTGACAGCTACTGCCATGTTGACTGATTTTTTTAGGCTAAAGTTCTCTTGTTTAAAGGAACAGTGTGTGAGATTTAGTGGCATCTAGTGGTGAGTTTGCAGACTGCAAGCAGCAACATACCGTCCGTTCACCTCTCACTTTCTAGTGTGTTGGAGAACTACAGTGGCCCTCGAGTAGGGACAATGCTAAAGATACCTAATCCTTAGGATTTCATTACCACTAGGAGCCACTCTTATCAATATTAGGTTCTTTTAAATGACTAAATAATTGCTCTAAAAAACATATATCAGTTTTTTTAAACAAATAAATTCAGAACAGGATTAGATGTTATCTATAATTTAGATATAACTAAATATTGTTTCTAGACCAGCAACAGTAATGTTTTCAACAGCAAAGTCAGTATATAAAGTTATTAATATCTCACTAGAAACAAATCGAAAATGTCAATGAATAAATAACATTCCTGAGTGAAGTTTATAAATGATAATAAAGAGTGAAGAACACAGACATCAGATAAACAGACAGCTTCTGTTTAATCGCCAACGCAGCCTCACCACCTCTGCTCTGTATGAGGAATTAGTTGTGTGTGTGTGTGTGTGTGTGTGTGCATTTGTCTATGTGTGCGTGTAGTTGGAGGAGCTCAGCTCTGACAGAGAGTGCAGAGGAGATGCTCACTGCAGCGCCGTAATATAATACACTAACACATTGAAAATCTACATTGCCACCTATAGTTACCAAACATCATATCCATCATATATGGGAAGCCTTTAATCAATGCGTGTTTGGTTGACCCATATCTCCCTGACTGCATCTCTTTGGGTGATATTAGCTGTGGAGCTGAAGACCAGGAGTGAGGAGGAAGAGGTCCAAAGTTTCTGCAGGCATCAGGGTTAGTGATTGGGTAGGCCGGGGAAATGTTCTCCCTGGCGTTGGTCAGACGTTTCCTTGCTGTCTCTCTTACATCGACAACCATGCCATCAGTGTAGACCCCCAGACATGGGCTGCAGGAGGTACACTGAAAAAAACACTTCTTTTTTTTTTCCAGACACTCAGGAATGATCAGCCTCACGTGACTGAATGAAATGATGATAAATTATGTCAAAAGCTCTCTCTGACTTTAATTGTAAAAGTTATCGAGGGAAATATCAGATCATGAAAAGACAAAACTTTCTAATAAATGAAGAAAGTTGTTTCTGGTCCTTTTGTTGTTCAGTCTACAATGAACATATATTTAAACCAGATACTGAATCAGAAAACATATCAAATATAAAGCTTGAGTTTAATCTACACTCCGTCTTCGCTGTTTCATGTTGAAATCCACATCATTTTCGTTTTAAAGAAAATGTATCTGTATATTTTTCTTTTTTGATACAGAACAATAAAAAAGTCCTTTGAATTGGACCCAAATACTTAATCAGTGATATTTCTCTGAGTGATTCTCTTTCCTGTGTCTGCAGCGACACCGCGTGGCCGCTACTGAGACGACAGAAACATGGAATCAATGGGAATTACTACAAGGAATAAAAAAAACATCCGATAAGTTTTGTCATCACTAAAGTATAAGTTTGATGTAAAAAGACATATGTCTGTATTTGATCTTTTAGCATTGATGTTCGTCAAGGGCACCGTTATTTTGAACAGGCGCTTCGTAGGACAGCTACCGGCGGGGGTCCTTCCACCGTCAACACCGGAACAACACGTGAACAGTAAGCGACACAGTTTGTAAACGGTTCATATGTATGTAGAATATGATATGGCGCTATTGTTTTACATATATTGTTTTATATAAAGATGTATATATTCAACCTGCAGACATACATTAATCTAACCTTAGACAATAAGCGCTGGCAGCCGTGAAATATGCAGTTTCTTGTGCACTCTGCGCCAAACCCCGTTTTAAAAGTGGTTTAAATCAGGTTACCCGGTCTTCAGCACTATAACAATGTTTTCTAAACAATTATTAAATATATTTTGGATTCATTAAGATGCGCTGGTAAATTCGGCTGATATAGAATAAACCAAACGCAAGTTTTTAATGATACATCTTGACTTTCTTAGTTGGTTAAAACAAGCGGACTGATAGAGACCGTCACCTGGGTCCACTTAAGGTTTAAGGTCCAGTATTTAGTAATGTTGGAACTAATGTTTGCATTGGCCAATTTTAAAAGAAACAATAATAATTTACATTAACTAGAAAAACAAATGAATGGTAAAAAAACATATCATCATTATTATTGCAGTGAGAGAAGAGAAGAGAAACCAGTATGATGTTGCTGGTGTCTTACTGTGTGTGTGTGTGTGTGTGTTGTTGTTGTTGTTGTTGTTGTTGTTGTTGTTGTTTTCATCTCAGCGGTCAGGATGGGACGCTCCTCCAAAGACAAGCGGGACATTTATTACCGTCTGGCCAAAGAGGAGGGCTGGAGAGCGAGGAGTGCCTTCAAGCTGCTGCAGCTCGACCACGAGTTCAACCTGTTCACAGGTGAGACACCTGAGACGACCAGACACCCGACAGGTCCCGCCTACACTACAGCCCCCTGAAAAGGGTGTAACTGAGCCGGAGTCTGGGTCCTCTTTGGGCTCTTCAGGCTGTGTTCTTCTTCTGTCTTTTATTAAATGTCTGATTTGTATTCAGGTGTTATTTTCCCCTCTCTCAGGTGTGAACAGAGCCGTTGATCTGTGTGCAGCTCCTGGCAGCTGGAGTCAGGTCCTCAGTCGGAAACTCAGGTTTCACATCTTCTTCATATTCTTCATTAACCAGAAGCTCACCTGGACTGATATGAAATGGATTTTAATGAAGCCAAGAGGTAACTATGTCGTTGTTTTGTTTTTTCCTCTCAGAGCTCAGGAGGAGAAGGGCGACGCCGGTGAGGAGGTGAAGATCGTGGCGGTGGACCTGCAGGCCATGGCTCCTCTACCGGGAGTCACTCAGATCCAGGGAGACATCACCAAGGTGAGGACACCGTGGACGAGCGTGCAGCTCTGATCGTCCTTTTGTCCACTGCAAGGATCTTAACCAAACGTAGTGTGGACACGTCGTCGTTGGTTCTCCTTTTATTCAAATTTTGGGTTCACGTTCCTGGAATTAAATCTGGTTACTCCTTCAGGAGGGGATGCAAAATCCAAGTTCTAGTCACATTTGAGGCGGTCCCAATGGTCCTGGAGGAGGTTCTTTTTTAGTTTCTTTGGCACTAGAAGAAGTGCGGTGGTGCGTCACGTGACCCGTGTCGTCTTCTTCTTCTTCTTTCTCTCAGGTGTCGACGGCTCAGGAGATCATCCGTCACTTTGAGGGTCAGCCGGCCGACCTGGTGGTGTGTGACGGAGCTCCAGACGGTGAGACTTCCCATCTGTCCTCGCCTGTTCTTAAGCCTCTCCTTTTATTTAACTGTTCTTTCTCCATAGTGACCGGGCTCCACGACGTGGACGAGTACATCCAGGCTCAGCTCCTGTTGGCCGTGAGTACACAGAGGTGTGTGGTTTTTTGTTGTGTTCACCTGTCAGTCTGTGATGTCACACTGACCCCCCCCCCCCCTCGTTTGTCTCTCAGGCTCTGAACATCACAACTCACGTCCTGAAACCTGGAGGGACGTTTGTGGCCAAGGTGAGTCCAGCTCGTGTTCTGATGATTTATTAACTACAAAGGACTCCGTAGAGTTCAGATCTCCACCAGGTTCCATTTACCGTCAAACGTGAGGCTGAGGCCCGATAACATAACGGTCTGTGGATGCTGAACCGCGGCGATGCAGTCGGCGGTGTGTGTGGTAATGTAACGTGATTATGTATAAAGGTTTCGCTCTTCCGGCTCAGATCTTCAGAGGTAAAGACGTGACTCTGCTGTACTCTCAGCTGAAGATCTTCTTCAGTGGTGTGACCTGTGCCAAGCCTCGCAGCAGCAGGAACTCCAGCATAGGTGAGCCACACCCACCACCACCACCACCCACCACCACCCGCTGACCAATCACACGGCTCAAACAGGAGACAAACCCCGCCCACCTGCTCATATAGTCATCGTTTATACAACTGAGACTTTTGTGCACAGAGTGCTTGATAAAATCATCTTAAAAAGTATTATTAGTACCACATTCACTACTCACAGTATGTGTCTGTCTGTCTGTCTGTCTGTCTGTCTGTCTGTCTGTCTGTCTGTCTGTCTGTGTGCAGAGGCCTTCGTGGTGTGCCAGAATTACTCTCCTCCTGACGGTTACGTCCCCAACATGTCCAACCCTCTGCTGGATCATTCCTACGGTAACGACGAGCCCGTCTGGATACCTGATCTGGATCAGGAAAACCGCGATGCCTCTAGAAGATAGAAACCACTTCCCTTCACATGAGACGCACCGTGTTTGTTGACAAGCCGGCCGGCTCTGTTTACCTCATTTATCTATTTAAAAGACCCATAGAGAAGTGTAAAATAAAGTGGACCTTTTTGCACATACAATATGTTGATGCCAAAGAAAGTTGCTAAACAGTGACCCCATGTGGCCACATATGGTAATGAAGGATTAATGGTGAATCCTAAAACATGGTGCAACAGGAGCAGGAAGAGGAGAAGAATCATAAAGTCAGTAATTCAGTGTTGGCTTTTTATATCTTATGTCATTTTGAAAGAGGATGAATGCGTTGTTTGTTATTTTAAAGGTTGCATACCGGTAGTCTCTTGTTTCACTGCGTGTCCTGGTCCTGGTTTTCCTCAGTCCGGATTGTGGTCTCTGTCCTTCAGATGTGGACTTTAACCAGTTAGAGGGTCCCAACCGCGTCATTGTTCCCTTCCTGGCATGCGGTGACCTCAGCGCCTTCGACTCGGACAGGACCTACCCTCTGCAGGTGAGGAGACACGGTCTTTATGATTGAACAGAAACATGGTTCTCACATTAAAACGAGTCTGGTTCAGTCATTTCTATTGTTATTATAATAGTTGGGGTAGGCATGCTTTAGTTATTGTTCCATTGCAATTAATTCCAAGTTTTTAAAAATTAAAAATCACATTCATTATCCATTTAAAATCATATTTCTGGTATTTTACTGGAATCTTAAGGGGATCATTAATGGATAAATTAATTAATTGTAATATTAAAGAATTGTTAAGAGTAAGGAACCCCTTCAAATGTAACAAATAACATGAAAGACACATTTAAACAGCACCTTAGAAAAGCCTCCATTTTTCAGTTACTGATTTTCTGCGATTGATGAATTTAAGGGATTCTTTTTTAACCTTAACACCATTTAAATAGTGCAGATAATCCATTCATTTATCCGATGATTAACCCCAAATGCTGCAGATTTTTCTGTAAATGCCGTCTGTAAAATTCTTTCTTTCTTCAGCTGGATGCTGGTAAACAGTACCAGTACACCCCCCCCACCCAGCCGCCGATACGCCCCCCTTACCAGCAGGCCTGCCATCTGCGCAAGAACAACCTGCTGTCCAGAGAAGACGCTCCGTCCAACCAGGGTCAAGAGGAGGCGGAGCCAACGGCCAAATCCACCTGAGACCAGTTGTCATTAAAGGAACAGTCCGGCATTTTGGGGGATCGTCAGAGCAGCGATAGAACCGGAGTGTGTTTAGCTTAGCTTAGCACAAAGACTGGAAGCAGGGGGATACTGCTAGCCTTTTCCTTTATCCATCTTTGTGCTAAGCTAAGCTAAACATACTCTGAACCAATCACACTGTACCAGATATTTTTACTATTCTGATTTCATGTGTTTTATTATTTGTGGCAGATCCTTCTGTTCATTAGGCTGCAGGATTTGTAAACATTTTATATTTTAAAAATAAAAGTCATCTCTTGGAGGCAAACCGACATATGTGGTTTACGTGATTTGTATTTTAAGTAAAGTACAACATGTACTTCTGAGATATCGTGAAGTAAAAAGTACAATATTTACATATGAGATATAGTACATGGTAAGTATAAACTTAATTTAATTATATGGAAATACTTGGAAAGTACAAGTACCTCTGATTTGTACTTGAGTACAGTACTTGAGTACAGTACTTGAGTACTACCGGAACATACATACAAAACTGGAAAAGCCCAGCTTTAGTTTTACGACGTACTGCGTCTGTACGCGCTGTGACGTCATGACGCAAGGACGACTCGCACAACCGCATTGTTGTTGGGTGAAGAGAAGCTCCGGGCAGCCGCTGAGCTCTGCCGCTTGCAACCGCTTCGAAACGGCCGTGTTGAGCAGCTAAATTACCGCGATCAAAAGTAAGATCACGGCTCCTTCGCCCTGGATACCTGTCGGTTACTTCTCAAGTTTAACTCGGTTGAGCAGCGCGAGCCGCGGCCGTTGGACGAGTGGACTGAAAATGTGGATTTAACTGCCGCTTCGCTCCGCAGGGCCGCGCCGCCATTGCTGCTGTTTTTACAAGCTGAATTCGTGAAAATACCTTTGGTAAGTTCAGCCCCACTGTGTCCTCTTCTCGTTAATATCACCCCACTTATATTCCGGACTGGTTTACATCTTAAAACCACTCCGTGCTGGTCTGAGAGAAAGCCTCCCCTTTACAAATCGAGGCAGTTTCTTGTTGTGCTGGTCGCCATATTTCCTCCCCCCTTCAGTTAGGTGTATTAATGCTAGCAGGCTAACGTTAGCCCCGGTTTGTGGACGGAGTGTCCTAATGCGTTTAACCGGCCACCGGGAGGGCCAACCGCCTGAGAGGGGGGAGGACACCACCGGGGTCTTCCTTTCTTGTAACAGACCCGTGTTTGGTGTATCGCCTTTTAAAGCTGTGGCGCGATTAATAACAGAAGATTGACGTTGTGGGTTCAGTTAAAGAGGAGCTAACGTTAGCCGGTGGGTAGCGCGCGCACACACACACACACACACACACACACACACACACACACACACACACACACACACTCACCAGAGAAACTGAACGAGCTGCAGCTGCTGTTAGCCGATTATTTCCAACAGCGGCTTCAGCCGGGCTCGCTGTCATGAGTGGCCGTGGAGGTGTGGAGCTCTCGGTGCTTTTTTTCTTTCCTTCAGCCAGTGAACGTTATCGCAGTCGCAGCCCGTTTCCGCCCCCTTTGCGCCCAACTGAAAACATGATCTCGTAAATTAATGCAAGCTGCACAAACAGACGCACTCTGTGAAAGATGAAGCTCTGTTGTCTTTTTTTGTTTTGGGCAAAAAGTTTTGTCACAATTGTGTTGTGCTCGTAGGAGACGCTCTGTCAATCAGGACCGGTCTAATTATTTTTTTTTGAATGAAAAAAGATTTGTAATACATTTAGCAGTTTAGCATATTTTGTGACACGAGGAGAATGATTAAACACATTCATGTTCCCCAAACGTAGTAATTGGGAAACACGTGTATCATAGTGGAACGGATATCAAACGTGTTCAAACAATACCCAGGCCGTCTGTGGTTAGATGAGGTGTCAGCATCCTGTGACACCAGTAATACATGCATAGTTTGATAGACCTGCAGAACAAAAGGACTGTCAGAGTTGTGCATTTTGTCTTTACATATTTCTGCGGTCCTCTCTGATTGAAGAGGTAAAGACATCCTTGTGTAAACACATTAACTGCCCCTGAAGGCCTCATTGAGGGTCAAGGCCTGGTAATGATTACTGAGGATTCTGTTAGACGTAACACACGCTGCTCGTTGCTTCACAGACTTAATGACTTCAAGAAATTGTCAGTTGAGTCTCTGACGCTGTCGTGTCATTCGTCTGGTTCTCAGGGTCTTTTACGGCTTCGTCATGAAGAAGAAAAGTCGACATCACCGACCCGCGGCGCTGAAGAGGGATTCGTCGCCCATCAAGCCGTCGCCCAACCGGGAGACGCTGACGTACGCGCAGGCCCAGCGGATCGTGGAGCTGGAGGTGGACGGCCGCGTGCACCGGCTCAGCATCTACGACAAGCTGGACGTCATCGGCGACGACGACCCCACGGCGCAGGAGATCACGGAGTGCAACAGCAACAAGGAGAACAACGAGAAGCCCCAGCAGGTCCTGGTGCGCTCCGTGCGCCTCAAAAACAACCAGCAGAAGAAGAACGCCGCGCTCATGGCCACGCACGGCAGCACCGGCGGCCTGTTGGAGCCAAAGGTCAGAACGGTTGAGTACAACCTGCCGGTGGTGCCCAAGAGGCCGGCGGCGTACTACAAGTACACGGAGAGGACGGCGGAGGAGCTGGACGAGGAGGTGGAGTACGACATGGACGAGGAGGACTACGCCTGGCTGGAGCTCATCAACGAGAAGAGGAAGAGCGAGGGCGTCAGCCAGGTGTCGTTCAACCTGTTCGAGTTCCTCATGGACCGCTTCGAGAAGGAGTCGTACGCCGTCACGCAGGGCCAGAGCGACCAGCAGCAGCTGGTGGACGAGGACGCCGTGTGCTGCGTCTGCATGGACGGAGACGGGGCCGACAGCAACGTCATCCTCTTCTGCGACGCCTGCAACATCGCCGTGCACCAGGAGTGCTACGGCGTGCCGTACGTCCCCGAGGGCCAGTGGCTGTGCCGCCACTGCCTGCAGTGTCCGTCGCGGCCCGCCGAGTGCGTCTTCTGCCCCAACCGAGGCGGAGCCCTGAAGAAGACGGACGACGACCGCTGGGGCCACGTGGCGTGCGCCCTGTGGGTGCCCGAGGTCGGCTTCTCCGACACCGTCTTCATCGAACCCATCGACGGCGTGCGCAACATCCCGCCGGCGCGCTGGAAGCTCACCTGCTACCTGTGCAAGGAGAAGGGCGCCGGCGCGTGCATCCAGTGCGACAAGATCAACTGCTACACCGCCTTCCACGTCAGCTGCGCCCAGAGGGCCGGCCTTTACATGAAGATGGAGCCCGTGAAGGAGGTGACGCCGTCCGGCAGCTCCTCCTTCTCCGTGAAGAAGACCTCCTACTGCTGCAGCCACACGCCCGAGGGCTGCGACCGCCGGCCGCTCGGCATCTACGGCGACCCGCACGCGAAGAACGGAGCCTGTCACAAGAGGGCCGACAAGAGGGGGAAGTCCCGGGCCAAGGGCTGGGCCAAGAAGAAGAGCAAGAGGAGCGAGCCGGAGCCAGAACCGGAGCCCGAGACCCCCACCAACTCTGGGCCCAGTATCACCGCTTCAAGGTAGGCTGGCAAAACAGGACTCCCAGAATGCATCGCTCACATATATTATTAGTGTTTTCTCGCCCAGGTCCACCTAGTCATTGAGACCGGATTCCAAATCGAGAAAATCGAAGAAAAAAAAAAACTGTATATGTGATGTCCGGCTCAGTAAGGTCTCTTGTTTCTGTTCAGGTCCACAGATTTGGAAAAGAAACATTAGTAAAGGCCGGGCTAGTTTCGGTAAGAAAACCATGACAATTTAATAAGTTCAGTAACTGAAGCATAATTCTGGTTTATTATAACCTGGGTCTTGTTTCTGTAATAATTACGGTGTGCATCTGCAACACGGTGAATGAAGAAGTCGTACGGGTCAAGAAGGGTCGGACCAACAACAGAAGCTTGATCCTGCTCGGGTTCACCCCCCTCTGAAAAAAATGTAGCGTATTTATTGATTAATATCTCCCTCTGCCTCCTCCTCCTCCTCCTCCTCCGTGGCTCAGCTTCGACACCATCCTGAACCAGGTGGCGGTCCAGAGGAAGCGGGTGTTCGTGGAGCGGGTGCTGAGCTACTGGGTGCAGAAGAGGCAGTCGAGGAACAACGTGCCGCTGATCCGCCGGCTGCAGGCCAACCCTCAGCCGCCCAAAGTCAAGCCGATGGTCAGTGCTGCCGACACACAGCGCCGTCCTTTCTTGTCGTTCTTCCTACCGCAACGTTTGTGTGCATTTTCTTCCCCCCCCCCCCCCCCTTGCAGGACCGCGCGGAGACGAACCAGGCGCTGAAGGAGCAGCTGAAGGAGTGGCACCGCCTCCGCCACGACCTGGAGAGAGCCCGCCTGCTGCTGGAGCTCATCAGGAAGAGAGAGAAGCTGAAGAGGGAGGAGGTAGAGCCTCATTCACTACCTCACTGTTCCTATCGCGCAGAGCTCTATTTAATACTAAAAGAATCCATCGTTGTTCAGGTCAATGCGACCTCTGTTCACGTTAGCCGTTAGCCGTTAGCTCCGAGCCGTTCACCGAGATCACTCTGAGCAGCATGGTGGGAATGAATTATATTATAATTCAAAGTGTTGGACACAAATTTGTGTGTGTGTGTGTGTGTGTGTGTGTGTGTGTGTGTGTGTGTGTGTGTGTGTGTGTGTGTGTGTGTGTGTGTGTGTGTGTGTGTGTGTGTGTGTGTGTGTGTGTGCGTGTGTGTGTGTGCGTGTTCTTCATCCGTCAGATGAAGCTGCAGCAGTCGGCGCTGGAGGTCCAGCTGACCCCCTTCAACATCCTGCTGCGGGCCGTGCTCAGTCAGCTGCAGGAGAAGGACCAGTACAGCATCTTCGCTCAGCCCGTCAACAGCAACGAGGTCCGTCGCCATTTTTTGTCGTTTTAAATGAATTGTTTGACGGTTATAGAGGAGTCGAGTTTTGAACTAACTACTAACCCAGTGTGTCATTTCACCTTTTTATCAGTGTTTAGTTACCAACACATCACTTCCTGTCTGTGTTTTAATGCAAAGACACTGCTAGCGAGTTCAGCTAACGAACGTTTGACTCCTCTTTGTAAGTTTTAATTATAGCGAAGAAATAATGTGTTTTAATAACAGTGAACGCGTCCCCTCTGTCTCCCCGCAGGTTCCCGACTACCTGGACCACATCAAGAACCCGATGGACTTCTCCACCATGAGGAAGCGCATCGACGGCCACGACTACAGGAGCCTGGAGGAGTTTGAGGCCGACTTCGACCTCATCATCTTCAACTGCATGAAGTACAACGCCAAGGACACGTTCTTCTACCGGGCCGCCCAGCGGATGCAGGACCACGGGGGAGCCATCCTCCGCAGGGCCCGCAGAGAGGCCGAGAGGATCGGCTTCGACTTCCCCAGCGGGTTGCATCTGCCCGAGGTCCCGAAACAGGAGACGCCACCCGCCTTCTCCTGGGAGGACGGTAAGTCCATTGATTGAGTAAAAATGTCCCGAATCGGGTGCAAAAGGGCCGGAGATAATCCTGTGACGATGTGATCCTCTGTCTCTTCTAGTGGACCGGCTGCTGAGCCCCGCCTACCGTCAGCTGACCCCTCTGGAGGACCAGCTGAGGGAGCTGCTGGATAAGCTGGACCTGAGCACGGCCATGAAGCACAGCCCGTCGCGCAGCAAGAGGCTCAAACTGCTCAAGAAGACCATCACGGAGGTCCGCAGCGAGATGAGCCTGAAGAAGTCCCTCCGAAAGCCCCCCCCGCTCCCGGAGCCCAGCGGGACCCCAACGGAGGCAGAGGAGAAACCGCTACCCGAATCCCCGGCAGAGCCCCGCACACCGCAGGAGGAGAACCCTCTGCCCCCGGAAACGTTAGAGCTGGTGACCTCACTGTCGCGGATCGAGGCCTCGCCGGGCGACCCGGAGCCGCTTCCGCCGCCGCCCCCTTCCAAGGCCTCCAAACCCAGCGCGGATCGTTCTCCCTTGAAGCTCAACGACACGTCTACCTCAGCGCCCGCAGACGCACCCAACGGGCCCCCAACGGACCCGCCGCCGCTCCCCAACGGCGACGTCCCCTCCGGCGCGGGCAACCGGCGGAACAACGTCCTCTTCCGCAAGTCCAAGAGCGCCAGCCCCCAGAAACCGCTCAAGAGCCACGAGGCGTCCGCCGTGACGCCGCCTTCCCTGGGCGCCAAAACCTTCCTGTCGGTGGTGATCCCTCGACTGGAGACGCTCCTCCTGCCGAAGAAAAGACGACACAGCAGCAGCGCCGACGGCGAGGAGGAGGAGGAGGACGAGGAGTCGCCGATAAAACGCCTCGGCACAGGTAAGAAAAAAAAATGAATTTCTGTGACAAAACATGAACCGAGATGTGGAAGAAATCATTTTAACGTTCAGAGTACGAAGCCTAAACTGCATTGCGACACATTTTCGGTGTTTTTCTTTCCCTTCAGGAATAGCGAACGGTTTTGTGGTGGAGGAGGAGGAGATCTCACCGTCTCCCCGCCTGCTGGAGCCTCGCCGCCGCTGCGCCTCCGAGTCGAGCATCTCCTCCAGCGGGAGCGTCCTCTGCGGCACGAGGTGAGTGGAGGAGGAAACACCCGGGTCACTGATGACGCTAAAACAACAACAAAACCAGTTTATTCCAGTTATAACGATCTACTGACCCAGTTAATAGCTGAGAACTGGGAACACAGAGGCATGATGGGAATGAAATCTTCAACACGCTGCTACACTGGAAGGTTTGTTTTGGACACTTTCGTATTTATTCATCAAGTAAAACATAAGAAGACGTATGAACCTGTCGTCTTACTCGGAGCTCGTGCGTCGTCTGCGGAGACTCGTTCTACGGCGCCGAGCGAGAGCATAAACAAAGCTTAAGTCCCTCCCCCTGCGCTCATTGGTCGATTACCTTTTTCACGTCGTAGTTAAGATGTTCTGGTTGTTTGTGATGATGGCAGCGATGCACTGCAGGCTTCACAACAGCAGAGGCACGGGTCTAAACTTCGTCCTGTGATTTGTGTCTCTTTTTCAGCACCGTCATCGTTTCTAAAAGCGGTAAAGGACGCTCGCCGGCGGCTCGGCGGAGCACCGTGGACGACAAGAGCGCCCTGGGGACCTGCATCGAGAACGGGGAGTTCGCCAAAGCCGCCAAGATCTCGTCAGGTGAGCAGAGCGGCGGCGGCGGCGGCGGCGTCCGTCCGCTCGGTGACACCTGATGAATGTGCATGAAACCCGCATGGCACGCTTTGATCGGTCAGCTCTTCTCTCTGATTTACCAAACTTATTAAAAAGGTCTGTTCATGTGTGAGAAAGACATTGTTTATTGCTTCGCTGTATTTCCACCGGTGAGACACAAAGAACAGTGAAGTAAAGGTCGTTTTTAAAGTAAAATCTTAAAATGAGGTCTTACCAAACCAGCAGCTCCTCCCAGCTCACTGGGTTTTTTTTGGGGGGGGCTCAGAGGCTCAGAGGTCCTCGATAAAGTCAGCGGAGACTCGAAGCTGCAGGTTTCAGCTCTATAAAGGAAGCGGTTGAGAAACAGGAAGCCTGAGAGGGACAAAGTGGAAGTGAAGAGAAGTCCGTTATTTTCTGTGTGGGTTCAGCAGATTATTGACTCACACCGTCAGCACTCAACAAACCAGTGTGGTTTGGTTTAACGTGTAACATTGCGATTAACCTACTGAAGCTGACACACGAGCTAATGAATCCAACATACAGACGAGGAGCTGCTATCTGAATGCTTTGCACACTTCTCTTCTGCCAATAGGAAAGAGAGAGTAGAGCTGTGTGTTTCTACTCAACGCTCTGTTCGCCGCATTATTCTCTGAAAACACCAGAGGGCGAGCGAACAAAAGGAGCCGTGAGGAATCAAAGAGACGAGTGTAACAGTTACACACGGCCGCAGACTGAAGGTGTGACCTCCGCTGTGGAGAGGAGGGATTGTAATTGTCTGTAAACTCATACCTCATATTCATGGACGACTTTAGTGTCTTTATAGAAGCCTTGTAAAAGAAGTCAAGTATTAAAAGCATAAAGAAACAGAGGTTAAATATCCTGTAAAACGATCTGATTTGGCTGCAGACTCCATGTTTCTAAATGATCCAAAAACAAATTGACCTTCTTTGTATAATCCCTAGACGCGTTTAACTGCTTTTATCAGTGAACGTTTTTATCGCGTCTGAAAAGCTCTGATCGCGCTCGCAAAGTTACAAAAAAAAAAAAAAAAAAAAGAGTCAGAGGCGGAGCCTACGAGCGCCAGCATTTTCTGGTTCTCTCGCCGTCACTCCAGCGAGTATTAACTAAACTAAGCTTCAAAGTACGGATCAGCGTTTGATGTGCTTTATTCTATGACATACCTCAGGATTAGTCCCATTATGTTCCTGGCTCAAATATAAATATATATATATATATTTGATATATACATATATATCTCTATGTGACGCCTCAGGAGTCTTGTCAACTGTTTATTTTTTAAAGTCGATCTTTAAAAAGCGTGTCCTGTGTTTGTGTGTGTGTGTGTGTGTGTGTGTGCTTTATAAACCTCATAACCTGCTTATCGTTGTTCCTGTAGAGGTGTGGAAGCCCTCCGCCCCTCCTCCATTTGTTCTGGAGCCTCTTAAACTAGTTTGGGCTAAATGTAGTGGATATCCCTCCTACCCCGCCCTGGTGAGTGAGTAGTGCTAGCTAGCCCCACCCACCCCCACCCCTCACCGTGTCTCATTACCCATCAGCCCCCTCTCTGCCATCGTGCGGTGCCGTAGCTCGTGATTTGTGCTCGCAGGCCATGCGGGAGCTTCCAGCTGACTGCTTGGTGTGTTTGTGGAGTCGAGCCGCGTTCGCTCAGAGCGTCTGCGGCTCGACCGTGCATGCTTCTGAACACACACACACACACACACACACACACACACACACACACACACACACACACACACACACACACACACACACTTACTTACTTTTTTACTGTGAGACGGTGGCTTCACTCAAAGTCTCCATCCCGCTCTTCATTTGTTTTTGTTTTTTGTGGCCGTCACAGATCGTGGAACCCCGAGCGCGGAGGAAGGGGGGTCAGCACAAAGGGGCGGAGCTTCCCCAGCCGCTGCCGCCGCCGCCACCACCGTCGCCACCACCGGACGTTCTCAGAGCCGGAGAGCGGATGCAGTTCAGGTCCGCAGAGAAACTCTTCCTCGTCCACTTCTTCGACAGCAAGCGCAGCTGGTGAGGAACTCACCGACTCACTGAAAGAGCAAAGTAGAGGAAAATAAAACCAACTTCTCATCAAAACTCAAACACGTTACCTCGTCCCAGAACTACATACGTTTAGACCTAAGGCTGACACTGATTGCTTTAATAAAGAAAACACCCAAACATCTGGTCTGGCGCTCCGTTGTTAAAGATATCGTCAGCATAAGCACGCTGATAATTGTTGAAATATGCATTTTATCCAAAGCAAAAGCAAGTTTTCTTCTGAGTGTTGTGAGCTGCACATGTGATGCTGTTTGGTCCCACTGACCTCGTGTCCGCTCTCTCCTCAGGCAATGGCTTCCTAGATCCAAGATGGCTCCCTTCGGGGTCAACCGGGCGCTCGACAAAATCAAGCTGGCGGAGGCTCGCGCCTCCTGCATCCGAAAAGCTGTGCGGCTCGCCTTCGAGCGAGCCATGAACCACCGGAACCGCGTCGCCGGCGAGGCCGGCACCTCGGGCTGAACCCCACCCCCCTACACACACACACACACACACACACACACACACACACACACACACACACACACACACACACACACACACACACACACACACACACACACACACACACACACACACACACCTACAGCCTCTGAAATCCTCCCATCATCCCTCTCTTCCGTTTTGAACACAGTCACAAGCAGAGACGCTCATACGCACAAAGAAACCCACACATACATGTTTACCATTTCCTGTGAACTGGAACATCCCACCCCCCTCCACCCCCGTCGTCCAAAATACTGTAGCTGGTGACGTCCATCTTGTTTTTGTCAAAGAGCTATGCAACGACAACGACTCAGTTAGCGGGTGCAAAACGTCGAGAGAAAACAGAACCCCGGGCTGTGAGAACTGTAAAACCACAGGTCTGAACCTGTCGAATGTGTCGGGATTTGACTTCTGACCTCCTTAAAAATGTGCTGCAAGACTGCTGCAACAATCTCACTGCCATGAAAATGTCCATCAGAGTGTGTGTGTGTGTGTGTGAGAGTGTGTGTGAGACTGTGTGTGACTGTGTGACTGTGACTGCAGCAGCTCCTGTAAATATCCTGTACAAGGCCCGACACTAATTTATTCACTCCCTCAGTTTGTTCTGGTACTCGGTGTTCAGATATTTATACGGTCGGAGGTGCTGATCCACCGACGTGTTTCTGCTGGTGCTATCTCTACACAGAGACAATACAAACATGCATACTGTAACGAACATTTTTTATTTCAGCTCCTGTTTTTGTTTTTTTTAAACGGTTTTTGTAAGTTATTGAGTTCTCAAGCTTCAAGTTCTTTTCGTCTTTGGCATTAATTGTTTTATGTGTGTCTTTTTTTTTTTTTTTTTTTTTTCTTTGGTTTGTACATATTTATATAAAATCTATATAGATGCTGTCAAAGTTTAAAATGCCTAAAGTGCATCATTCACACCGAAACCAAAAAAAAAGAAATCTGCTGCCCACAAGTTTCCCACTACTGTTGTTGTTGGTTTTTTTACAGTTTTTTTTTTTTTTTTTTTTTTTTTTCCTCCAGGTTTTCTGTTTGTGTGCTGTGATGAGTTCACGTCTGTTTGTTCGTCACAGAATCATCTTTTCCACCTGAACTGAGCTACAGTCGGCTGTAGGAGAACAGAGAATGTGCCTGTACTAATTTATTGTAAAGCAGAAAATGTATATGCATTACTTTATAGAGAGAGAGTATTGTAAGAAAATACTACGGGCACACAGGGAGCCATATGTAGAGGCCCCTCCTCTTCTTCTGGGTTTTTTTATTTTTTATTTTTGGGAATTTTAGCATTAAATCTTGAGAGGTGAGGTGATAGTGTTTGATGTTTTATTTTGGCAGGGTAGCAATGGGTAGACTTCCTGTTTTGTTTGGCCCTTCTGGATGTGGATGTTGTGTGTAAATAGATTTGGTACTTTAGCTGATTCTCTGGGAAAAACCACAGTTATAGCCAACGGGAGCGGAAACCAGCCGACAGCAGGCCGGTGGGACTTTTATACTAAAACACTGAAAAATTAAAATATGTTATTGAATCACTGATTCCACGTGTCCTGGTTTTATTATTTTAAATTTTACTTATATGATTTTTTTTTTTTTTTTTTTTAAATTTTATTTGCATTATTTGTATTATGTTTTTTTTTACTTACAGTTTTAGGTACATTTTATTTTCATTAATTATTATTTTAAAATATGTAATTCTATTTATTTTATTATCTTTTTATCTATTGTTGAAATGTTTTGGTAATTTTTATTTAATTCTATATTTTTCAGTTACACCAATTTTAACGTACTTCTTTTGATGTATTCACAGGTGTACTATAACAACATTTAACATTTAGTATGACATTATGCACAAATACATCTAAAAAGAATCTGGTAAAATAAACCCAGAGAACACAATTGACGTCTGAGCTGCAGATGAGGATACATTAAAATAAACTTAAGAAAATACCTCCTTAGATAGACATTAAACCTTCCCTCGTATCTAAGTGACCACAAGATGGCGCTGTCGTTCTGCCCGTGAAACAGCTGATGATGCAGAAATGAGGAGGAAACACTGCAGTGACAGCTGCAGAGCTGCAACCAGCAGGACGCCCAGGAAAGAGTGTTTATGACGATGTGCTCCAGATCTGGTGACCTGCAGCCCAGATGGGGGTTTTTCTTTTACGGGGCGGGTTTCTCTCTGCTGCTCTTGACGAAAAAAAGACGCCTTCAGATCAAACTTTGAGGAGAACAAGTTGCTCCTTCCTGTTCAAGTTGAACCGGTTCAGCAGCTGATCAGAGCTCCTGATCGCCTCCCTTTAGAGATAAATCAACAGCTGTTGTTTCTCGTCTTTATAGACAAGAAGAGGAAGACGAGAGGAAGGGAACAGACCAGCAACCTGATCATCAACAAGGAGCCGACTGCAGACCATAATATAAGTGTTTCTGTCAAGCGGAAACTCTGCTGCTAAAAAAAAAATCAAGCCAACGCGGTAGTGCTAGAAAACTGCAGTTCCTCAAATGACCACTTGAGGCTCCTAAAGCGAGTCAATCCTCATAGACCTCCATGTTTAAATGCCCAACTTTATAGCAGAAAATAAACATGTATGATCATAGACTGTATATAAGAAGTGGACGTAGACATCGAGACGTCACCCGTTGGTTTGTTGACTGATGTTTTGAAGTTCGGCAAATTTGCCTTCCCCATATTGGAATACGACCGTCGCCATTTTGGTTTCTTTTGCAACCGATGAGCGGAAGTGACCATATTTGGAATGCGGATGAGTAACGTAGAGACGCCAAATATACGTCTCTGGTAGCTGCAGAGACCTGTCAATCACAGTAAGCCCCGCCCCTAAATCACCCCCTGCTTTATGGTCCGTTTGACTCTAAATGGAGCATAATGTACTAAATGAACATCATGCTGTATTGAAGAAGACTTGAAACTAGAGATTGAGACCATAAACTCATGTTTACAATGTTTACTGAGGGAATAAATCAAGAGAGAAGTAGAGTCATTTTAGACTAGACTTCTATACGACCAGAGGAGTCGCCCCCTGGTGGACACTAGAGAGAATGCAGCTTTAAGACACTTGGCTTCACTCAGGATTTATTCACGACACGTTTTCATGTTTTCCACCACTTGGTATTTTAGAGGCGCTTGTCGCACCTTCTGCTGTTTTAATGCCACCCAACTGGAGAATTTGCTCCACCAATTGTTTATCATGTTGAACAAATATAATAATATAAGATGCGCACAATGATTCGACTTTCATTTTGCATATTTTTTAAGGAATGTCGGATAAAATGTGCTGGCTTTAACACCTGGCTAATGTTTAAAAATTTGAGAGGCGTGTCCTGAATTTCACCCGCCAAGCGAGACGAGCATGTGTGTTTGAGGCAGAAAAATTTGCTGCGACCGCAGGTCGAAAACCCAGGATGAGCAGCAGAAAAAAGGACGGATGAGTGATTAAAATCTGGAGCTGCTGTTGGTGCTCCAGCATCCCTGCAGGTCCAGTTCTCTCAGCCTTGTATCTCGTGAGTGTCTGTGAATATTCCGCTGATGACTCAACATGTTCCTCTAATTAGTAGCAGATATTTCGAGCGTCCTGAGCTCGTCGTCCGGCTCCACCACACACACACACACACACACACACACACACACACACACACACACACACACACACACACACACACACACACTCTCTTGGGGTCTCTGGGGGTTGAAATGTCTTTGAAGTTGGAGATGATTATCCAAAGCGTGCAGAGGTAATTAACTGTGTCCTGCTCATAAATAAACACATTTCCTCTGCACACACACCATTAATGCAGCAGACGCCGCCGGAAAAGAGGTTGTTGCAACAAAACAAAAAAAAAGCTCAACAACCTGCAGTTGAAACCGTTTGGTTCAGATCGGCTCGCATCGCTCGTCTTCAGTTTGAACGCTGTGCAAAAGACGTGTTTCTATTGTTTTGTCCACCTATATCAATGAGGGTAGGACTAAATAACAGAAGCGCCTCGCTGTAGAGTGCAAAACAGCAGCACCGCATCCTCCTAAATCATCATAAACTGAACATCATATCCTTGGTGAAGGGAGGATTTATCACAGGTTGTATTACAGCGTATTGGTTTTGGCTCGTGGACCTACTGCACAGGTGTAAAGCATGTGAGCAGGCAGCAAGTCGATCAGGTGACTTGTGAAGGCGTGAAAAATCGCTGGGTGCAAGGTGGAGAATAACGAGCCGCGTGCCAATTCACAGTGTAGAAATACTTGTTTACAATTAAATAATGTATACGCTAATTAGATATTTTCTCATCATTAATCTGAATCTGAAATGTAACTCAGAATTAAAGGTATTACATCCACAAGTAGTAGTAAAAAGCATAATATGGCCCTCTGAATGTTGATTGGAGTATAAAGTAGCGGAAAATGGAAATACTCAAGTAAAGTACAAGGACCTCAAAATGTTACTTGAGTAAATGTTGCTTTCTACCACTGCCAATTCCATATTACATACTTGTAAGAAAGCAAAGAAAGGCGTATATGAATATATGTTTAAATACTTAAGTGAGAAATGTAGCCACTATTACTTTATGTTGACAGTAAAATGATCAAAGAAAATACTTTAAGGGTTCGGATTCAAATAATGAATGCAATTGTCTAATATAAAAAAAAATTAAGAGACTCGATTAGAATAAGTCAAGTATTCAGACCAAATTCCAGATTAAAAAGTCAAACTTGAGCCTACGCTGATCCGTCAGTCACATGATCCAAGAAACAGAAGTTCAGATGAGGAACTGGAAATCAATGAATGAATAATTAATAACTGGCTCACACTGGAGGAAAAGATGCAGCAACAGTCCTGAGAATATTCAAAAAGAGGTATGTCTGTACTTGTACTTTGTGGGGACATCAACTTTGGTCACACACTGACATTATGGGGACGCCCGGCAGCGCGGGGACCAACAACTGGTCCCCACGAGGCACAACGGATACGTTTCATGGTCAAGACCTGTGTCTGTGACAGAAATAATAAAAGCTGTAGTCAGACATCAAAACAAAACGTCCTCTTGCAGAAAACAAAACCAGTGGCCGCTGTTGTTTGTGTCGTTGTTTGCTTCCTCGTGAATATTAATGCGTGGTGGCAGCAGCTTCACACCTTTGAGGTTTTGATGCCATTAGCAGGAGAGCTCTCTGAGCTGAAAACACGACAATGGAGGAGCAATTACGCAGCAATTATGGCTTCATAAAGAAAATAAAAACCCGGCTTAATTTGGCTGCCGCTAATCAACAAAAAGGTTTTTCCCTTCAGAGTGGGAACGCCGGCGGTGGTAAATAGTTTAGTGATTGTACTGTTTAAGCCGGTCGGAGTGTTACAGCGTTCTTTCATCCTCCACTCGCACAGAGCTGGAGGTAGAGAGGAAGCAAGCAAAACACAGCGAGGAGCAACGACAATGAATAAATTAATTCTAATGTCTGTTTATTAATAGTGTAAGATAAGAGATTAACAAGAAGACACTGATACATGACAAGGCAAGAGAGAAAAACAACAACAACAACCAAAGGGCATAAAGGATAGAGATACAGATTCAGATACAGCTTAAGTACTTAGCAGGGGGTACCTCTAATTTATTTGCAATTTGTTTGATCCTAACTTGTATTATACAGTATTCATCTCTTCACCCCTTCCATGGGCTACAACTCCCCAGAAGGGGGCGACACCTCTGAGCGGGCCCTGGGGTCTGAGCATGGTGAAAGAAGGCCTGATCAAAAACCAAGGCCCCGCCTGCAAAACCATTGGTTTGCTATGGTATGGCCAGGCAGCAACCTCCGGTTCTGCCGAGTGAAGCCGATGCGGAAGTGTCTTAAAACTTGCATTCTCTCTAATGTCCATCAGGGGGCGACTCCTCTGGTTGTATAGAAGTCTAGTCTAAAATGACTCTACTTCTCTCTTGATTTATTCCCTCAGTAAACATTGTAAACATGAGTTTATGGTCTCAATCTCTAGTTTCAAGTCTTCTTCAATACAGCATGATGTTCATTTAGTACATTATGCTCCATTTAGAGTCAAACAGACCATAAAGCAGAGTATGCTTTAGGGCGGGGCTACACAGTGATTGACAGGTCTCTACCAGAGACGTATGCAGCATCTCTACATCACTCCTACGCATTCCAAATATGGTAACTTCCGTTCATTGGTTGCGAAAAAAACCAACATGGCGGCGAAATCACCGAACTCGAAAGCTTCAAAACTGCAGTCCACAAACCAACGGGTGACAAAAATGAATTCCTGCGTCTTTAAAAATATCCACTGGATCCGAGCTTCCTGTCACTTCACCATAGTTACTGCTGAAACCTGCGACCTGTGTGTTTGTGTGTTGCCCCTCTATTAAGTTTCCGTTATTTTTAATTGCAGCCATAACGAGCTGGAAAGGAGGAAGTTTCAGGCTTCATTAGAAACACTCTCTCACCTTTTAAGCTGCTGTGAGAGAGCGAGCTGCCGAAGGGGGGCTGATTGACAACACGCTAATTAACCAATCAAGGAGCGCGTGGCGAGCGGGCACCCGAGTGGTCACTCCCGAGTGCAATTACCTTCTGCCCGCTCCCCTGCTTCCTGTTCAGCCAATCTGTCGGCCTCCAAGAGCCTAACGACCCGCTAATAAGACAAGCGCTCCAGAGTCCATCTTAATGAAAATCAGCCGACCACCACCACCCCCACCTCCGTCCTCGCTCTCCTCTCGTCGCCGCCGTTGGATCGTGAAAGCCGGTCCTTCGACCTTTTCGTCACCCTCGGCGCGCTGAGAAGCCACGTGGCGTTGGAGATTATTAAAAAAAAAAAAAAAGAGGAGAGGATGATTTCCTGAAGAGGCTGTTCGACTTAATTCTCTCTTCTGAAAGAGGAATGAGCCGACGGAGGACGGCGACGGCATCTCAGCACAAAATGAAAAACCTGCTCTTTGATTCACCCCCCCCCTTTCATCTCTCGACCCCGAGGTTATTATCGGACGTGATTGGATGAAGCTGCCGGGGTCCACCTGTCTGTCCTGCTGCTGCCTGGAGATGTCTTCACAACCTCGTCGGTCCGTAACGTCCAAATCTGGACCGTTCGGTTGGAAATAAGAAAATAAGTTAATCAGTGAAGATCTGGACCGTTGTGGCGTTTTATTTAAGTCTGAATGTGTTATCGCTTCTGCTGGAGGATAAAAAGCTCTTAAACGTGTCGATTGAATTTAGGCTCCGACTTAATTCTGGTTTAAATCCTGGAGAGAAGAATCACAGCGAGGAGAAAACAATTTAAACATTTATGAAACAAATCATTACGTTGTTATCGAAATGTAGCCGACGGCGTATTAAGAGGTCACGAATGAGGTTAATTGAGAATTCTAAACACAGATGCAAGTAACAAGTATGACATCTCTTCTTCCTCTGCGCCACAGAGCTCCATTAAAAACACACGAATGAGCCTCACTGACATGTTCCTTCACCACCATCAACACACTGTGCTGTAGTTTATTCTGATTCTGCCACAAATACTCACTAGAGCACCAAATGTGTCTCCAACAAACGCACCATTTCCTCCCGTTTGTGTGATAAAAGTGACCAGCTGACACTGAGACTTAAAAACAAATGTAACGATACGTTTGTGGTTTTAAAGATTTACATCTTCAGGAGGAACCAATGGGCTTTGAGCTGAGAGACGCTGACAGGAAGTCGGAAAGAATCGAAAGATGTTTTTGATGACCGAGTTATCCTTGAAAGTTCATTCTTGACCTTAAAAACACAAGTTGACGAAACATAGAAGCTCCTTCAGTGGTGGAGGAAGTACTCTCTCTTTTACTTAAGTAGAAGTATCAATACTACAGAGTAGAAATACTCTGTTACAAGTAAAAGTCCTGCATTTCAAAGTGCTAGCATTAAAGTACCATAACGTAAAATGAGTCATGATGCAGAATGGGCGGTTTCAGAACAATATATACTATATTATTGGATTATAATTATTGATGCATTATCCTCATTTCTGTTGCAGCTGGTAAAGGTGGGGATTATTCTTTATTTAAATTTTTTTTTTTAAATAAATACGGACGAGTAGCTTGTGGATTTCACCAAGGGATCAACAAAGTCCCAGCTTCATCTTTAAAAATTCAATATATGTAAAGTTTTAAAATGAAAGCATAAAGTAGCATTAAATGGAAAACACTCAAATTAACAGTGAGACACTGAAGCCCTTAAAGTGTTTAGAAAAATGGAAGTTTTCAACATCTACTCTTCCATAACAACTAAGAAACTCCATCGGCTTAAGAAGACCGACGAAGAGCTCCACAACAGAAATAATGAACAATGTTTTGATTCTGAATTGAATTCATTATTATAAGGAAACATGAACCCATAAAACAGCTGTTCTGTTGAGACATTTCTTCCTGAAACAGAAGACAATAAGACACCTGGGGCATCATGGGTAACTAGCCACCTGACAGTGATCAACGGGAAGTTACGGTCGTACAACCCGCTATTATACCTAATGGGATATTGGACTATTTTGTGTGTGTGTGTGTGTGTGTGTGTGTGTGTGTGTGTGTGTGTGTGTGTGTGTGTGTGTGTTGGTGGGAAAGTGACAGTATATTTTGCAGAGGTATGAATATTTTATGGAGTGAACTCATTAGACGCTCAGCCTCTCGGGAGCTCAGAGGAGAGTTTGTTTTGTTCCAGATTATTTGCGTGATGAATTATACATCTCCGGGATTCAACAATATGAAAACAACACAGCTACAATTAGATGGAGGGCGGAGGGCTATATTTACACTCCACACTTCTAAACGCCGACCTGGCCCACTTTACCGTCCACCAGCTCACTTCCTGTCTGTGAAGGACACGTTAAATCTGCTTTTAAATAACAATAATAATAATTTGTATAATAAATATTATCTGGACTATTTGTACTAAGTGCTACATATTCAAGTCATAAAGAAATAGAAACATGTTTCTGATGGTTATTCACAGCAGATCCAATCTGTTAAATCCACACCGACCTATTTTTAAAGGAATTGTTCAACATTTTGGGAATGCTCATTTGTTTTTTGGGAGTGAGATGAGAAGCTGGATAACAATCTTTAGTCTTTTTGTTAAAGCACAATTCAATATTTTTGTTTATCTGCTACATCCTACGTATCTGCTCTGTGAATCAAATCTTCTCTTTTCAGAAAAAAAATCTTACAATTTATCCGTTTTAGTTTTCATATCATCTGTCCATTAAGAAATCAGACTGCTATTAGTTCTCCACCTACATAATTGGAGGACTTGTTTAACAGACAGCCAGTCAAATCATTTCATTTGAAACTATACTTTTCATAAAGCAACACAACACCAACAGACTTTGATCAACACCACACATTAGCTTTCCATCTTATCTAACTTATGAACATGAACACACGTCTTGTCCCGCTCATTAGTCAGTTTGCAGGCTGGTTGGCTAATTAGCTGTTCAGCTACATGTTTACTTACCTGCAAATGTCCCTCCGCTCCGGTTGGATGTTGGCCTTTGCTCTTTAAAAGCACCAACGACGCGCCGCCTGTCCACGACTTGTTTCTTTACGTTGCGCCACGTTCCCCTGCCGGAGCTCAGCCTGCCAGCTGCTGTCAATCAAACACAGACACGCCCACTCAGAGGACTTTTTGTCTTTCAATAAGAAATAATATCTACATTTAATTTAAACTTAATTCCAGTTGGATTTTTATCAGATAAACACATAAAGCTTGAACACTGTGGGCAACACACTCTGTTCACTTTCCACTAGTTTTTCTGTCATCATGGTTGACTGTACCTTTAACAATGGGTGGGGGGGGGGGGTTCGTCTCCAATCTCCGCCGGCTCCATTAGAGTGCTGACAGGGCTGTGAATGGGCTGGAGATCTCGTGGCCTCGGAGCAATCACCACGGTCATTTCACACCCTGCTGATCCCCTCATCTGCTGCAGAGACGAGAGAGGGGCTCCGAGGGCCCCGGAGGCCCCTGATGAAGTCCTGACCTCACTCTCCAGAACCCCCCCCCTCCCCCCCTCCCGGGATTAAAAAAAATACTCCTCCTGCTCACAGTGAAGATGGCCGCTCAAGTTGGTCGACGGACAAAATTGGAAAGTTTTATTGCAAGATGAGAAAAAGTGACTCTGGTGTCACAGAATGAGTAGAGACGTATAATACCTGCTTTTAAATACGACGCGTTTTAAGTCAATGTGTCAAATATTCAAAGAAAAGGAAATCTGTTTTTAATTTTTCTGTCAAATGTCACGTTTTGGAAAGTTTTCTTCTTTACATATAAAGCTGGCGAATCCACAGATTAACTTCCTAGATTTGATTCTTAAAGTTTACCAGCAAATTTATGAATGCACACTTTATATGTTCACCGGAAAAAGCTTTTAAAACATAGTTTAACGTGATATATTTCCAAACGTAGACTTCCACATTAGTGACATGTCTGGATTTCCAGTAACTCGTTTCCTTCTCTCGTCAGGTCTTGATGATCAATGCTTGTCCTCTTTAGTTATCCAGTGACGATTTAAAAACTCTGAAACGCCTGCATGTGTTCGCCTGATATAGAAAATCACTTTGTTGATTAACTAAAGAACTAAAATGAATCCTTAAACATACACTGATATGATTAGCCTCCAGAGTTGGGAGGTTTCTTTTAGCCGTAACCAGACTTTTACCACAGAGGGGATTATATTTTACGTCTTCTGGCTTGTTGACAGTAAATTTCATCCTTGTGAAATATTTGAGTCTACAAGCTCTCCGTTCTGTTAAAATGTCGGCGCTGTCAAGACGGTTTGCGATCGATCAACAGCTCGAATCGCCGTGTCAGAGTGAACCAAAGTTGAACTTGACGTGTGAAAAGATGTCTTTCGGCCCTGCAAGCGAGTCCACTGATCTCAGTGATTCCATGTCAGAACTATTCCTGTTTTAAACGCTGGTGTGACCGGCTGTTGTTGTGGAAAAAAAGAAGCCAAAATACAGATAAATATGACTTTAAACCTTAAGTTTTTCTTTCTATTTCCTTAGTTGTTACTAATGTAGCTCTGTTGGCTTTCTTTGGATTTGGACATCTTATTATATGATACTAATTAAGTTAATTAAAAGAAACAGATTTGGTATCTTTTGAAACTTTTCTGACGGATCCAGAAGGGTCCAGGTTTCTTCATGCTCTGCAGGTTCAGTATGTAAGCTGATGAACAGCATTAAGCGGCAGCCTGAACATCGGGATGCAGACTTTAATGAATCTCTTATATCTGCGCCGTGGGTCCCAGATAACCAGCAGGCGTCTTCCCTGTGAGCAGAAACAGGGAAACAGTGGAGGGGAAAAAACAACAACACACAATCAGAGCAGTAAATGACAATCTGCTGCCCGACAAAACCAGAAATGAGCTGGCTGAAGAAAAAAGAAAGAACAAGAAATGTCACGTTCAGGGGGGGGGGGGGGGGCGACGCAGTCCCACTCATGTAATGATCTCGAATCAGAGGCCACTAAAAGGACAATTTTCCTCCCCAGGCTTTAATGTGTGATACTCATCAGCTTCTCTGCCTCAAATAGAAACTGATGTGCCGGGTCTCTGCCTGTTTCTGGGGAAAGTGAGAATTTCAATTACCTCGCCTCAGCGGCGGCCAATCTTAATAACTTCTTTCTTAATTCGTGTTCACGCCGGCGTCGAGGCGTTGCATCCAGGCGTTCCCCACTCACAACGGGCTGCCGAATACGAGACTGGCACCACTTAGCTCCATCGGGACCCCCGCCCCCCCCCCCCCCCCCCCTCCCCCTCCCATCCATGCTAACCGCCCAGCTCCTGTTGGAATAAAGGTCAAGTAATCAGGCATCTGGAAGGACAGCTCATTTGTCATCCCTTGATAAATGCGTCAGCGGCTAATCTGCAGAGCAGGACCCCGCCGCGCCGCCCAGAACAGAAAGGTTAACCGATTCAAAACAGGAAGCGGTGGAGGACGATGGCACGGGGAACAGCAGCACGGGAGGAAAAAAAGAAGAAAGAATATAACTTCATTTTGATTCAATTGTTTGGTGGCTATTTCTGGACCAGTGGATTGTGGGAAGGCTCCGACAATAACCTCCACCCCGCCGCTAAATGACAGCAGACTGCAGCGAACATTAACTGTGACAAGACATTAGCAGCGATGAGGCGATACGATTCACCGCAGGAAAGAGAAGCTGCTGCCTCCATCTCCCCGTTCACATCCACTTCTTCTCCCGCCTCCAGACAGATTCTCCTCCCGGCTGCTGAAAGTCAACTTGACAACGCTGACAAAAAAGTGGTTTTCACTTTTTTCACTGACAAGGAATCCAGTAGAGATTTGATATAGATATACTGTATATATATATATATATATATATATATATGTGTGTAGAGGAAACAAAAAACAACCTCGTACCAAAGACTAACAAGGTTCTCAAAAAGTTAAAGTTGATATATTGTTCATATTGAAAACATGTCCAACACCATAGACTGTCCACTAAGAAGTGGACGAAGTCATCGTGACGTCACCCATTGGTTTGTGGACTGCGGTTTTGAAGCCTTAACTTTGGCGATTTGGCGTCGCCATCTTTGATTCTTACAACCAGTGAACGGAAGTTACCATATTTGGACAGTGGAGGAGTGACCTAGAGAATCTGTATACGACTCTGGTCGCGACCTGTCAATCACAGCTGACTCTAAATGGACCATAATGTACTAAATGAACATCATGCTGTATTGAAGAAGACTTGAAACTAGAGATTGAGACCATAAACTCATGTTTACAATGTTTACTGAGGGAATAAATCAAGAGAGAAGTAGAGTCATTCTAGACTAGACTTCTATACAACCAGAGGAGTCGCCCCCTGATGGACATTAGAGAGAATGCAGCTTTAAGACACTTCTCATTGGCTTCACTTTTCAGAACCGGAGGTTGCCGCCTGGTCCAGCCCACATATTGGATCTTCAGTATCCATGGGCCTATAGCGCAAGTGCACTAGTGTTTTCTTTGACCCCGATCCCTAAGCCACTTGCATGAACGGAGGGAGGAAATGAACTCTGGATTCAGCTGTTAGTGCATTTTATAACTTTTAGGGCCTAACGATTTAAATAAGGGCTATTAAAGTGTGAATACTGGGAAGTATCAGCCAGGACACCGCTGTTTGTTCTGCATGTTAAACCAGAAGTCAACGTTGATTTATTTGCACTTCTCTTGTTTGTTTAACCCAAATGATGATATTTTCCTAAAACTGAGTAGTTTCCTGTGAAGAGGGAATTTTATTGTGAAAAGACTGTATGCATGAAACGAGTGGAAATTGACACATGTTGCTGATCGGAAAACGGAAAACACACAAATAATGAGTGACTTTTCATCAGAACCGTTGTATGAAGATACGTTGGTCTAAGACAAGTACGAAGTGATGCATTCACTTACTGATGTACGTGATGAAGTTCAGCGATTGTAGAAAACTTGAACAAACACGTTGAGCAACGTCTTTGTTATTTACAACTCTTTACAGCACTTTGTGTTTCCAGACAAGCCGAGAGTCAACAAGGTTTTTTTTTAATCTCTAAACTGAATAACCTCGAAGCCCCTCACATCAATGATTTATGAGACAAATCATTGTCACACAAGATTAGTGGGCATGCAAGGACCTATTTTTTTTTTATTATCATGCCCATAACAATCATTTCTCGGCTCATTTATGAAGAAAAAAAACACAGCGGCATTATTTAATTAGTGTTGACAAAATTTAGATTGGATGGAGCTGTGAATCGCCTGGAAAGTTTTCTCACAGAGTGAATATATTATATATTATATGTGACAAATATTCTCACCTCAAAAGATTCACTTACTATATTTATCATTTCATCCACTACATCTTAGAGGTAAATATTGTAGCGGAGAAAGTTTAGCGTACATAGTGAATAAGAATGCACTTATAAAGAATGAATACAATGATGTTGTACTTCAGATTAAACAGCAGAGCCTGGGCTACAAGACTATGTAAGCCGTTTTTACATGCTCCAAACACAACTCAAAAGCTAACTAAAGTTATTACCAAATATCAAAATCCATATAGCGCCACCTAGGCAACCCACTCGCCACATTTCTGGCTATACCGCTGTGGTATTTTATGCAATACGCATACACCATACCTCAAAAGAAAGCAGACAACCTATGGATTCTGGACATGTGCACCAAATCCAGCTAGAACACAGCATCAGCGAGATATGAGCCAACGAACACCAGCAATACGCATCGCTTCATCAAACGATTGTTGTAAAACTTCTCTGACCGTAGTCGTTTATCCGTGATAAAAGCATTTCACCGGATACATTACAACTATGTCCGGTGTTACATTTAAATGAGTATGGGCGTCCCTAGGTGATTGGAGTAGAATGAGAGACGGGATGAAATTTTCGGGACACAGCCAGTACGCGTCACAGAACGACACTTTGCTGATTCTGATTGGCTAACAGTGCTGTCAATCATTTCCTCGTGTGTATAGCTCAATTCTATTGACTCTAATGCGTCAAAAGAGGTGTCAATCACTGAAATCAACCAATGGGTCGCTGAGACAGGGCTCTGCGTAAGGATTGTGCTATGATTTGGGAGAGGTTTAAACCTTCAGCTACATCATTCCAAAGAAATAATAATCCTGAAAGTGAGTGCTTTTTTTCCGGCAAAACTGAACATTTTCAATTTGTGCTGTGTGCCATCTTCATTTACTCTTAACCAGTAACATATATACTGATATTTACACATCCGAACAAATCTCACAAGTGTTCCCTTTATTATAACACCAACATTATTCAAATACACCTTGTGGTTGCAGAGATATACTCTTTTTAGTATGGGTGTGCAATTTTCGAGCAAAGGCCTAAAAATAGGGTTAGGGTTCAAGAGGTTTTAAGGATCTGAATACTTCCTCCACCCCTCCCTCACTGAAAGGAGGAACAACACTGAAAGAGGAGAGCTGCAGCTGCTGATTCACATTTCCTGAAGTGAAAGTAAAAGTTAGTCTGAGCGACAGCAGAGCTGCAGTCGAGACAAGTCTCTCTGTTTCTCTGTAAAGAAACATTCAACTGAATCCAGCAGATTTTTCTCAACAACACAACAGAGTCTCTGACAAACACTGGTGAGTACACTGTTCTACAAAGACTAAATACACTCACTAAATATTTAGTCCAAGTTTAGTTCAAACCAGAATCTGACTGTTTTACATCTTGTTTTATCATATAAAGAATATTAAGCCGTAGAAATGTGTCATTTTAGATAAAAATGTATAAAGTATGAAAACATAATCACCAATCACATAATAGACTAGCTTATTAATCAAGAATAAAACATTTATAACTGTTGTTATAAATTGCATACTAATGAGTGTTAATGTAGGAACAATGCTTTATAAATTATGAATTAAGTGTTAACTCATACTTAACTAATGCTTCATAGTATGTAGTTATTATAAAGTGTTACCAAAATAGTTTATCTCTGCAGCCACAAGGTGTATTTGAATAATTTTGGTGTTATAATAAAGGGAACACTTGTGAGATTTGTTCAGATGTATAAATATCAGTTTATATGTTACTGGTTAAGATGTCGCTTGAAGGTTTAAACCTCTCCCAAATCATTGCACAATATGTGAACAGTCTCTCTGCAACTGAGATTAAACAGATATTGCATATTGTTTTAGTTTAGTGCTATCTTATTGATATCGTACCGCGAGAGGAAATAATACAAAATATTACGGTATCAATTCAGCAAATCATATAATGAAATAACATAATTCAGGATGACTCTCTTTATATTCGACTAATCATAATTTGATTTTATTAAACAAATAATCAAAGGATATGTAATAACAGTTTAATTTTTTCCACACTTGTCCTCAGAGTGTAGATATGTCTGCTGCCAGCTGTCTGCTGACTGAAGATCAGTTTCTGTGCTCCATCTGTCAGGATGTGTTCACTGATCCAGTCACCATACCATGTGGACACAACTTCTGTAAAACCTGCATCACTCAACACTGGGACATTAATGTCCCCTATCAGTGTCCAAACTGTAAAAAGCTTTTCTACACCAGACCTGAGCTGCAGGTCAATACTTTCATCTCTGAGATGGCTGCTCAGTTCAGACAGTCAGCTCAACATAAAGCCAGCAGCAGCAGGATGTGTACGAAGCACGACAAACTGCTGGAGCTGTTCTGTAAGACCGACCAGATGTGTGTCTGCATTCTCTGCACTTATTCAGACCATAAGAACCATGATGTTGTTCCTCTGAAAGAAGAATATGAAGGAAAGAAGGCCGAGCTGGGGAAGACTGAGGCTGAAATTCAGCAGATGATCCAGAAGAGACGACTGAAGATTCAGGAGATCAAACACTCAGTGGAGCTCAGTGAGGAAGATGCAGGCAGAGAGATATCAGATGGTGTTCAAGTCTTCACTGAGCTGATGAAGTCCGTTGAGAGAAGAATGAACGAGCTCCTCGACACGATCAAAGAGAAGCAGAGAAAGACAGAGAAACAGGCTGAAGGCTTCATCAAAGAGCTGGAACAGGAAATCTCTGAGCTGAAGAAGAGAAGCACTGAGGTGATTCAGCTCTCACACTCTGAAGACCACCTCCACCTCCTCCAGAGCTTCAGGACCCTGAACACTGCTCCACCCACCAAGGACTGGACAGGAGTCAGATTCAGTCCACCTTCATATGAGGGGACTGTGGTGAGAGCTGTGAATCAGCTGGAGGAGACGCTCAGTAAACAGATGAAGAAGCTGTTTGAGGCCGAGCTGAAGAGGGTCCAGAAGTCTGCAGTGGATGTGACACTTGATCCTGATACAGCAAATCCTTATCTCATCCTGTCTGATGATGGAAAACAAGTTAAACTTGGTGATGTAAAGAAGAATCTACCAAACAATCCAGAGAGATTTGATACCTGTGCTAACGTCTTAGCAAGGCAGAGTTTCTCTTCAGGAAGATTTTACTACGAGGTTCAGGTTAAAGAGAAGACTAACTGGGATTTAGGAGTGGTCAGAGAGTCGATCAACAGGAAGGGAATCATCACACCGACTCCTCAGAATGGTTACTGGACGATATGGTTGAGGAATGAGAATGAGTACAAAGCTCTTGATGACCCTTCAGTCCTTCTCTCTCTGAAGTCTCAGCCTCAGAAGGTGGGGGTGTTTGTGGATTATGAGGAGGGTCTGGTCTCCTTTCATGACGTTGATGCTGCAGCTCTTATCTACTCCTTTACTGGCTGCTGCTTCACTGAGAAAATCTACCCATACTTTGGTCCATGTCTTAATGCTGGTGGTAAAAACTCTGCTCCTCTGATCATCTCTCCTGTCAATCACACTGAGTAGAACAAACACTTGATTTTCTACAGAGAGATTCACTAATAATAGATGGTACAAATACTATACAAATATAATATAAAAATGATTTGTGATGTACGGTGTATACATTATTCATTTTTCACATTCTGTTCAATGCGTTTTTTCATCTTTTTCTGAAGAGGTTTTTCTGTTGTGTCACATTGCTACTTACGTACTTCGCCAAGACAAATATTTTAAACCACCTATTGATATTATTTGATGTAGTCTAATTCATTCTGATGACTGTATTACCTGATTCAAAACTGCTGAATCATCTTAAACAATGTACTCAGAAATAAGAAGCATTTTAAATATCTGCTTGCCTAATCTAAATGTTTTATTGTCTAATCATTGTTCATAATATAATAAGTTTGCCATGCCGAGTTTTTTTTCTTGATGTTTTTAGTTTTTATATTTTCAAATTAACATACAAAATAAGGGATCTCTGTCTGGTGTGTTTTCAGGGGTAAATAAAAGATTAATTCTTAATTCATATTGGTAAAAAATTAATCAACAAACTCTGATCACAAAAAAATTAGCTGCTGTGATGATTCAACACAAAGTGATCAAATCTTCAATGGAATATAAACAGAAAGTTTTCACTGGATTTGTCTTTCTTCTTTTTTTCATACTCAAGTAGGTACTTTTACTTTACTTCAGTATTTCCATGTTCTGCTACTTTATTCTCCTCCACTACATCTAAACGGCAATTATTGTACTTTTTACTCCACTACATTTGCCTGACAGCTTTAGTTACTTTTTAGGTGACAGTTTTTCATCCTCTTCCTGTCCAGGTAAAACCACGTATCTCCAGATATATTGATGTTATTTGTTTGTGATGTTTGGGATAAACTGAAGGATGAAGTGTTCCTTTATGTGTTGATGTTGAATGTTTAAACTGAAGGATGAAGTGTTCCTTTATGTGTTGATGTTGAATGTTTAAACTGAAGGATGAAGTGTTCCTTTATGTGTTGATGTTGAATGTTTGTGATAAACTGAGAGATGAAGTGTTCCTTTATGTGTTGATGTTGAATGTTTAAACTGAAGGATGAAGTGTTCCTTTATGTGTTGATGTTGAGTGTTTATGATAAACTGAAGAATGAAGTGTTCCTTTATCTGTTGATGTTGAATGTTTGTGAAAAACTGAAGGATGAAGTGTTCCTTTATGTGTTGATGTTGAATGTTTGTGATAAACTGAAGGATGAAGTGTTCCTTTATGTATTAAGAAAATCCTCCTACTTCTTCAGCTAAATAAACTTTTTTTAAAACCTCTTGGATCAGCTGGAAAATGTATCGTCACAAAGCTGAAAACAGGCTGTTTGTTCTTTTTAGAGATACGTGGTTCTCACAGGACAGAGACTCTACAAACATATGATGATCTTATATAATATGATGCATTGATGTAGATTAAACTAACCAACAGGATATAAAGGAGTTAAAAACATGCAACATACACATTAATGCAGCAGATATAATCGTGAAACATTGTACTGCACAATCAATACTTTTACTTGTAGTGAAGTATTTTAACATTGTGGTATTAGTACTTTTACTTCAGTTAAGGATCTGAATACTTCCTCCACCACTCCCTCACTGAGAGGAGGAGCAACACTGAAAGAGGTGAGCTGCTGAGTCACTTTACCTGAAATGAAAGTGAAAGTTAGTCTGAGCGACAGCAGAGCTGCAGTCGAGACAAGTCTCTCTGTTTCTCTGTAAAGAAACATTCAACTGAATCCAGCAGATTTTTCTCAACAACACAACAGAGTCTCTGACAAACACTGGTGAGTACACTGTTCTACAAAGACTAAATACACTCACTAAGTATTTAGTCCAAGTTTAGTTCAAACCAGAATCTGACTGTTTTACATCTTGTTTTATCATATAAAGAATATTAAGCCGTAGAAATGTGTCATTTTAGATAAAACCATCAGAGGTAGAAACTAAACCACAGTGACTGAACTCTGACTAGTTAAAGGTTAGACAGAATACAGTCACAGCTAGCATTAGCTTAAGCTAATTCACTGACCTGTTTCCTGCTTAAACTCAAAACCAGGAGAAGTAAACATGAAGTGTAATTAGGAATAATGGTGTTAAATTAAGCTATGAAGAGTTTTCACTGTTAATTTACCATCTCAATTAAATGTTGACGTCTCAATGACCAAGTTAAGCAGATGAGCCTGAGGACAACTATGTACAAGAAAAGATGTTCACTTTGCCTAATATGGCTGCTTGACAGAGTTCTCCATGTGTGCCCTGGTGTTCTCATGTTTCCTTACTTCCTCATCCCTCACTCCCATAACTGTCCATGCTGGATCTGTCCCTGTGGTTTTAAAAAGCTAAATAAGTTGTTAGCATGACTGCATCCAGCTAGCCAGACTTGTCTGGTGTACAGCTACTAGAGAAGTTAATAAGAAGTATAATATAATAATAATATAATAAATAATAAGTAGATGGACTGCTTCCTTTTCCTGCTAGTCTGCTCTCTGATTGTGAGGTCAGGCTGATCTGGGATCAGCTCTTTCAGCTGTAGTTTCTCCGCCAAAAGTTCTCCTCTCAAACGGGTCTTGGGAGGAGCAGGGCTCGCGGTGGCGCTCGTCTGTAGAGACTAGTCCTGACGAGAAAACCAATTCTGCCCATGGCTGAATCTATTTGAGGACACTGATTGACTAAATTGTATGTCATACATTCATATAGACCCGCCTCCTGTGGACTATTTCTCCATGGCCCCAGAGCTGCTGAGACATGCAGACAGGCGAAGAGGACATACAGGAAAAGCATATATTTTGCGCAGATGTCATATTTTACACATATTACTGGGTGCATTCCATATTTCAAAAACACAAATATTGACAATTTGTATAATTTATTATTGTTATTATTATTTATTTTTTGTGGCTCTATTGACCAGCCGCCACTGGTTAAGTTCAATATTTAAAATATTTAGCCTGCTTTAAAAATATTTTCACTTTAATAACAGATTGAACAGCAGGTTAGCAATATTATTTTATTATTTAATGCGTAATGTGACAGTAATTGAGGGATCACATTGTGGCTTTCTTTGGGGTTTTAAAGTCAAATTCCATTGGGATTTTACAGATTTAAATCCTGATATTAACAATAACCAGAGAGCTTAGGATGTCATCACTGCAATGCTTAAGACGTCAAATTAGTTTATCATTGTGTTCTTATTTTTTCTTACTATTTTTTGAGTAACCAACAGGCATCTAATTCCCAAATGCAACAGTCATATAAGTGACTGGCAGCAGGCAGGGATCAGCCAGAGGCAGCCTTAAAATATGATGTTAAACAACAGAGAATAAAAGGCAGAGTGATCCACCTTCACTAGTTTAGTGTTAACAAATAAGTAAATCAGGAGACTATCACGATATGTTACCCACAATAAGGATGGTATCACGATACCATTCTGTGATACATTACAGGACAATCATCTACGATACATATTAATATCTGTGTAACTGAAGAAAAATACCCTTAAAAATGCCAAACAAATTGAATTATGTATGTATTCACTGCATTGACAACTGAGATAGTGCATATTGTTTTAGCTTTGTGCCTCTTAAACACACAAACAATAACAACCTGTCCATGTTCATGTGTCATCTCAAGAACATAAATCAAACAGCAGGCTGTTTAAAACCGGAGGACCATGGCTATGATGATACAAACAGCAGTTTTGTGGTTTTTAATGGTATCGAGAGTTGGACTCTCCTAGACCCATGAGGGGTTTGGAGCAGCCACTGGACCTCAGTGCTAAAGATGCTAGTGTAGCTAATTAGTTTCTTTTCAGCGTTCCCAATGCAGTTGTTTAGAGGGCCTGCATTTTTTCCCATATTATTTTGATAGTCGCCAGTGTACCGATATCGTATCGCAAGAGGAAATAATACAAAATATTATGATATTGATACTTCAAATTCATATAACATAACATAATTCCAGATGACTCCTTATATTCTACTAATCATAGTTTGGTTTTATTAAAACAAATAATCAAAAGATATGTATTAACAGTTTTGTTTTTCACACAGAGTGTAGATATGTCTGCTGCCAGCTGTCTGCTGACTGAAGATCAGTTTCTGTGCTCCATCTGTCAGGATGTGTTCACTGATCCTGTCACCACATCATGTGGACACAACTTCTGTAAAGCCTGCATCACTCAGCACTGGGACATTAATTATCCCCATCAGTGTCCAAACTGTAACAAGCTTTTCTACACAAGTCCTGAGCTGCAGGTCAATACTTTCATCTCTGAGATGGCTGCTCAGTTCAGACAGTCAGCTCAACAGAAAGCCAGCAGCAGCAGCTCAGAGCAACAAGCTGCCAAACCAGGAGAAGTTCCCTGTGACGTTTGCACTGGAACCAAACTGAAGGCTCTGAAGTCCTGCCTGGTGTGTCTGGTCTCCTACTGTGAGACTCACCTGGTGCCTCATCTGACAAAATCAGGTCTGAAAAAACATGAGCTGATTGACCCTGTGGAGAACCTGGAAGGCAGGATGTGTACGGAGCACGATAAACTGCTGGAGCTGTTCTGTAAGACCGACCAGATGTGTGTCTGTAGGCTCTGCCCTTATTCAGACCATAAGAACCATGATGTTGTTCCTCTGAAAGAAGAATATGAAGGAAAGAAGTCCAAGCTGGGGAAGACTGAGGCTGAAATTCAGCAGATGATCCAGAAGAGACAACTGAAGATTCAGGAGATCAAACATTCAGTGGAGCTCAGTGAGGAAGATGCAGGCAGAGAGATATCAGATGGTGTTCAGGTCTTCACCGCTCTGAAGGAGTCTGTTGAGAGAAGAATGAACGAGCTCCTCGACACGATCAACGAGAAGCAGAGAAAGACAGAGAAACAGGCTGAAGGCTTCATCAAAGAGCTGGAACAGGAAATCTCTGAGCTGAAGAAGAGAGGCACTGAGGTGGAGCAGCTCTCACGCTCTGAAGACCACCTCCACCTCCTCCAGAGCTTCAGGACCCTGAACACTGCTCCACCCACCAAGGATTGGACAGGAGTCAGATTCAGTCCACCTTCATATGAGGGGACTGTGGTGAGAGCTGTGAATCAGCTGGAGGAGACGCTCAGTAGACAGATGACGGTGTTTAAGGCCGAGCTGAAGAGGGTCCAGCACTTGACACTTGATCCTAATACAGCACATCCATATCTCATCCTGTCTGATGATGGAAAACAAGTTAAACTTGGTGATGTGAAGAAGAATCTACCAGACAATCCAGAGAGATTTGATATTTGTGCTGGTGTCTTAGCAAAGCAGAGTTTCTCTTCAGGAAGATTTTACTACGAGGTTCAGGTTAAAGGGAAGACTGAGTGGGATTTAGGAGTGGTCAGAGAGTCGATCACCAGGAAGGGATTCATCACATGGACTCCTCAGAAAGGTTACTGGACGATATGGTTAAGGAATGAGAATGAGTACAAAGCTTGGGCTGACCCTCCAGTCTGTCTCTCTCTGAAGTCTTGGCCTGAGAAGGTGGGGGTGTTTGTGGATTATGAGGAGGGTCTGGTCTCCTTTCATGATGTTGATGCTGCAGCTCTTATCTACTCCTTTACTGGCTGCTGCTTCACTGAGAAAATCTACCCATTCTTTGGTCCTGGTCTTGATTATGGTGGTAAAAACTCTACTCCTCTGATCATCTCTTCTGTCAATCATACTGGGTAGAACCACCACTACATTTTCCACAGTAACCTTCACTAATAATAAATATAACAAATCTATTTTATTGGTGATTTACGATGTATACATTATTGATTTTTCACACTCTGATCAATGTTTTTTTTCTATTTCTCTGTAAATGTTTTTCTTTAATTTTTCACGTTGCTACTACTCCAACACACATATTTTAAACCACTGATTGATGTCATCTAATGTAGATTAATTCTTTTTTATAGCTGTATTAATTGCCTTCAAGACTATTTAATCATCAAAAACAATGTACTTAAAGCATTTGCATGTTCTTTAAAAATCTGGGTGCCAAATCAAAATGTTTTATTGTCTGATCATTGTATAAATAATACGTTTTGCAAGTAGCATGCAGAGCAGGAAATGATGCAAACAATGAATAAAGGTCTCAAGAAGACAATCAGCAGTTTCCACATAACATATAATCACACTACTTTAAAAAAGACAAGATAAATATATGAAGGCCAAGGGACAAAATGAGGAAAAATGCTGTATTTAAAATAAAGGTCTTGTTCTAAATCACATCTGTCTTTTGCTCTGTTAAACTTCTGAGCGACTCGTGAACTTTCTGCTGGGACAAAACGTATCTCAGAAGAAAGTTCAGCCTCTCAGCTCAGATGCCCCAACCCCGTCCCGCCTCTAAAGTGCAGATGAATGACTCATCCAAACTTTTCATGCCCCATCCATCTTGCTCCGGCCAGTGGACGCGAGGGTCGATCAGTGCCGATATTGCCGAATCGCAAGAGCCGGACAGAACGTCTCAATAAGCACCAGCGGTGATGGAAACAGTTGCTGAGGCGTCAATACATGGATAAGGCTGTGGAGAGTGAGAGCTGGACAGAGTTACAGACTTCTCCTAACAGCGGAGGAATGTAACCAAGTACATTTAATCAAGTACTGATCTTAAGTACAAATTTGTGGTACACACTGTGAATGGATTTAGGTTCCAAGATGAAAACCTGGACAACTCCCAGACCGAACTCTGTGGTAGCGAACTGTCAATCACAAAGTAGCCCCGCCCTAAAGCACACCCTGCTTTATGGTCTATTTGACTCTAAATGGACCATAATTTGACTAAATGAACAGCATATGAGAAAATGACTCTACTTCTCTCTTGATTTATTCCCTCAGTAAACATTGTAAACATGAGTTTATGGTCTCAATCTCTAGTTTCAAGTCTTCTTCAATACAGCATGATGTTCATTTAGTACATTATGGTCCATTTAGAGTCAAATCGACCTTAAAGCAGGGCGAGCTTTGGGCGGGGCTACCTTGTGATTGACAGGTCTCTATGCCACTCAACAGTCGAAATATGGTTGCAAAAAAAACGGCCAAAATCTGAGGTTGGCAACGGCCAAAAGGCTTTGCCCGATTCTTCAAAAGCAGACAAATCACTTCTCATGTACAGACAACATCTTCAAGAGACCTCATCAAGGATTCCTCCTGGTGAAAGATCTTGTGGTGCGTGACCGAGCCGCCGGTCAGTCATGTAGTCTGGAAAACAACGACCTAAAGACTCACGATTTAAAGACAGCAAGTTGTGTAGTGTGAACAGTACAGCGATCTGATGACTTTGAAAGTCTTGTAGTGTGAACTTGGCTTCAGTTAACAGGCTGATGTTAGTCAGAGGTGAAATGTAACTAAGTGCATTTACTCAATTACTGTACTTAAGTAGAATTTAGAGCTACTTTTTACTTCTACTGATACCTTTCATTGCTTTTCATTAGTTACAGATTATTAACAAAAAGATATATGAACAAATAAATTAATACATTTTTGGTTCAGGCTGCGTGGGATTGATCTGTCCTTTCATGCAGATGAGATCCACACTTTCTTATCTTTGTATTCACTCTTTTATTATTAGTTTGCATATATTAAGGCAAAGGTCCACGGTAGAAGCTACAAAACCACAGAAGAAGACATGTTCAACAGAGTGGATGTGCCAAACCATGGAGCGACTTTGTCAACAGACGGGTTGTCCGTGTTCAGGTGGTGGGCGGGTTTAGAGACCCGTCAATCAATCTGTCATAACAACAGGATCAAATCAGGATTCAGTACATCTCTACAAGTACGGTAGGTCAGTTTATGTTAAAGCCAAAGTCATCCATTAACAGAGCTGTCAATCTCTCTCTCTCACACACACACACACACACACACACACACACACACACACACACACACACACACACACACACACACACACACACACACACACACACACACACACACACACACACACACACACACACACAAATGACTTATCGATCAGCTGATTCATAAACACAGCAGGAAATATTCAGCTGTTCCACATTTGCATGATGAAATGAACATTGAATATCTGCCAGCCTCCACACACACATTAGCATATTTTACGCCTTCAATTAGCTCTGACACAATTGGCTACTGAGCTTGCAAAAAAAAATCTTTGTACAAGGTTACCGTGTGTGTGTGTGTGTGTGTGTGTGTGTGTGTGTGTGTGTGTGTGTGTTAACAAACTGCAGTCTAAGCAGGTAACATGCAAAGCAGCTGATTCAATGAGAAAATGAATGAACAGTGAGTCAAAGCGAGTGGTGAAGGTGTATTTTAAACTTTTAATTAGATAAACTCTTCAGAGATGACAGGAAATGAGAGGAGAGAGAAAGATGAGGAATGACATGCAACAAAGGTCTCTAGTCGTTTGCAGTAATGCACAGGTCAGGTTGCACAATACAATTCAATATGCGCAAAGGCTTGAACTTCTATAAAGGTGCTGTAATACTGTTAGTGAGGTAGTTCCAAGCTGCACAACAAAGCGAAGACGGCAAGGATGAAAAAATAAACTAATCCAAATTGTATTAAATCAAAATAGACAAATAAATCGTTATAAAAAAAAGACAGAAGAGGTACCTCCTGTTAATTTCTGAAAGCTAGGGTTGGTAATCTTGAGAAACTAGCAACAGTACGCTAGATTTCATTAAATTATCCCACCGAAAAAACCCCAGCCCAGTGTTGCCAACTCTTTTTCAATGAAAGTAGCTCCAAAAGTCACTAAATCTAGCAAAAAAGTTGCAAAGACAACACTGACTGTCCCATCAGGCTTCCCTTTAAAGCCACTCCCCCAAATCTGAATGTAAACAATGAACATAGCTATTGCTAGTGCTCACAGCTGTAAGCTAGCTTTTTTTTTTAATGCATTTGATTCATTGATTGCTTTCGGGATATAATGAGAATTTCCCCAAAAGTATAAAAAAGTGTTTTTGAAGGAGATTAGCAGCCTTTAAAATCAACTGTGTTTCCATCCTTATTGTCCTTTGGTTGTTTATCTCTCTTGCCTTGTCATGTCTCATGTTCTTATCCTATTAGTAAACACCAAACTAATTATATTATAACGAGTATTATTAACCAACATTTCTTATATTATTATGAACTTATTTGCCCATAAAGATTGGTCATTAAACCTCCTCAAAATTATTTGCCAGCCAAAACATATCCTGATATAATAATAATAAAAAAAGAAATCTTATAGTTTCAGGTGATTTAACACAAATGAAAACATAGTTATGAATATCATCTCCCATCCAAGTGTTTACATCAATAACAACCAACGTACACAACACCAGACAGCCGTATCCATTTCCCGTGTGACGGGCGGCCGCGTTGTGATTTAAGAGCCGGAGCAGAGAAACTCATCCCAGCAGCCACAAATGGAGCCGTCGACAGCCTGATAACCACCCTTCGGTCCGATAATATGACTCGACACCTGCGGGTGACACATGACTGCAAAGCTGAGAGCGCGATAGCGTCTCCCCCTCGCCGGCTGAGGTGTTATGCTGTGAAGGCTGCTTGTTGTTGACAGGTGACATTCAGGATGCAAAGGAGGTGACAGACTGTTTCTCAGGTAGGCAGTCAATAAAAAAAATCACCAGTGGGAAGGATGCAGATTTAAACTTTACATAACAGAATCCAGGTATGCATCACGCACCAACAGCAGCATCAGGTCAAACGACATGTTACCAATGTACCGCTACTTTAAAAGCACAAATCTTCAACTCAAAATGATCTGCTATAGCTAAAATTATTGTTCATGCTAAACGGGCACAAACAGTCTCCTCTCGGAGCTGCAGATTGATGCAGTCTTAACGAGCTGCAGGTTTAAAGCACAATTAAGAGTAATGTCCAATCTGCTGTCGCCTCGAGCGGCAAGGTCACACTGCTTTGCCTTCTAGCCCCGTCTCCTAAAAATTACGTTCCTCCAAAACCAAAATGCATTTATAATTTTTAGGAGACAGGGTTGTGTCTTCCTAACACATGCAGGACATATTCTGAGCGGACTACACAGACTTGTGAGGACGCTCACTGACAAAACATATTCCCCAACTTAACTTAAACACTAAAACAGCCTGTTGAAGAATTAAGGACTGGACAAATTAAGCAAGAAATGCTTAATTCTTGCAAAAATATCTGACCATTACAAAAGTGTAAACACTTTCTAAAAAATGTCCAAAGCTTCCCAAAACATTTGGACTTTCCAAACACAGGTTCACTTTCCATAAATACCAACAATTCTTAAATAATTCTTAGCTTTTCTTAATTTTGTTTGTTATTACCTGCACACACCCTCAAACAGCCAACTTTATGCAATATTATTTATTCAACATTATCGTAGCAAAACAGTCAAGACTGAGGACTCAGAGAAGCACAGAGCCAAGTGGACTCCCTTGGGTTACAGTGTGTGTGTGTGTGTGTGTGTGTGTGTGTGTGTGTGTGTGTGTGTGTCTCCGCCCAAATCAGTGACATTTTTAGTAAGCTCAGCCCGAACCTGCCCGACTCGTGGGTCGCTAGCTGACACTTTTACAAATTAAAAAAAAATGAGTGATTTTCAAAAATGTCATTACTTTCCAAAAAGTCCAGACTTTCCCAAAACATGTTTCATTTCCAAAGATGTTCTCACGGTCCAAAAATGTGTGACCATTACAAAAATTAACAATTCCAAAAAAGTTAAAAACTTTTCATAAAATGTACTCGCCTATAAAGAAAAAATAAATAAATGAAATTTTTACCCAAATCTCCGATAATTCCGAAAACAGGTTCAAATATGTCAACATTAAAATAAAACCGTTTCTGCTGCGATGAATCCTCTAATTAAATCAATGCAATGTTGTCATAGAGAGACTGAACTGTGAATCTCTTCGTTCACCACTTCCTCTCCTTTCAGTTATCGACCTGCTGAAGCCGTGGAGACAAACTGGTGATGTGGGTGCAGACGGAGAATCTCACACCGCTGTTGGACTTCCTGCTGACGCCTGCAGAATCAGAGCGTGGATGTGTGCAGATGAAAAAAAACGCTCAACGCATCTCATCTACGGGGAAAAAAACTGAGGGTTTTTACATTTTTGTTCTGTGAATAAATTAAACAAGAGGCAAGTTTTATCAATTCTTCACCACCAGATGTCGTATCTAAAAACGTAGTGTTGTGGTGCTTCTTTGAAATGTAACGTTTCTGATTGTTCCTCTGTCAAAATGTCCGACTTCACTTTCTCTCTCTGACGTATTTGATGGAAAGAAAAAACAACGTCCCCCCCCCCCCCCCCCCCCCCGGACCTCGAGGTCACAGTCTTCCAGCGAGGACGCCGCCCGTCACTGAATCGAGCGCCATCCTCTGTCATCTTTCTCGATATTCAATCGGTGACCTGCTCACTTTATCTGCTTTCACCACCACCCCCCCTCCTCCGTAATGAAATGAAGAGCGGGCCGGCCGCCTGTCCTCAATGCGTCAATGAGGCCGCTGACGAGAGGATAATCAAATTGTTCATTTTCAATTTTTCATTTCTTTCATTATTTAAAAAGCCGCTGTCAGCTGCTCGGCCTCAGACTGACCTTCACCGGTTATTATTATTTGTGCAACTCTTTCTCCGTCAATTCTCCACCTTCTCACCTCCGCCTCCTCCCCCTCTCTTCGTCATCTCCTTTCAGCCGCCCGTCAAACCTTCATCTGGCCTCCTTTAACTGAAGAGTAAATGACCACCACCCCATGAATCTGTCCATTACTTTATATTTCTAGATATCATTTGGCATATCATTTCTCAGATGATGTCTTTTGCTTTTGTTTTCGTGGAAGCTTCACTGGCGGAAACCGACGACTCCACTTTGATTACAAGTTGTTTCGAGACTAAAAGTTTGAAACAACAAAAAGTCAGTTTATTAAAAGAGGAGATTCAAAAATACATGTCGGATAAATAGGGCTTTGAGATATTACATTACAGTCATTTAGCAGACGCTTTTATCCAAAGCGACTTACTGATATATTGAATTCATGCAATTCATTACAAATTTTAGAATAAAATGTATATATTTTTGTTAAACTGCCTTGCAGACACTGTTGACAGATGGGATACTGAAAGGAGAATGAATGTTTACATGAAGACTGTATGTATCGTACTGACTGTGAAAGCAAATCTCCCTCTGGGACAAATTAATCAAATAATTGCAGTGTGCACAGAAAGTATATTTTCTATTGAATCGTTGTAGGACTGTTGTTACTCCAGGTGTCTCTAAAACGTGGACGCCGTCAGCTTGACGTCACCCGTTGGTTTGTGGACGAGGGTTTTGAAGCCTTGAGTTCTGCATTTCGGCCGTTGCTTTCATTATTTTTTTTGCAGAGGTGACACGAGAGATAAGAACAACCAAATGCTGAATAAGACATTTTTAGGTGACAAAAATGTTACAATTAAATATCATGAAGTGAACCGTGAAAGGATTAAAGTTGTAAAATGAAAACACGGATAACTCCCAGACCACACAATGCTCTGGTAGTGGTAGCAACCTGTCAATCACAGTCAGCCCCGCCCTAAAGCATCCCCTGCTTTATGGTCTGTTTGACTCTAAATGGAGCATAATGCACTAAATGAACATCATGCTGTATTGAAGAAGACTGTAAACTAGAGATTGAGACCATAAACTCATGTTTACAATGTTTACTGAGGGAATAAATCAAGAGAGAAGTAGAGTCATTTTAGACTAGACTTCTATACAACCAGAGGAGTCGCCCCCTGATGGACATTAGAGAGAATGCAAGCTTAAGACACTTCCTCATTTGTCTCATTTTTTCAGGAGGTTGACGACTGATAATTTCAATTACAATCCCGACCAACATAGCATACCCCTCCCCCATGATGTCCTGCATGGTGTCACAAAGCTGCACTCTTTGCGTCTCGAGATTAGCGATGTAACCTGGAATTTAATATTGTTACTCCCGTTCCCTCATTAGCCTGAACACCTTCCACAGACACATTTTACCGTATTATCCTTGCATATAAATCTCGCTATCTTAACGATGCCTTTTTTTTTTTTTTTTTTTTACGAGCTTCTGGCACGAGTCCTGAGGATGAATGTGGCAAAAAGTTGGCAGTCAGACGAGGTTGTACAGCACAGCAGTCCTACAAAATGTTCCGTTACAATCGTGTTTTTAATTTTCCTGCATTTTTTGCAAGAGAATCAGTAAATAGACTTGAAGTTAGAAAAACCGTGAGGTGGCAAAAGTATTGATGACAATCAAATAAAAAAAAAATGATAGAGGTGAAGATAAATATGATGGCATCCAATCGCCATATTGCATGGAGAACAATTGAATACTTATCTTTGAAGCTTGATAACCGATTTACAGCCTTGGATTGTATTACTCTGACTTCCTGTCGTTGTGCTGTCAGTGACATTTCAGGAGGAATCATTCACATCTCATTCCAGACGTTAAAGCAGCAGCACCGTCTGCGTCTGCAGCCCCGAACACTGAACTGACGGATAAATGCTTTTATGGCCTCCACCCCGTGCACACCTCTACACCTCCACCCGGGGCTGGTGGTGATTGAGCGCGGCGGCTGCAGAGGTTGGAGGTCAGGTGATGGAGGGATACAGTCCATCAGCTCCAACAGTCTGAGCAGAGAGGATGAAACCAGACATCAGAGTCAAACTCCCAATGGAGACAAATCTATTAGAGGGAGAGAAGAAGAGGAGGAGGAGGAGGAGGAAGAGGAGATTCTTCTGCTCTCCATTCCTGGAAGCAAAGAAAGACCATAAGACTTTGAATTTGTATAATTAAAAACCTATAATTGTAATATTGAGTTGTTAAACTGTTCCACAACCCAACAAACCAAATGCATCCCGACAATCAAACAATTTCCACAGTCTGAATTCAGGACTTTTACTTACATTGGAGTATTTTTAGGTGTACTTTAGGGGCAGCTAAAAACTGCTTCAGCAGAATTTGTCTGGTGTTTCCTTTGGCTCAGTTGCAAGTGTGTGTGTGTGTGCTCTGATAGCACCCTGGCTTGTTATTAATAACTCCGTCTCTCTCACCTGAACACACCTGAGTTCGTCATGTGCTTCAGGATCAGCGATCCGGATCGGTGAAGCCAGACGACCCAAAGGGAGACGGACAAAGTTAAACTCCTCGATCCCTTCACGTCCTCGCTCCTCCACTTTTAAATTCTCCTCCATGTTTCCTCCTCTGCCGCCTAATAACTTGTCGCCCGTTCTAAATTTATGAATCAAAAGCTTATAAATTAATATCCAGCGGGCTTGTCTGAAACAGTTTGTGGTGTAATTCATCTGCCGAGCTCATGATCGGGTTATGTAAGTAAATATGGGAGCGATCCATAACCGGCAACCTTGTTAGACGCCCCCTCCGAGGTCAGCGCTAATTGGGGGGTGGAGGGGGGGGGGGGGGGGGGGGGGGGAGTGAGTATTGCGAGTGGCGTCAGACTGCAGGCGTCAATTAAACGATTTCCTGCTCCCACGCATTTACAAAAGGGAACCAATCACAGGTCAAGGGTCAAGAAAAGATCATGAGAATATTCACTGAGAATATTTTCTCTTTGCATTTTCTTTACTTTCACCACTTACTGCAATGAATGAATGAATGAATGAGTGACTGAATTAGTGCTTTTATTCAAGGGTCACACTCAGAAGAGTGGGACTATAGATAAAAGGGCCCCAACATGGGGAGGGCCCTTGAAAAATCTGGGATTTAATTGTTTTTTTAAATCTGGAGTCTGTGAATTAATTTGTATATATACTGAGAATGTTTCATATATATATATATATATATATATATATATATATATATATATGTCGTGTGGAGACAAGCTGAGAAAACCAGTCGAGAGAGCGGATGCTCATTAAAGGAAACCTTTTTAAGGATTTATATTTTCACTGATTTACAGGCATACAAAGACTTTAACTATAAAAGACAAAGAATAATATGAATAAAATCACTTTATATGTATTGTAGCTATATTTTTGTGTAATTGAATGAATAAATAGTACATGAATATTTCTTACAACTCTGAACTCTTCTAAACTAATATTTTGGATAAAGGGCGCCGGTGTTGTTTTTCCCATATTTTGGGTTTCCTTTAGCTTTAATTGTTCGTTAAATTGACAAAATGAAAAGTCAGACTTGTAACTGAGTTCCTGTTATTACTGTATGTTCTGTTTGCGCTGCATACCATGTGATCGTGCCTGAGCCATATAATGAAGAAAGAGAAAATGGACTCCATGCAATGTGGGTGAAAAACTGTGTTAAACAAAGAACAAAAAATGAACCAAAGTCAACCTAAATCTTCACCACTTTAAAATTAAAGTCTTAAACTGTAACTTTTATTAACAATTCCTGTAAGAAATCTGTTGGGTTGCTAGTGTCCTAAATAGAGAACCCTAAATGTTAACAAATGAAGACTGAGCTGAATTTAAAATATAAAAGACAGTGTTTGTCTTTTATTTTGAAATGCAGTGGAGCTTGATGCATTCAGACTGGTGACAGTTAATTTTCCTGCAGGTGTGACTCGCTGCTGCTATATTCAAAGACACACTTAGCATTCATGAGTTCCTCCCAACACACACCGCCACTGCAGGAGGGGAGCTAATGGTTTATTCAATCACTCCCACAGACCGTCTGCCATGTTATGACAACCTATTAAACACTAAATTAAATGCGTTGTTTGCCCCCCCCCCCCTCCTCCCCGGAGGACGGCAGACATTTCTGCTGAAAGTTGTCCGTTCCCATTCTGAGAAGCTGTTTGTTCACCTTCTCCTCCCGCTGTCAGAGCGCCTGAAGGGGGCTCTACGCCGCCGCTTCAAAACAGAGATAAATGACCCGTCAGCACGGATGTACACAGCGCGACTCGGACAACCCAGAATGCCGCGGTGTTGGCGTGTGAAGGGGCCGGCTGATTGGCTGTGAAAAATGAAATGTCACTTGACTGTAAGCGAGTGTTTGCTGGTGATGGAATCACGCTCCGGCTGTCAGCGCCAGTCGTTTTAACGCAACCAGCATGACAGACAAGAGTGAGAGCTGCTGCTCTGAATATCAATGCAGACATATGGACATTGTATTATTTTATTGTGATTAAAGCAACAGCCAGCCGACGTCAAAGACCTGCAGTCCTGCTAAACAACATAAACCGTTAGAACTTACTTTATCTCTACGGTGATTATCAAACTAACTCCAGCCTGCTGTTTGTCACAGAATACTAAATACTACTACCATAATATACTAACTGGTACTGAACACACGTATTGTACTGCAGCTACATGCTGAAAGTAGGAACACTTGTAAAATGGGGGACATTTTTGTAAACTCAAGACATTTTTGTTAAGCGAGGACAATTTAATTAAGTGAGGACATTTTTGTGAATTAAAAACATTTTTGTGAAGTAAAGAATTTTATAAAGTGAGGATATTTTTGAAAAATGAGGACATTTTTAGAAAGTGGGGACATTTTAGGAAAATTAGGACAATTTTGTAAAGTGAGGATATTTTTTTTTTAAGTGGGAACATTTATGTAGAGTGAAGTTGTTAAAGTGAATATATTTTTTGAAAGACATTTTTGTATAGCGAGGACATTTCTGTAATGTGGAGACATTAATGTAAAGTGTTGACCTTTGTTTTTAAAGTGGGGACGATTTTGGATCGTGAGGTCATTTTTGCAACGTACGGACGTTTATGTAAATTGAGTACGTCATCATAAAGTGAAGACATTTTTGCAGAGTGAGGACATTTTGATTAGTGAGGACATGTTGGCAAAGTGCAGGTTAGTGGCTAGGGAATGCATGATGTCAATGAGTGTCCTCAAAAGTACACAAAGTACAATTGTGTTTGTCAGTGTAGTGTCTGTCCTCAGCAGGCGTCCCTTTGCTCTTCCTTATTAATCACAGATTACTGACCTTTCGATACGATTGGGGACATTGTCTCGAGACTGTCCCGAGCGGAGGAGGGAAGGGGGACTTCTTGTCAGCGTACCTGGACAGAGTACCAACCAATGTCCACCATGACCTCGTCCCCCTCTCCACCCGCGGTCTGCTGCTCGCCGTGACACCAACATCCATCACCTCGGGATGCAGGTCGACATCAATCAGCGGTGGCGCTCCGGCGCCGTGTCGACAGGCTGGCCCCGCCCCCCTGGGTGTTAGGAAGGTGTGTGTGTGTCTTTGTGTTTGTGTGTGACATATTGACCTGTCGTCTGAATATCTAATGAGCACCCTGAGAGCGAACTTCCATGACAAGATTCTGTTGCACTTTGACATTTAAACTGGACGCAAATTGGGACCGAAGTTTTAGCGAGAATGGACAATTTTTACAAAAGTGGACGTTTTTGAAAGTGAGGACTGAGGCATTGATTTACTGCTTATGTTGTCATTGAAGATGAGAAAGAAGAGATAAGAAGCCAACTGGCAGAGTAATAATAATTGGATTTATAGCACTTTCTTTAAGTGTTTTTCACATTCAAAGATCGACAGAATAAAATGTTGGAAGAATCTGAAACCCATACCCCCACTATAGGACGTACACAAATTAGGAACATGAGAGCACAAATATAAGGCCGCACTGAACCCATACATAAAATAAGAAATAACTAAATAAACTACCAGACACTACTAATATACAAAAATAAAATACATGTTCTGTCAAATTCACACTCTCGCACGACTGTAATCTAAAATTGTTCAGAAATAAATGGTTCAAGAACAAACAGGACGAGTCTGATCGTTAAATTAAATTATATTTTTAAAAAGCAACAAGTGATGCCTCGTCATAATTCAGAACTTTAAAACTAAAAGTGCCGTCAGTTTGTTTTAATGTTTAAAAAAGGTGCTAACAGGAGTCCTTGGCTGACATTGTTACAGTGGACCTCCATATTTTAGAACGCTCAGACAGCTTCCCTCCCTCTGCTCCAGAACAAGTTTCCAGCGCTAAATCAAAGTGGAAAATTAATGACAGTGAACAAGCGTACCTGAGCTCCCCGTCCACTACCTGCTGGATGTTTAAAAAAAAGAAAAAAGAAAAAAAAAAAAAAAAAAAACTTTATTTAGGTCAGAGCGTCCCCTCTGGTAACAGAGGATCTTCTGGCTGCTGTTTCTGTAACAGATTGTGTGGGGATTTCAGCGGGATGCCTCCATGGCAATAGAGATTAGGCAATTAACCTCGATGTCACTGTAATTATTAAGACACTTTAGCAAAAAATGAATTAATTTCCCAAATGGTGCCAGAAGAAAAGGATGTAATGCTGCTCGGCCACAGAGAAACAGGGAGCGATACCAATGCCGACGGGTAATTAGAGGAAATAAAGAGTGAAAGATAAAACAGAGGATTCATCTTTTCAACACGGAGAGCGGAGTCACATGAAGCTGCAGTGGTTTTCTTCTGAGGCAAAATATCACTTTCATGTTGGCAAAGGTTGACATGGAGATGATTTAAAAAAAACAAAAAAAAAACCGCCTGGTCTCACTCCCAGGGCGACGGATACAGACGGTTGAGGAGCGACGTCTTGATACCAACGCACAACAAGCAACAAGCAAATCGATTGGTTTCGTCTAGATTTTGTGACGTCAGGATGGAAACAATGTCCAACAAATCCAACGAACACTTTCAACCATGACACAGGTGTTCGACATCGCTTGTGTCCCATGAGACAGGTGTTTGACATCGCGTGTGTCCCATGAGACAGGTGTTTTGCTACCTCTGCTTAATATTCATGGCGGTTTTTCTAAACCTAACTATGTGGTTTTGTTGACTAAACCTAACTCTACAAAGTTATTTTATGCCCAACCATGATGTTTTTCCTTAACTGAAGTACTTTTGTTGACTATAACCCAACTTTCGTGTCGTGACCAATATAAACAAAAAAATTATATTGCAGTATGAAACTAGTACAAACCAGGCTATAAAAACGTACCCCAACGTGAACCCATATGTATTTTTAGACACTAAATTTAAGCCTCAATATTATTCAAACGGATGAGTTATTAAAAAATGTGCCCCACGTACAGCGGTCATGATATTGGCTGCAGAGACGACAACTGATGTTTGTAGCAGGATGTAAACATGTTTATTTCTGCTGTAAAGTTGAGCTTTTTAACATGGAGGTCTATGGGGATCGATTTTCTTTTAGAAACAGCCTCAAGTGGCCATTTGAGGAAGTGCAGTTTTTGGCACACTTCTGCGTTCGCTTCATTTTTCAGCACCGGAGGTTGCTGCTTGGTTAAAGCAGATGAAAACACAGTTTAACACGTCCCTTACACTTTTTTCTTATTTAGTGCTGGTTTTTGGAAAAGCTAAAATAAAAATGAAACCACCCTCTTCTACGGCTCCATGCTGCTTCAATTAATCAAAAACTACCAGACCTGCTGTGTCGAACTATAGTTGCTAATTGGTTTAGCTAATGGTCAATCAAAGAATTGGGGATGTCGAATAAATTAAACAATCATCCAGGAGAACAGCAACTGCTTTATTCCAAATATGCCACCTTCTCAAACACATTCTACATTTTATCTGCATGTTTTAATCTCAAATACACTAAAGAAACAGCTTCCTCTCTTTTTTCCCCCCTCGATCAATATTCATATTTTTACACCCCTGCTTGTCTCAGGAAAGCGTCGGGAAACCCTAAATATTAAATCCACTCAAATAAAATCACTTTCACCTCTTCTGTCATCATAAATGGAAAAGTGGAGACTCAGGAATAATTAATGTTCCCATCATAAAATAGGCTTGGATGTTGAGAGTTCATCTGCGGTGGCGTTAATATTAACATCCTCTCCGTTTGATGGACGCGTGTGAACATGTGGGAGGACGGAGGAGCCGCCGCCCACATCTTTTCCACTTCAGCCATTGATATTCACCACCTGCCGCTCCGCCGGCTCGTTAATTACATCTGAGTGCAGCGAGGATTAATGAAATCAGTGTCACCGTGGCAGCACAGAGGGGTCAGAGGTGAAAGAAAGACCATGGGGGAGCTGTGAGTGGGAGGAGTGGGAGGATATGATGGTATTTTAATTAGTATGCTAATGCGTTACAGTGTGAGTGTTTTCAGCTCACACTGTTTCTATTAATCCTGATAAGTTATTTATGAAGATAATGGGCGAGATGACAAAGCGTGAAGTGAATGTTGACATGAAGGTTTGAACGCTTTAAATCTCTTTAACTGCAAAGTGATTTATCAGATGTGAGAGATAAAAACATGTCAAAATCCAATAAGAAGGGTAAGTAAGATTTGTGTTAAGACCAGTCTAAGGCAGAGGGACATTCAAGCAGGTGTTTAAAAAAAATAAATAAAATTCTCTTTAATTTAAATGTCAGAAAATAATCCATCGTATTATCTTCAGTCTATTTGTTTGCACAATTATAACAAATATATATATATATATATATATATATATATATATATATATATATATATATATATATATATATATATATATATAATACAGACGCCTTTATCCTGACGCACAACAGAACCCTTGAGGGTCCGTAAGAGACGCAGCCATCTTTCAACTAACTCCCACATTAACCCGTCTGCGTCATCTTTAGATGTCAGAGCGAGTGACGTAGAGTAAAAAGAGTGATACGTCCTGTAAGAGGTGGTGGTGGTGGTGGAGGAGTCAAACAAACACTGGGCTTTAATGCATCTGTGTGCCGCGCAAAACCAAAACTTTAGTGATTTTTACTGACGACTTGACGTTATGTCACTCTGAAGGAGCGGGACCTGGACTTGAGACTTGGACTCAAGTCGCACACACAGTGACTTAGCTTCCTATAGCTGGGCCGTGTTATGAGCAGACCGGACGACATGCAGCAGATGACGGAACAGCTCACTTCTACTGAGTCACATGTTGCATCTGTAAACTGCGTTACAAGCGTTCCAGCCAAAAAGATTAGTAGGGATGAGATCAAGTCAAAAACAGGCTCCTGGACGCTTCCCTTTGGAGGTTTTTTTCCAGGCACGTCCAAATGGTTAGAGGCCCCGGGGTAGACCCAGACCACTCAGGAGGGATTCAATATCTTGGAAACACATCGGGGGTTTTCCAGGAACAAGAGGAAAGTCTGGAATACCCTGCGAAACCGGCTGCCCCCACGACTCGGCCCCGGATAAGTGAAGAAAATGGATAATGGATGCACAGCAATTTCCCCTCAGGAAAAATAGTTTTAACTTATCTAAATTTGCCTTAAATTTAAGTCGTTTGAAGTCCTACGGTGGTAGAATATGAATGAAGGTCTGAGATTTGACAAAAAAGGGGAAAAAAGTCAGGATGTAAACAAATACTTTCCTTAAAGCAGGTGGGTCCTTGTTTACAGTTCTCAAGACCGGAAATAAAAAAAAATAAAAAAGTCCGCTAAGAAATCTGTGTATCACAAATTTAGGAAATTTTGTCTTTCTCAAAATCTGAGCCAAATTAAGAGTCTTTGAACAGTGGCTCTAATCCTCGGTCGTAAGAAAGAACTAACAGAAGCAAACGGATTGAAAAAGGAAAGAAGAAAGAGACTGTAGGAGAGGAAATGAGGAAGCAGTGAATCAGTGACTCCCTCTCATGTCTCTGTCAGGCTGTAAACCATCAGTCAGCTCAGATGAGACACGTTTCTTTATTCAGCAGGCAATGATTTTTTCATTTTTTTTTTTTCCCACATCCTGATGATTAGAGCTCTGTGATGGTGTTGCTCATTAAATGCTGCTATGCTAATAAGGACGCGCCCGCATTCGTCTTAACAAACACTAATTACAGCCACTCGTTCAGCTCTCGGCTCTCGTGACATTAAAATTCACAAAAGACCTTTTGAAGCTGCGACCGCGGAACAGAGGAGGAGCCCAACGCTGTCGTCTTCACCTAGAGACAGACATCTTTACAAACAACTTTGTAGGAGGAACAAGACTTTTTTTTTTTTTTTTTACTGTTTTATTTTGGGATTTTTGACCTCAATAAAAGTAAAAAAAAAAAAAAAAAAAAAATGATTCTAGTCACTTCTGAAATGCTTCCAATCAACAAAACAACGATACAGTTTGTATTGTGTTGAACTCGTGTTTCTTTTTTAGGTCGTAAACTTTCTCTAACCCAACGTTTTTTTTGGGGGGGGGGGGGGACATGCTCTTACAACCCAAATGCATCCAACATGTCCTCACAACCAAAACAACTTCACAATCCTGCTCTCAAGAACCATAAACATCAGCGTTTCCTCATACAAAGAACAAGTCCTCACAATCAACCCCCCCCCCCCCCCGAGCCCCATACCCCCCATGAACAACATGTCTAAACTTAAATGTCCTCACAACCAACATGTCCCGACAAACATCGAGTCACGTTCAACCGACGTGTCCTCACAAGCAACATAACATCACAACCAACATGTCTTCATGTAGAACATCCAGGCAACCAACAGGTCCTCACGAACAACGTCCTGGAAACCAACATGTCCTCACACCCGAGCTTTCAAACATTTCTTTAATCTGTCTTCACAATTGACATCCCAGCCAACATGTCGACACTACCAGCTTGTGTCCTATTTTCAACCAAAATGTTGTTCCAACCAAATTGACCCGTCGACAAAAAAACCTCTCAACCAAAATGTTCTGGCCACCCCTCATGCAGCGGTTTCAAGCGATAACGACGTCCCGACCGACGGTGTCGTCACGGAAGATTAGAGCCCCCCCCTCCGGTTCCCCCACAGGTAATCGGCTCTTGCACTGTTAGCACTGTTAACACTGTTAGCACTGTTAGCTGCGAGCCGTCAGCTCAGCAATTGCCATATTGAGAGGCAATAGAAATTCTCCCAACCTGGTATATATAGCACCTTTGAAATCAAATCACTTCACAGCTTCTGGTAGACATTTAGTACGTTTTTGACAAAAAAAAAATACAAATGTGAGTGTGTCGTAGTGGAGAAAATGCTTCATTATTGTGAAAATGTGTGAATTAACGCTCATGCTCTCTAGCAATGAAATGTTCTTTTTAGTTCCCACCTGGATAAAAGAAATCTGCCTCAGTTGCACTTTTCTCTCTCTCTCTCTCCGACACACACACACACACACACACACACACACACACACACACACACACACACACACACACACACACACACACACACACACACACACACACACACACACACACACACACACACCATTTTTCACAGAGTATACAAGAGATCTTTTAATATACTGTACACGTTACACGCTGCCTTGGATAGGGAGGAGTGAACTTTGGGGCATTCAGTTGGTTGCAATCTGCAACCACCGCAAGATGCCACCAAATCTGCTGCACCTGGATGGTGCTGTTCGTCCACCAGGATTACAAATATTTGTTCGGTTTTAGGAGAATAGTGCCTTTCATGTCTTATGAATTAATATATTCAAGTACCGATGGACTAGACGTCTGTGGCCGCGCCCCAAAATGGCTGCCAGCAAGCTTCCTGCAGAAGCACTTGACCTTCTTCATATTTTAAAGTTGTTTTATTTCCCGTTGTTTTTCCACGCTGTCTGGCTGTGAACGGGTTCATATTTCCCCGTCAGGACAAATCTTCACTTCATCATTTGTTCCCGTTAGCAGACTCTGCTTCCAGCCACTCATTTACACTCTCATTTGTCTTTTTCTTTTTTTTGTTTCCGTGAATTATTATCAGAGATGGCTGCATTTATTACAACGGGGAGTTATGTTTCCTGGAAGCCATTTCTAGGGGAGTGGTTAGTTCCTGTTGATGAATGTTAGCTAATCGCAGGCGTCAGGCGCAGTGTTCTCGATCGTTTATCACATCTTTAAAGGACGTCCCTCCGGGAATATTAACCAGACCGCTGCCACCGCTCCACTCTTTAAGAAAGTCTTTAGTGATATTACAGCAGCTCTGTGCTGACACATATCAGGTGATGAAGGGAGAGGACTCCAGGATAGAGGACGAGACAAAGCTCTCCAATTTATTTGGTTCAAACAAACAGATGATGTTGTACAGATTAAGATATGAGATTGATAAATTAAAGATAAAGCCGCTGTTGGTGTTTTTTCCCCCAATCTATTAAGTCTAAAAAGCTCTCTAATTAGTTTGCATGTCGTCCACGTCTGAAGTCAAACGGGGATATTTATGATGCCAGTTGCAAATTACCATCAGAGGTGAAAAATGTGGGTCAGTTTGGTTGCGTTGTAGAGAGTCACAGTTCATCTGATGTAGCGGTGAAGTGCAGCTGAATGAGACGTGTTGTCGGATGCAGTTTGAACGCGTGTCGCACGAGTCCGGAAATCACACATTCTGAGGGAAACGTATGTTTCTGAGGGATTACGATCGTTTTTAAACGTATCACAAATGCGTTTCTAGTCATAGTCGGCGTAGGGAGGTGGCTAGAGTGGACGGGTGGGTCAAACAAACAAACAAACAGGACTTTCATCCAGAAGACGGCTGTTTGTGTCCCGTGTGAAACCAAAAGTCACGACACGTTGACTTATTCTAGTTTACATCCATTAGTTAAATAAAGTAGCAAACATAGTTATCTTAAGTCAAACCATGATACATTCACTACATTACGGTCATTTAGCAGACACTTTTATCCAAAGCGACTTACAATTCAGTATCTATCTACACACCGTAGACGCAGCTACGGGAGACATTTTGGGGGTAAGTGTCTTGCTCAAGGACACATTGACATGAGACTAGTAGAGGCAGGAGCCGGGGATCGAACCACCGACCCTCTGATTGAAAGCCTGCTCTCCACTTAGCCACGGTCACCCTAACTAACTAACTAACTAACTAACCACATGTTTAAAACTGCATCTGCAATCCAGGAGCTTAGTGTTTTGAGAATATAATATTTTAGGAGACAGGGTTGGCTGTTCTGAGATGCCAAATTTGAGACACAATGTCCTTACTGGATAAGGACAAACAATTCTACAGCTCAGTGCCTAACAAAGGGCCAAACTTAATATCCTCCAAAGTTGTTCTACCTGTATCCGTTTTAAATGTCCATGTGGAGTTGGGTGCAATAATAACAGAAAAAAGGAAAATAATAATTTTGCAAGATAAAGACATATAATGTATTATAATGTAACATTTCAAGAATGAAGTTATAGTGTGCAGAGAAAAGATTGATTGAAAGATGATTCCTGAGGACTCAGTCATAATAAAACAAATGAGAGCTAAAGATTATGTCAATAAGCAACCCTATCAGAGTCATTAAAAGTATTTAACTGGAAATGAAAGCAGATGATGTTTGAATTACTGTTAATTACAAAAATAAAGTTAATTGGGAAAGAAGTCATTGAATGAAGAAACATGAAACAGATTGATCTGTTCTGGAATATTTCAGACGTACCGAACTCTGCAGCAGCAGCAGCTTCATCAATCTCTGATCTCTGAGGAGAAACCGTTTTCTTCTTTTTTTTTTTTATCTCTGTGTTCTCAATCGGTCCTGAAGAATCTCCATCCCCTGGAAATTTACATCCTGGTTACATCACAACTGCTTCCTCAGCGACATCTGCGCAGCCATCAAACTCAAGTTTGAAGCTCATGCTGATGAAAGTTTTAATTGTCCTTTAAATTCCTGACATAGTCAAACAGTTTTAGCAGCGAGTGACATTTTGCCTTCACTGCATCTGTTCGCCACCAGACAAACAGAGATGGAAAAGGATTTGGGTAATTAAGTGAAGCGCTCTTACTTAAACAAACTGCTATTAGCAAGCTGCTGCGGTCGTTTCAGAAGGCAGAATCCTGAACAGACTTCCTTTTTTTTTTTTTCAAGCTCGGATCAGACGGAAGGGAAGAATCTCTCCTCTTTAAAACTTCTGAGCTCCCTGGCCCGGCTCGGCCCGGCTCGGCTCTCCTTGTCAGCTCATGATTTGTGGGTCTCACAGGAGAGGAACGGGAGGATCTCCTCTAGGTTAAAATCTGCAAACAATGAGTCTTCTGTGGGCGTGATGGATGGTGCACATCCGGGCCCATTTGTCTGTGCTTTACGCTCGCCGGTATCAATTGTTAAAGAAACTTTGCTTAACATGCAGTCCTGAATGTTGGCCGGACACAGCGGAGCAGCGAGGGAAGAAGAAGAAGAAGAAGAAGAAGAAGGAGGAGGAGACAAAGAAAGAAGGGAGATAAGATGGATGTTCGCTCGGGTCGGGGGGGGGAGGTATTAAGAAGGCTGGTCTTTAGAAAATGCTGTTCTGTTACTGAACTCATAATCACAGAGAAAGATAACAGTGACATGACTACACGTTATAGCTGGAGTTTGTCCCGATTAACTCCCATCAATAGAGAAAGAAAATCGGTCCAATCAAGAACGTTCAAGTTCGTTTTTTGCTGTAATTCTCATTTTTTTTATTTACTTATGACATGCTAAAGTTAAGAGTTCAGCTTTTAATAATAATAATAATAATAATAATAATGTGTGAAATGAAAATATGAAAACAATGTGAGAATATGAATGCTTCTGCTTGTGCTGAAGAACCTACAGAGAATTATCTGCTGAATCTGCAGCTCTTATCGGCTTTTACTTTACCGTTCAGGTTCACTCTCACGGCTCTCAAAGCGCCATTGTGCACACTTACCCGACAAACAGCCGACAGACAAAGGAAGAGACTAGCTGGTGAACATAGTGGAACATTTAGCAGCTTAAAGAGACAGATATTTCCCTCAGGAGGTGGTGGAGACCAAAAACAGAGCTAAAAGAGAGAGAGAATACTGGACTTACTCTCGTCAGGTGACACAAAGACTCCTAATGAATCATCATGTAGATATACAATGGCTGGATGTGCAACTATACAACTGATGCTAACAAGTTAAACATATTAGCTTTAATACAAATTGAATTGTGGAAGAAATTACTTCCGTCTTCAAGGATGTAGTCAAGTATCGGAAAACGATGTCTCCGTTGTTAATCCCACCAACAATTAAAAGCTCTAATCGTCAGGCAGACGTGGAGAGACTTTACATAAAAAAAACAAAAACATAAATGTTTTATAGCATTGTAAGCTGCCAGTGCTTGTTGCTCTGATCAAACGCTGATCAAAATGTTTCCGTGTAAGTTGTTTGTCTTTACCATATGAGATTAGAGCCTGAACGTGGAATATAAACAGAGCCCAGATGCCAGCTGCTTTAGAGCAATATGTTCATTTGTGTCTTTGCCTTTTTTAAGTTTGAAACTTTCGTTGGCTTACATGCACAATGTGAGCTTTGACTCTTGTATTACATAACCATATTTAGCTGTATTAGGAATGATCTGGCATATGTTTCTTATTCGGCCATCTGTCTAAAATGACAGAATCGCATTCAGTCGTTTGCTCAAACAACTGACGGCGTGTTGATTTTTAGCATGTTGTTCCATGTTTTTGTCCCTTTAAAAGAATCGTCACATCAGTTTGCCACCGGCAAACAATTAAAAGTTTACCGAGAGAAAATGAAAACTTTTACACTTAATTCAACCATACTATTGGCTCTGAATTTGCATGGGGAATATAAAAGCAGTGTATTTTTAGCTTCTTTTGTACCCACTACAGTCAGCCAATCCATCGACTCTTTGCTCGACCGGCGGATTTGCTTCATGTCCAGCCACCGTCGGTCTAATTGGACCTCTAGAGGAATAATTAGGTGATACGATGAAAGCGACAGGGCTTTTTGGCTTCACCAACAAACGTCATTTTATTCCCTTTTGTACTAGAGATCATGGTGCGTTGCTGTCGCCGCAGGAGAACCGCCTGCACAGGGAACGGCTGACGAAACTCCGTTATTCGCACCAAATTGCTCAAGTCTCTTTATGCATTCAAACTTCTTTTTCATACAGAAAAAGTTAAGGCTGAACACTGTGTGCTGTTGCATTCACTACAGAAGAAACAGTAGTGAAATAGAAACAGTTTCAGGAGAATGTTTCTTCCTTATTAACCATAAAAAAAACGCAGACTTTTCATGAAAATTTGTTTCTTTGGATCATAAAACAAAATTAAGTTCATTTAAAGTTCTATATAGAGTTTCCATCAGTGCTTCATACTTCCCATTCACTGACAAACTACTTTGACACTTCTCCGAGAGAAATGCTTATGGGTACCAGTTGTATCTCTATGCATTCAGTCCAGAGATAGCTAAGAGCTTAGCGTAAACACACTAAAACAAAGAACTATATCTTACAATCACAAATTCAAACCTAACAATTCTGTTGAGCAGCTTAAAAGTCAGGTAAGCTAATAACTCAGTTTAACAGATAAAGCAGTTCATATTAGCAGCGGAAACAGTTAGCCAACACAAACCAAACGGTTCAGTTTAGCAATTCAAGTTGGTCGAGGTTAATTTACACCATATTTGAGAATCAAACAACAAGAACAGTGAGGCTTTGAGCAAAAAGCTAAATCGTCATTGCTGTCTTAAATTTACGTGTTGGCACCACTGGAAAAAAAAATGCTAATCGGAAGTCGCTTAGGATCCTTTGTCATGCTGCGAACACAATGTTCCAGGTTCAACAGCAATACAATTTAATCAAGTTCTTTTAGGGAGGCGGTCAGAGTGGATGGATGGAAACAAACAAGGCGCTCCCATGAGATCGATACTTCTGTCTGAAACCATCACTCAAAGTTGTCTTTTTTTAAATTACGAACCCTACACATGTTACGTTCTTTTAACCCAAATCAGGATCTTTTCTTTCCTAGATCTAACCAGGCAGTTTTGTTGCCCCAAACTACATTGTTTAGGTGGTGGCGGTACGTCATTAGCTGTTACGAGGTTGTTCTTTACGAGGTTGCTCATTTCACGTATTTGTGAGATTACGTTGCCCTAATAGCTAGCCAAGTTAGGTTGGCTATTACCATGAGCACTTATTGCCTTTTTAGCATCAAGTTCTGTTGGGGCACAGACAGACAGCGAATGTCCGATAACAGTAAAGCGGCACGGTGAACCAAGGGCTCAAGTAAGACTGATACTTGATGCATACAAAGCTCTTAAGGACGAATCATTTTGTATTATTAACGAGCACGAGATTGCTATAAATGAGACCATGTATGGGCATGCATGCATTCACATACAACTTCACAAACTTGTTCTCCATGGCAAAATACAAAAGGAACTCCCTGCTGAGACTAATGATGCCTCCTAAAAGTGTCTACAAAAAATAGTTCAAGAGTTCTGGAAAGGGGCGGAGTCAACATGAAGGGGGTGGAGCAAACCGTCACTAGGGAAAGAGGAGCTCAGCTGAGACAAATGATGCCTCCCAACATAGTCTATGACAAATGGTTCATGATTTCGGCCATTGTACCTGAACACATTTAGAATTTAGGCCTCTTTTTGTGGGAGGCCACTCTCACTGCCACGCCCTCTTTTGCTAATTGGCACACATAGACACACACCTTCACACACACACCTTCACACACACACACACACACACACACACACACACACACACACACACACACACACACACACACACACACACTTGACTTCCATGCCACATTTCAGCCTCCGAGATCGAAAACTGTAGCCGGGATGGGGAAGTTTTTGTCGACTGACTGTCAAAGTGAGCAACAGAGCTTGTAATGTCCACTTGGATGTCCACAAGATAAGTACAACAACATGTCCTACATATAGAGGCCACATAGTCCAACCAAAATATAAAAAAACAAAAATCATCATCATGGAATCCTTTAAAAGATGACAAAGACAGTACCAGTACATGATAGGAGATCCTCTCTCCTGTTCCCCCTCTCTGGTTAAAACCTTTAGCTCGGTCAGCACTGTTGCCATTGTTAGCGCTGTTTGCACAGTTAGCACCGTTAGCTTCTAGCTACCCACTCAGACGTCTCCATGTTCAGAGCCATGCAGGCAGGCAATCCCAGCTGTATGGGTTGAGGGCCAATCACACTTGACATTAAATCAAAGTACGTTTGCAGTGATTGGCTGCAAGCAAAAACATTCAAATAATTTTTTTTTGTTCTTGAACTGGACACAGAATGGATTGATAACAAGCATTGTTTGACTGGAAAAGTTTCAATACTACTTGGTTGGTATCTTAAAAAAGATACTGATTACCCATACTTAACCCTAATATCACTCAGGAAGTGCAATGCATTGTAAAACCACCCCAATTAATACAACTCACCAGATGTAGATCTGGAAACAGGTAGTCCAGCCTAGAGATGATCTCCACTCCTTTGCTCAGTTGTTATGGTCCTCAAATCTCACAGAATTCCTCTTTTTCTTCACTTGGATGAGGATCCAGCATAAATAAGCTGAATGCCCTTTCCCCATTTCAGCCATTTCAGCCAGCCAGGACTTCACATAAATCCACCGTTTACCTCCAAAAGCATGTTTCTTTCTCCCCACTCCAAACAATTCTCTTCCCTTTGTCCTCCAGGCCACGCCCCCTCACACCTGTGATCCTGGAGCAGGTGACCTGACCAGTGTCAGCTACAGGAAACTACACATGGCTCACACTTAAAAGCAGGCGTGACTAGCAGTGTTTGGATGTAACTAAGAACATCTACTCAAGCATTTTAAGTACAAATTTGAGGTACTTGTAGTTTTCTTGAGTATTTTCTTCTCATTCAAATATCAACTTTATTTATTTTACAAAGAGTTTTGTCCACAACACATGAAAATATACACGTACAGCGGAAATGATTAGTCAATTCATCAAAAAACCATTAGAATAAATTAGCAATTTTTTTATGCAAAAGAATTTCACGGTTCCAGCTTCTCAGATGTGAAGAGGTTATAATTTTGAGCTTTTTTGCCTTTATTTTTATTTAGCTTTTTTATTTATTATAGTGCAGCTGAAGATAGACAAGAAAAGGGGAAATTAAATATATAAATACTGAGGTTTGGACTTTTTAATTATTTTCGATTAATAGAGAAATTAATCAGCAGATTAATCCATAATGAAAATAATTATTAGTTGATTGAAAATGAGCTCGGATCACGAGTAAAATCAGTAAAACAACCGAAAAATCCTGTTTTTTTTCCAGAATGCACGAGTAATAATAATCTAATGGTATAATAAATAATAACAGTCACAGGGGACATGTTTCTACTTTTATTACTTTAGGTGCATTTTTCTTATTGTACTTTTGTGGTTTTACTTTCGTAACATTTTCAGTGTACTGAAAGTGTAAAAGGGTATTTTCACAGTAATAGTACTTCTGAATACTTCCTCCAGCACTAGTTTAAGCTCTAAGTTTACCGTCAGACACCTGAACTGTTTGAATCGGTCTCAACGTTTGATAACTTGTGTGCGTCCGTGAAAGCAGATTAATATTGTGCTGCAGATACGTCTGCCTGTGGTGTTAATACATTATATGTGTGTGAATGTAGTGTGTGTGTATATGTGTGTGAATGTAAGTGTGTGTGTGTGTGTGTGTGTGTGTGAGCGACGGCCCCCGCTTATGATCTACTAATGATAAATGGATGGAACGAGCCTGAGGAGCCCTCGATGGGGAGCCAGCCGTGTGAAGTCAAGTGCAAAATTGATATTTGAGGACAGCTGATGCATTGTGGGAGCCAGGTCTGCTCAGTGTCATTGGCTCGGTGTCACGGCGATGCTACACTGACTCTGTCTCTATCACTGCTTCATCCAGAGAGGGAAGTGTCTCTGGGAAAATACTCCCACAGCCGCAGGGAGGATGTCCACAGCGCGGCGGAGAGTTTAGACTTAAGAGTAAAATGACGGAATCGCTGAAGCGACTCAAATTAACGTTTGCATATAGATGACCTGGAAAACCGTTGTAACAGAGGCTTCTCACCCGGAAGATCGAGCTGGAAGCCGACGTGCAGGAGAAGCTACAACGAATAACTGCAGCATTTCTGTTTGAAAATGCAAGTTTTCTGCTCAAGAAGATTAGAAACATATTCCAGACTCTTGTTTTATCGTCATTTAAAGATCATTTTCAGTGTAATCTGATTGCTTTTGTGTTTGTTGAAGCTTTTCTACGAGATGAAATATATTTGTGACATCTGCTGAAACATTACCCGGCAATTTTTGGTTCATATTTATGCTCCAAAGTTATTAAGCGATTGGTCACTGTCAGTGGGTAAAAATGACCAACTATGTCATAATGTTGACTTCAATTCAATTGAATTACACTTGATCGTCATACTTGTGCACAAAGAAACATGATTTAATAAAAAAGTATACAACACAACAACTGTATTGAAACAAGGTTTCCATTTAAGTTGACGGATAACCGAAAACAGAAAAACGTATAAAATATGAATTTCTCCCTCCCGGTTTCTGATTTTTACTTTCAGACAGGAAGTGATTTACAGAGCAGGATGCTGCAGCAGATAAAGAAAACTATACAATTTCAGTTGGACAACAGGAACCATGTCATGTTTCACCCCACAGACCACTTAACATATTTGTTTCAGTTATTAAATCAGAAATAAACACAAAAGTGGTCTTAAAACACACGTCATCATTATGAGAACCTTTTCATCTTGACCTAACAAGTCATAAAAGACGACATAATCAAAACATTAACCATAATCACTGGGCTCGGTATTTTATGATCTGAAATTAGGACATTAGGACAAAATAAGGACACGATTCAGAATTAGTATGGTCAGAATTGCTAATTATTAGATAAGAAGACACAACAAAAATGTATGTAATTATGTATTATGTATGTATTTATGTCCGCAGTGTGACTGTGGTCTTGTGTGTGAATACATCTTCGTATGTATAAACACAAATAAGTAAACGTGAAGTGTTTCTCCTCTGAGGTGAATGATGGCACTAGATTAAACCTGGTTTTGTTGGTTTTTTTTTCTCCAGCTGATAGAATAAGAACACGTTCTCGGTCTGGATCCTTCGCGTTTCCAGCGACACTGAACGATGAAACACAAAACGTTTTATTCATCTCAGGAACCCGCGTCCTTCTGCTCTGTGTGGACTTAAACAACGGAAACCTTGCAGCGCCGGGGCGCTTTTCCTCTCGGGACCAAAGCAGCAACCTGCTGCCTCCCATGGGCGGCCGTGATGGATGGCGTCGGAGAGCAACGGGACACAAATCCCAGGAGGCCGAGCGTCTCTCTCTGCAGGTTAAACAGCACTCAATACAGAGCTGCTCCACAGAAATCATCTCCGACAGTTCAGAGTAAAGTCTGTTTGGACAATGGCAACAACACAGAAACACAATGAAGCATAAAGTAATGAGAGCAAACTTCACGCCTAAAATGACTAAAAACCCTTTTTAAATCTTGAGCATTTTTCCCGCATTCTGGCGACTTTTTATGCACCAATTTATGGTGGAAATGTTTTTATCACGGAATACAATGCAGGGAGGTTCTCAGTCGTCCTTTATGCTTGCAAATATTAATGTTCTCCCTCCTTTTTGTGTGTTTTGTTTACGTTCAATTAAATTGAATAAATTCATGACCCTCTGGACGCTGATAGTTCACACGTGTTTCACCAAGATTTCCGCCCATGTTCAAAACTCTCTGCACATTCAAAACACGTCCCACACATCTGAGGTCTAGAGAGATGCTGCTCTTCATCGGAGGTGGAAAACCGGAACAGAGAGAACTTCTGACCAGGCGTACGTCCCCCCCCCCCCCCCCCGTTGAGAACCGCTACATGCTAAACATCAGCTAGCTTTGTCATTGTGAGCATACTAGCATGCTGGTGTTAGCATTTCGCTCAAACACAGAGCGGCTAGCAGGACCTTTAGTCCCCTAATCTTGTTTATTTTTATTTATCCATTTTGTCTTTTTTTTTGTTGCTTCATCTGTGGAACTACAATAGTTTTATACGTTATTTAACTTCACTGTTGAAATTATAAAATAACTTTTCCACTTCAAAAGATTAAGACATAACTAACAAATTAAAGGCAGAATATACTGAAATTAATGTAAAAACCTGATCGGGCAGAACTCTAAGATCAGCTGTTAAATATAATTAAATAAATAAACCCGGCCGCGATTTGGTTTCACTTCATCAGTTCTTGACAGCGGTTGGACGACCGGCAGCTCACCCACACCTTATTTATTGATGTGGATTTATTTCCATATGTGATGTGACATCAGTTCACATTATCCTACGGTCTGATGAAAGAAACACATTTCCCCTTTTAAAGGCGGACGGACTGAACTGGACTCCTCGCTGACCGGCTGTGAAGACGAGGCGTGAATCATTTATGTTTGCTTCAGGTCCATTAGCACATTTTCACCACTGTATGATCCCGACAGAGAGGATGAAAACAGATGTTAAAGGAGGGAAACCTCACAGAGCTCAATATTTATGGTTTTTACTTCTTTTACTTTCTTAAATGTATCTAATTTTTTCCCTTTTTCTATTCATTGCAGGCTTTTCTTCCTGCTTTCCTTCATTTCTTCCATCATTTTGTTCCTTGTTCCTTTCTCTTTTACTTCATTTCATTTCATTCCTTTAATTTCTTCCTTTCTTTCCGTTATTTCCTGTCATATATTCCTGCCTTCATTCCCTCCTAACTTCCTTTTCCTTCCTTCCTTTAATTTCTTCCTCTTTTCCTTCTACCCTCCCTCATTTGTCCCTCCTTTTCTTCCTTGCTTCCTTTCATTCTTGATTTAATTTTTCTTCCTGTAGTTTCTTCCCTTCTTTTTGTTCTTTGTGGCCTGTTCTTCCTGCCCTCCTTTTCTCTATTCTCTCTCTCCTTCCTTTTCTTTCAGTAATTTGTTCCTCATTTCTTCCATTATTGATATAATTTCTTTCTTTTTCTGTCTTCCTTGATTGTATTTCTTCCTCCTTCATTCCAATCCTTGATTTCTTCCAGTCTTGTATTCATTCATTTCCTTCCTTTTCCCTGGAACTCATCTTTCCTTCCTTCCATTCTTCTTGCCCTTAATAACTATATCTTTGTTTCATTTTACAATTTTGCATTTGTTGCATATTTTCTTTGCTCTTCATTTCTTTTCTTGCTTTAATTCTTCCCTCCTTCCCTTCCTCTCTTGCACTTCTTGCATTGCCTCCTTCCTTCCTTTCCTCCTCCACTGCCCCTCTATCTTCTCTTCCACACTTTCTTCCTTCTATTCCTTCTTTTTCCCCCCTCAAAAATAAAAACAGGTTTAGTATTTTTTGTTTCGAGGGATTTATTGTCTTGAAGTCGTTCATTTGCTTCTGGGACACGCTTGAGTGAAGAGAAGGAAGCAGACAACGAAGTGAAGCAGAGGAGTAAATCTCCTCAGCGCCGACGTCCACTTCAGACTCTCACTGTGTTGGATTCGCGTTTGACGAGTCGCTGTCAGACATGAAAATAAAAGATGCATTCATTCATCACATATTTATAGCAGTTGTAGAGAATATATGTTTCAGTCTGAAACGATATTGTCTTTAGATTTCCCATCTCTTCGATTTATTAAATATTTAGTCACGGCTCAGATCTGCATGCAGCTTTCTTTGCACACCCAGAACGTATTTCATTTCAAAAGAGACAGATCGGTTTGAGTGACATGGAGAAATAGTCCACATAAAGAGAAAGTACTTTTTTACTCTAAACAAACATATTAAGGCCTTTACACACCGAGAGGAGAGAAATAAACAACATCAAAATGCAAAATAATCACCTGCGATTCTGCATCAAAACTAGTCAAACAGCCAGCTATGAAAATTGACAACAGCTGCAGCACTTTTTCAATAAAAGTTTTGAAAAGATTTGTGGTGGCAGAGGACCAACTACCAGGATCAGCGTCTGTTAGTCTGTCTGAGGTAAACTGTTGTACAGCCTAAAGCTATTAGATATTTTATTGAGTTTCCTTTTAGCAAAATGCTCTGAGTGAATTCGAGTTCCCTCTGGTAAACAGTTAAGCTGTGTGTATGTGTCGAGGGCTTTTATTGTGAAAGGTAGGAACAGAGTGAGTCAGCCTTTGTCAAAGTTGAAAGGAGTGATAACGTCTGACGTCTTAGCTCAGACTAAGGTGTTGTTGGACACTACAGCGTTCTTTTCTGTATATGTCTGTTTCCTACGACGTGATTGGTTGATGCTCAAGAATATCTTCCTCGCTCCGTGAAAAATGACGACGCTTTTAAGTCTCGTAATATTCGCTTTCTGTGTGAACTGTGTATTGACGTGCAAAAAACCTCCCGTCCACGGTGTGAAAAGGCCTTTAATTAGTTTTACAGGTGCAGCGAGGTGAAACCTACCTTTAGACTGAGTGAGGCTAGCTGTATCCCTTTGTTTCCAGTCTTTATGCTAAGCTAAGCTAACCGGCTGCTGGCTGTAGCCTTATATTTTACCGTGCATTTATGACAACGGCGTCGTTTTTCTCTCTCACGTTTACAGCAGAAACTTTCTACATGTTAACTGCACCATTTATAGACACAATTCCCCGAAATGCAACCTTGAAATCGTCCAAACTTCAAAATAAAAATCAGCATGTTTGAAAGAAGTTTGGACGACTTGAGTCTTCTTGCTTCTTTGTCCTGTTAGATTTTGTCAGTCAGCTTGAATTTCTTTTGCTCAATAAAAAGTCACTGCAGCAGCTCAACAACCGTGTCCTTTTCCTTCAGTTGTGATGTTGTCAGAGTCCTTCAGGGTGGAAGAGAGAATCTGAATGACACCTGAGGAGATAACTGGAGCTCATCCAGCAGCAGTAAAATGAATCACAGCCTGTTCACACAGTCACATCTGAGAGGAGCAAATCATTCCAGCTGTTATTTGTCTCTGGTGTTTATCGCCGCTGGGCGCCGTTCTCGTCCTCAATCCTACCGCAGGAGAAAAAAGCTGCGTTTTAAAAATCCAGTGATGTCAAAGAAGCTTTAATTAAGAAAAAGGAGACATTCTAAATGTTCAGATGATAGATGTTTCTGGGATCTAATTTAGCACATGGAGGCCAAACTGAGGCGGAAGCAGCTCCGGGGAGACGAGTGTGCGGCTTCATCTGCGGCCTGCTGGGAGTCCTTCGGGCGACTCGCCGCTTGCGTACCTGTCCGCAAGGTGTCATGGCGGCGTGCTGGGACCGCCGCCAATCCTCAGCCGCCTCATCTAACCTTCAACAAACAGCTCTGACCCCGACATTAATCATCCGCCAGGCAGCGTCGGCCCTCCGCTCCCCCGACGCGTCTCGGAGGGACCGACGCGTCGTCCCCGTCTCACCGGCGAACCTGTCGTACTTGTCGTACCTCCCCCTCCCCGGAGCTCGCCTCGTTGGCCCGTTAACGTCGACCCTCCTCGTCCTTCAGGGCTCTTTGACCCGTCCTGTCTCTTTAAGGGGGTCACCAGTTTTTTTCAGACGGATCTGATGATGTCACGAACTGTGTTTTTGTTTTTATTGAAAACTTACTTTTCTTTGACATGGAAGATCAGCAGCCGTGACACATTCAATGATGAATGAAAACAAAACTCTCTGAACTCTGATTGGTTGGCTCTTGTCCTGCACCGTCTCTGCATTCTGGCTACAGAAGAGTCATTTTGAAGTTTTGTTCTTTAGAGGTACTTGTACTTTACTTGATGCAGCTTAAGTTACTTTTCAGATGGCAGTTTTTCAACCCCTTCCTGTCCAGGTAGAACCACGTACCTCCAGATGTGTTGATGTTGAATGTTTGTGATAAACTGAAGGATGAAGTGTTCCTTTATGTGTTGATGTTGAATGTTTGTGATGAACTGAAGGATGAAGTGTTCCTTTATGTGTTGATGTTGAATGTTTATGATAAACTGAAGGATGAAGTGTTCCTTCATGTGTTGATGTTGAATGTTTGTGATAAACTGAAGGATGAAGTGTTCCTTCATGTGTTGATGTTGAATGTTTGTGATAAACTGAAGGATGAAGTGTTCCTTCATGTGTTGATGTTGAATGTTTGTGATAAACTGAAGGATGAAGTGTTTCTTTTATGTGTTGATGTTGAATGTTTGTGATAAACTGAAGGATGAAGTGTTTCTTTATGTGTTGATGTTGAATGTTTGTGATAAACTGAAGGATGAAGTGTTCCTTTATGTGTTGATGTTGAATGTTTGTGATAAACTGAAGGATGAAGTGTTTCTTTTATGTGTTGATGTTGAATGTTTGTGATAAACTGAAGGATGAAGTGTTTCTTTTATGTGTTGATGTTGAATGTTTGTGATAAACTGAAGGATGAAGTGTTCCTTTATGTGTTGATGTTGAATGTTTATGATAAACTGAAGGATGAAGTGTTTCTTTTATGTGTTGACGTTGAATGTTTACCGCCACAAAGCTGAAAACAGGATGTTTGTTCTTTATAGAGATACGTGGTTCTCACAGGACCGAGACGCTACAAACACATGAAGATCTTATAGAATATGATGCATTGATGTAGAATAAAAATGAAAGATAGACATTAATGCAGCATTAATATTAATCCAGAAACATCAGATATAGTAGTGAAACACCGACGGGGAACATTTTACTGCACTATCAATACTTTTACTTCTCATACTTTGTGTAAATTTGGCTAATAATTCATACGTTTACTGAAGTAAGGTTTTGAACACAGGACTCTTATGTGCAGTATTTTCACAGTGTTGTGGTATTTGTACTTTTACTCAAAGGGTAACTTGTTAGGTATTGTCTGAGTGACTAATGGGAATAACAGTTTTTTGAAATGTCTCAGCATTAAAGGAGAACGCTAAACGGACTGCAATGTAATCACTCGGGTCAACTCCTCACCATCAACGTACGTCCACTCACATTGCTTGTTTTCACCACTGACCATTATACTCAGTGTCATCCAAAAAGTTTCCATTTGAAAAGTGTCATTGCTGAATATTTTGATGATTTGAACAACGTGGATGAGACGCGAGGATTCAGAACACAGACACACAATTACAAACAGACCGGATCAAGTAAAGTTAACGGTTTGATTTATCTGTAGGGTTCTTCCTATAATGTAGTCAGACACCTATAATAACGAAATGAGCCTCTCAGTGGCAACAACAAGCACTTTTAGTGGTGGTGCATTGATTGTGGAGAGATATATAGAGATGACAATACGTTGTTTAGAGTCTGCTTGGTCCAGTATTGGACTCCATTCGTCACTTAGACACAAACACATTGGAAAATAGATTAAAAAACAAACAAACAAACAAAGTAATCCTTTCAGTAAAGGATCTGACTATTTCTTCCAATACTGACAAACACACAATAAGAAAGAAAGTGTGAGCGTGTTTCCACATGTTCTGAAGCTCAGTGAGAAGTAGAATCATAAGCAGAACATCCATCAGGTAGTTCAGTCGACGGCTCACTTCCACTCTGGTAATACAAACCAGGTTTTTTTGTTTTTTTTCCTCTGGAAGTCTCCGTGACCTTCCATCCTGCATGTCGGATAGTAACCCCCGCCTCCGGGTGATGGAGGGACGGGTGCAGCGGAAGGTGCAGTAACAGGATTACAGGAGGCGGACGTCTTTGGTTGTGAACCTGGCTGCTTGTTCCAGAACGCCGGACACCAAAACTGATTGATTCACAAGCCGAGCGGAGATTCCTGAATGTCACCTTCCTGTCTGCTTCACCGGACGTCAGGGACTCTGAGAGGGAGGAGACATTTCAAATTTCAATAACTGTAATTTAGTAGTAATAATGTGGAGGTTTGGACAAGAAAATGATAATGTAAGTGAGAACTTGTAGTACATTTAAAATGCAGGACTTTTACCTGTAACAGAAGAGTATTTTAACAGTGTACTACATAATACTATGACTTAAAAACTTGGTCTTGTTTTGTCACAGCATTTCAAATGAATATTTCTTGAAGCAGCACACAGCAGCCACAGTTGGAGTCACTATAGCTGCAGGAGAAGGATTTCAATTTGAGATATACCGAGGATGTCCTAAGGAAGTACTAAGAAACACGACCTTCAATCTTATATTGAATCTTTTTTTCTTTCCTTCTTTCTTCAATTAACAGTCAGGTCAGATCAGGCTTTGCCGCTTTTCTCCAGGTGAATTGACAAACAGATCGTATCAGCTGTCGTTAATTAACGGTAATTCTGTGAATAACTTGACGGCAGGGCATCGGGGGATGAAGGACGGAGTTCACATCCTGTCACAGACCTGCTATTAAATTCATTAACCGTGAGCACAATCTTTTCCTCCAATCAGTTTTTTTTTTTTGGCAGTGGAGAGAGACTAGAGAGGATTTACATGCAGCAAACTGTCCGGCCCGGGAATCGAACCGGTGACTGTTTGAAGGACACACCCATAATTGCTCAGCAATCAGGAGCGATATATTTGGTTTGAAACTACAGTCATGAATAAAAGAAGTTTCAACTTGAGAATTTATTCCATATGGAAGGAAAATTGCTTTTATATATATATATATATATATATATATATATATATATATATATATATATATATATTTATGCACTGTATATGTGTCATATATCAAGCTTCCGTGTATAAGTGTGTGTGTGTGTGTGTGTGTGTGTGTGTGTGTGTGTGTGTGTGTTTGTATACAGTAGGAAAATATGTGCATCACATCCTGCAAACATGAAGCTCCTGAGCTTAAATAATTCAACTAAAAACCTTCCGATACACACACAAACACACACTCACTCACTCATACACACACACACGATACACACACACAGCGACACACAATATATATATATATCTATATATATATATATATATATATATATATATATATATATATATATATGTACTGTGTGTCGTATGAAACACAATTTAAGTTAATGGAAAATGGCATTACTCTGCTGTCAGATGCCTGCATATGTTTGATAAAGTGCATGTGTGTGTGTGTGTGTGTGTGTGTGTGTGTGTGTGTGTGTGTCCCATCATGCTAATGTTACATGTAGGATGAGAGTTTAAGGAGGAAACTGCTGCATTTTTCATGTCTCCTGCATCCATTACGGCTCTCCGCTCTGAGGCCGATGCGACTGATTATCAGCGGCTGATTTTTCTTTTCCCCGCCTACAACTATGTGTTTTACAGAACTGTCACAGATATGCTTTACTTTTTTTTTAACAATCACATCTTGCAGAGTGAAAGACGGAATTAATAAAGACATCTAGAGGAGAAGCAGGGGGAGAATCATTGGACAGTTTCCATTTTTTTTTGTTCATCTTCTTATACCAGGACCAGTCTTCAGGATATTTTACTCTTCTGAGACGTTCAGAGTTGTCGATCAAAGAGTCATAAATTCTTGCTGTGCCTCGGCAGAGGGACACACTGGACTTCAGGTTGGACTAAGCAATGCTTGCAACGTATCCTCGGTTTGTACAATATCTTACAAACACGTGTCAGTTTACGTGCATTGAGTCATTTTCAAAATGAACCTTAGTTCAAGTTAGTTTAGGCTACAAAAGTACTTAGATTTAGGAAACGATCGTGAAATAGTTAGGTTTAGTCAACAAAGATACTTCGGTTCAGGCTACAAAATACTTAGTTAGTTTTAGGCAACACAACTACTTAGTTAAGTTTAGGAATAGATCGTTTGGGTTATTATAACTACGGAAGTGTTGTTACCTAAATACAGAAGTTACGTGACAAATAAAATAAACTCTGACTTCTCGTGTCACGTGGGGCACGAACGGCAGGCTCCTGTGGCACATTCACAGGTGATAAATAAGTTGTAAGGGAGCGACGGTTCCATCTGGCAACAACACTGCGCCTCTTTCTGCCACACAGAATTACAACAAGCAACTTTAGCTAACACGGTTTCACATCACAGCTTCAGTTTCAACTTGGGTTCTGAAGCTCTGCTCAGCTCTCTCTCTCTTTTATTCCTGTGTGTTTTTGCCAAGGTTTTCAAGGACACAAAGTTACTGTACACTACATGTTTGTTTGTGTTCCTGCAGGTTATATGTTCACGTGAAGGACTATGAATATGTATATGACATTTACATTTGATAAGAGGTTCGCTTGCTGAACATTTCAAGGTAAAATTCATCGGGACACAATTCATCAGCTGCTCATCGATTCCAAAAAACGGAAAGAGTCGTTCGTGAACAAACTGCTTAACTGAATTATTTTTTTTGTATTACTTTTTCACGCTGATGATGAATTTGAAAGTCACTCTGACCTTAAAATGTTCTCAGATTCCTTCTTTGATTTGTCACATTTCTCTCTGAGCTCTTTCAGTTTGTCTCCTCATGTTTTTTAATGAACTCACTGGAAGCCTGAATAACACGTACATATGATAGATATTATTATTTACTTGAGTCTAATATAATCTTCAGATTGCCCTGTATTTGGCATTATATTGAATATATTTTTAATTTGCATTATTTGCACCTTATCTTTTACTTTTACATTTCCATTCTCTTTATATACTGCACAACAATTTCCCTCTGTATAGATAAACTCTCATCTTTTAGGTTCATGTTTGTTTTCTGGCAGATGCTGCAACACATGTGGATATTTTTTCTCTTCAGATTGAGCTCATCGAAGATCACATTTTCCCTTTCCTTCTAGACTTTAGGCCTTTTTCAGGCCTGGAGGAATGTTTCACCAGAGATGTATATCAACATTTCTGCAGACATACACAGAGAAAGGTGTTGTGGGTAGATTTGCATGGTCCCAAAGAGCCAACATGTACACCTCACAAAATGTATCTGTGCAAGTAAAATAAAGAAAGAAGTCATACAAACGTTCCCAAACAAGCTGCCTGGAGATGTTTTGTTCCGGCCGTCTACAGTCAAGTTTACACCCAAGAAAAATGGTTCACTTGTACTTTACTGGAACCAAGAATGGCCATGCTAGCATAGTCTTTGTGATATTTCAATATTGAGTTGCGAAAAAATAGATAAATCCTGATAGTTCATGAAGGATATTATTTTTAGTTGAGGCCATCTCTGAGACACAGAATTATCTTTTCATATACCCTTTGTGAACACCTTATTTTGAAAACCTTCATTTATGTCGGTTCTATAGAAAACAAAATCCAAATTTGAAAAGCCAAGATCGTTGAAATAATTTCACGGCCAACATAAGTGTGGTAATACGCATCAAATATCAAGAAGAATTTTAAAGGTCCTTAATTTCCTAAACGAGACTAAGCGTCTCAAGAGCTACTGGCTCCGTGAAGCACTTGAACGCAGCAGTGCTCTGATTTATAGTAGCAACATCCAATTTACTGTTTTAATGTTTAACATCCAAGCTGAGCACATTTGCTAATTAGTTAAGAAAGCACAACTGAGGCTGAGGGATTTTGTTTTGAAGCTATTTAGTCGAGGACTATTTTACATTTTATGACAGCATATTAGGACCATTATAGGTGAAACAAATAAATAAACCACAGAGTCGAGAGAGGACGATAATATTCTGATAATATTCAGTATGAAATTTGATCCCGCAAATCCCGTGGGATCTCATGACATGAATCCAGTTGCCGGGCAAGGAAACTGAGTATTTCCTTATTGCTATATGAAATTGAAGTGTTGAGTAATTTTATTATAGCATCCACCACAGGCAGAACACATGGAAACCTTAAATAGTGGAGCAATGTGGCTCCTTGACAACCCCCCCCCCCCCCCCCCCCCCATTTTTCCGAGATTTAATATACTTTGTTGATTTTTAAAAAACATCCTCTGGGGAACATGAATGTCCGTACAAAATTTAACGCCAATCCATCTAATGGTTGTTGATATAAATCAGTTTGGACCAAAGTGGTGGAGCAGCTCTCGATCATCCAGATTTTCAGATTAAGAGTCTCCACTTTGTGTTTCTCTGACTGAGCTGAGCTGAGTTCTCACACTGAGGAACACTGCAGGACTACAAATGTGAGGACGCACACACACACACACACACACACACACACACACACACACACACACACACACACACACACACACACACACACACACAGCTCTCACAACACGGGTCACATTTTAATGGCATCGTGTCAGTGGGGCTGTCGGGGTTTAATAGAGCTCTGCTGAGCGTTGCCAGGTCTGGTTTAACATTCACAGAGTTTACATCAGGACTGCGAGGCTCCAGATGAAAAACAACTCTAATGTGTTTGTGAAATCTTGTTCGATAAAAATCTAAGTATAAAGTGACAGCACAGAACAATCTTTATTCATTGCAGCGAACACTCAACGGGAAAGGATGATTCTGGTTCATTATAACTCTGGTTTTTATTGGCCTTCCATTATTTCTATCAATCATAATGACACCAAGTTAAAGGCGGTCACACCAGCATTTAAAAAGATTTTAAAAAACAACTGTTAATTTCCATAGAATTTACTTGCAGGGGTGACAAAAATATCTGCACATCTTGGGATTGTTTTGGTGTTGATCTAAATTCCTTCTGACAGAGGAAGATAATGTAAAAAAACAACAACAGACTGTCAGTTTACTGGGATGGGGTTCAACTCCCTGCAGTGTCCTGCTGATTGTATTTGGACTTACATGACAGTCAACAGAACAGTAGTGTCATTTGCTTGAACACTTTGAACACTTTAATTTAACACTGTTTTCATTTTAAGCTCTTCTGTAACTTTAGATTGTAGTGTGAAGCATTCATTGTAACATTTAAGCTGATTCTCATGTAGAAGCTCTGGACTGATCATTTATATTAATGCCCACTGACATGGTTTGAAAACCATTGTTATCTAACTTTTGCTCTCCAAGTATCTTAGTTTGCACATATTTAGATCAGAGAAGTCTTTTTCTCATGGTGTGCCCACGAACCCTTTTAGTACCTTTTAGTAAGTTTTAATCGCTAAGGTCTTTAGATTGTTCTGACCAAATTCTAAGCTGATCAGATTAATTCCCTAAGAGGAGTTAGTACTACAGCACCTGGAAATGGAAAAGAAACACAATATATTCATAAAAAATTAAAAATGGCTGATTTCCGGTTGGGTTTAGAGCATGGACCCCTATACTTTTTTTAAAGTCTACATGTGATACATCTGCATACTAAATGTTATACATCTAGGTGAAACGTACTGCGAGGGCTGCATCTTCAAAATATTGTAGGGGGCGCTATCGAGCCGACTTACCACTCTGAAGCATTAAAATCACATCAGACAAATTGTCTCAAGAGCGTGATTTGATGTTAGCTCATGAAGTAGATTTTGAAGGGCTTTAATTTTGAAATGCTACATCAGAATGTCCTGGTTCCTTATTTCTGGCGACCTTGCTCGAACCATACCCAGCTTCAAACTCATTTTGATCTGAACTACACACCTGTACAGGTTTGTGACTGCATCTTAAACAGTCGTGACGCTATCACAGTGACAACATTCTAGCAAACACCTGGCAAAGTACTTAAAACCGCCTCTGTGGTAGTTTTTGATACAGTCGGCGTCTCCAGGATAACATTCTGCCATGATGACACATACACAGCGTCGCTACCACAGCTGGCAACACATAGACTCTGATCACACCTAAACGTGTCGCAACATATCCATATTCATATCAACCTTTGGTCTGCATTTGTACATTCCTACCATATCTACCGGCATCAAAACTAGGAAGTCAGTGGTACAGTAGCAAAGTCCGCCTCTGGCACTAAAAAGTTGAGAATATTGATACTTATATACATGTCTATAAACAGCACTCTATCCTGTTATATTGCTTTACTACACCATATATCATATTATACTACCTTACACTATATCTCATATCCCATTAAATATCATCACTTAACATTATGGTATTATGTCACTGATCATTTTGCATCATATTCCGTATTATATGTATATTATGCACTTATGAGGGTCATAAACACTTAATCATATATCAGTCTGATGTAGTATGTGAACATAGACTTGCTGACTCTGCTGCTATTAATCACACCGCTGTCACATTAAATTACAATTTTTGTCTCCCTATGGTCATGTGTAGTTTTCTATATTTCAAATTTTCATTTATTTTAGTTTTATACACCTCCTTTCATTCATTTTCTCTATTTATGTTTTTGTTTCTGTCCGTGTGCAGCTGCAAAAGACAAATTTCTGCTCCAGGGATCAATAAAGGTTTATCTTATCTCATCTTATCCTATGGGTTACTGTTACATTTCATCACCATATAAAAGACCTCATGCAAGAACATTTTGGTATTTTTACTTTTTCTCGAACTACTTAAGATTCAGCAAACGCTCAAACGCTTCAGATAACTATGTAAATGACGAGTGTTAAACATGAATTTAGAATTCAGTGAACATTAATTCGAAATTAGCATAATATACGGCTCTATAATAAGGCTAAGCTTTCCTATATTTAAGTCCTGCTTAACAAAACGTAACAACATAACAACATCCCGCAACAACCTAACGCAACAATGTAACACAACAATGTAACACAACAACGCAACGCAAAAACATAACCTAACCATCTAACGTAACAATGTAACATAACAAGGTAATAACAACGTATCGTAACAACATAACAACATACCGCTACAACTACAACGTAACGCTACAACATAACGCTACAACGTAACGCTACAGCGTAACGCTACAGCGTAACGCTGCAGCGTAACGCTGCAACGTAACGCTACAACGTAACGCTACAACGTAACGCTACAACGTAACGCTACAACTTAACGCTACAACTTAACGCTACAACGTAAGGCTACAATGTAATGCTACAATGTAACGCTACAATGTAACGCTACAACGTAACGCTACAACGTAACGCTACAACGTAACGCTACAACGTAACGCTACAACCTGGGTAAATGAATAAAACCTTTTTACATAATGTCACATCACAGTTGTAATAATGCCATGTAATAGTCGAAAAGTCAACGTTTACCTTTGGTTCTACACAGTCCTGTTTGTTCAATCCTCAGTGGACTTTCTTTCTTGCTATACTTGTCATTAAGCCACATAACTTTCAATAACGGTCGCTCCATATACTACATCACCTGCTTCGACCAAATGCAAAAATGTTGACATTCAATGTATCCGTGGTATCCCGAAACATACAATGCCAACATTTTTAAGACTACAGACTCTGGTACCATGAAATATTTCCAAATTAAACCCTATAGACTGATTGTTTGATCTTGATTATTACTACGTTGTTTTATAATGTCATATCCATATTGCTGTAAATTAGAGTGAAGTCTGCAATCTAAGAATACTCTCTGCAGAAAGTAGTCTTGTGGCTCCTTGGGAAGTTTGCAGGAGCAGGGAACTCCGGACATTTGAAACCATATGATTCATATCAAAGAAATGACACAGTTCGTTAAAATTAACCAATCCTTAGGAGCACTTTTCTGGTGATTTCCTGTTCTGAGAGTAAAAAGTGGGCTAATAGTGCTGAGGGAGGGAAGTAGGCCAGGATATAAAGTTAATAAATCGAAAAGTATAATGTAAGAGCAGTGAAGCCTCAGAGAGCTCAGCCTACATTCCGCTTAGTATTTTTAGTTCATCTGAGGTCTGAGAACGGATACATTCAGTCTCTGAATTCAGCAGGAAAACATCTGAAGTCTTCAGTTTGACAGGGAGACGACCTGATTTACATGAGTGTGTTAATGTGTACATCCACAGTAAACCACATCTACACTGTAAATTAGTGAGTAATGATTATCTTTTTGTGACTTGATAATGATGTTTAAATATCTTGTCATGAACTGATTTTGAAAATGTGGCATGGTACGTTCCTGCAAAGCACGGATAAGCTGAATGTGGACCTCACAGAGTCACGAATGTCACGTAGTATAGAAAGTGTCTGTTAGTGAAACGTGATATAATAAATATAACAAGCGATATAGTCCACTAATGGCAGTGTTCATGTGTTTCAGGCAGGAAGAAATTATCTGCAACATAGGTCAACATGTCACAGGACTAACAGGACTCTGTTTACTGATTGGCTGCTGGTACTCTGACCCCAATTCACTGCTGAAAGTTAAACTACCAATTACCTTTAGTTTGGCTGTATTTGGCGGTATTTCGGCCGCAGCTTTCCATAAACATTGCATTGCAGCTTGCTTCATTTCGACTCCTTTCAAGACTTTCATGTGAACAGATTTTTGCTGCACTTACATTTAACACCTTTTATAACTTCACTGGATCGTTCCACTTTCAGTACATGCCACTTCAACCTCATCCAACACCTACACTTAATGAAATGTCATTAACCTGACACTTCAACTCCTTGTATCACTCACACTTGAACTGACATTTCAACTGTCTTCAGCCCTTCGACTGACACTTGACATATGCATTTTGACATCTTAAATTCCCACAGCACTTACATTACAAACTGACACTTCCAACACTCCTTTTACTGCTCTTCCTTTAAATTAAATTTCAACTTCCGTAAACCTTTAGACTTCAGTCCTGGTTGATTGGGTTGTGACGTGGTGACTCATCGAGCACTTGCTTCCCAGTTGCTTGTTTACAATAAAATCCAGCTGAATGCTTTTAATGTGAAGCAGCAGCAGTAGGAAGTCCAGTGAGCATTAGCAGTTACTTAAAACAGCTCTGACTTGACTGTAGGAGAGAGACCACTAACTTGTAATTTATAAAAATATTATATTTAAACCCAACATCTGAATGGCGGACTACGCCACTAACAATGAACACTATTATAAACAGAGGTAATTACTGAATGAATCATTAAATAGCTATACTGAAGAAAAGCTGACCATAAACGGTATTACATTGGGGTTTGATTTCATCTCTACTCGCACATGTTTCCACTGACCTTTAACTCCTTTCAGCCCTTTTAACGTTGATGTTAAAAGGGCTGAATTTTTGCTTATTATTCAAATAGGCTTAATATAATATGAAAATATGAATATTTAGTTTGAAAGTTGAAAGAATCAATACCTCGATTAGCGCTGCTTTCAAATGGATCTTGAGAGGTTTCAAAGTCTGCTGTTTAACTGGTTTACTTATGTTGTTAGAATGTTGTTTTTACCGGAAAAACAATTGACGTTGCCTTGTTCCTTTTCCAAAATGGTAAAGTATTGTAGAAGCAGAGCTTCTGGCACCACTTCTTGTAGTTGCAAGGAGAAAGAAAAAAGTTTGAAGTGGTCAAAACTGCAGCAACACTTGTAGTATACAGAACAACTGTGAGACCTCTGTCGAAAAAAACTTGATCCGCTATATGGATTATGAAAACGCCGTTGACAAATAAGTTCTGACATAACAAACATTTAATTCACATAACTGATCTGCTATATCCGCTTTCAGTGTCTTCTCAAATAAATGTTTATATTGTCTTCGGACAGCATGAAACATGGCCAATACTAGCTGACTTGAAAAAGCTGTTGAAATTCGCCCAATTGAAAGAAATTCCTGAAGACCTCTTTCCATTATTGTCTCATAGATCAGCCAAGGCGAGTTTCTCTGTTTCTGGTTCAACACTCTTCTACTCTGTACGTTTTATTGGCGGATTACAGCCATGTGTTAAGCTTGACCTAAAGCGCCAACATCTGACGAAACTACGCAGCCTACTTTTTCGCTGCAAACCAGTTGATGGAAACACAGTTAATTTGAAAAGTTTGCGTAAAATTTGCTTGACAATTGAATGGAAACATGGCTAATAAAGCCCCAACAATAAGGTTGCTCTGTTCTTCCAAAAATAGTAAAAGGACATCAGAGCAATCAAATCTTCCCATCAATAAAGTCTTGATTACGACCCTTATGAGTTGATCTCATGAACACTGTTCAGACACCTTGATATTTTATACTACTTACCTCCTTTTTGTCTGCCACACAAAATCTGACCGTGGAACAAAACCTTTGAGATGAAACACAGACAAACTTGTGTTTTCTGTTTAATGAAAAATATGGTTCATACTGGCAGAGAAAACAGAGACGGTGAGTTGATCTCCTCTGGCTGATGGAGACTGAAATAAGGCAATGACCTACAGACGCACTGCATTCTGGGATTTGCTAAGCTACAATAACTGAAGAAAAACTCAACGCCACTTTCTCATAAAAAAGATTTATATGTTGTAACTAATGATTTTATTGTTAATTCATTATTTATCAATGCTAATCCCTCCTCCATCAAGACACTTGATTATTCTGCTTGGATCCTTAAATCAGTTCTCTGGCATTCTGTTTATTAATAACTTATTAACATTTACAGCTGCAGACTTAATGCATTATTAGAATCAATTTATGAAGCAATTTATGCAGATTTTACCAAGCCAAAGAGTTTTTTCACTACCTAGCAAAACAAAAGTTTAGGTATTAACAGTTAATTGTGCATTACGAGGCAATAAACCATTAGTTACAACTTATAAAAGCTTTATAAAGGGTGTACTATCAGAAAGTGGTATAAAAACTCTTCTGCGTCAGCAGCAATGTGCTAAATAAATGTTCTCTACAAAGATACAACATATACAATTGTTAAATATAGAACTTTAGGCTTTTGAAAATACACTTAATGCTTCTCTCTCCCCCCCAAACAGACATGACCGCTTGGCTTCTAGTGTGAAATGGTTTGCTTGTTGTTTCATTAAAACTTACCATGCTGATTGCATGTTGTCGACATGTGGCACTGGAGAATGTAAAAGCTGACTGAATGCATAATGTAGTCTGGTGGAGAAGAGACAGAAATCATCTAGAATTCTGCAGTTTTTATAATGAAAAGTGGAAACTTTGCACACTGATACCAACACCTTGGAAATAAATTAAAAGTTGGACATTGACATGTCATCTGTCCATTAGTAGGTGCCAGCCTCGTTTCATTCCCAGGAAGTCTAATACCGACACTTTGTCACGTCCCTGATACCGACGTTGCATGCACTCTATTTAGGGTTTGTATGAAATGTACTGTAAACTTATCCAAGTCACGATTAGATGCTCAGAGCAACTGCTCCGCAAACTAATACATGTAGTTATTGTAACTCAATCACTCACAATCTCTTCCTTAACCTAAAGCCTTAAAAATAAAGTCACTAACCAGAACCACAAAATAATCTTTGGCTTCTCCTCAAAGGAGAACCCTTTTTGGTTCCTGGTTAAACCTTTTGTAAGGGTTTGAGAGACCCTTTCAGAGGGTTCTACCAAGAAACCAGCATAAAGGGTTATACATAGAACTATCTGTGAAAGGTTTCACCCAGAACCCTCTATGATAGGTTCTACAGGCAGTCCTTTGAGGAAACATTGTTAATTGAACCCAGACCACAATCTTTTCCTAAACCTAACCAAGTGGTTTTGTTACCTACATTCTTAATAATAAAGTTGCTAACTAGAACCATATAGGATTCTTTGGCTTGTCCTCATTGGAGAACCATTTTTTTTTACCTGGAACCCTTTCAGAGGGTTCTACCAAGAAACCACCATAAAGGGTTATACCTAGAACTATCTGTGAAAGGTCCAACCCAGAACCCCATATGACAGGTTTTTACAAACAATCCTTCTAGTGTGTAATGGTTCTGTCCAGAACCCTGTCTGAAGTTTCTATCCAGAAGCTTTTACACCTTTCAATGCTGCTAACAAGAAACCACCCAGGGGGTTCTACCAAGAACTTTTTTACTTTCCAAGGGTTTCATTTAGAACCCAACCAGGGGTTCTACCGATACAACTTTTATATTCCAAGGGTTTCATCTAAAATCCACCAAGGGGGTTCTACCAAGAACCCTTCTATTTTCCAAGGGTTTTATCTTGGAAAGAAACCTAAATGACCGGGCTGATAGGGTGCAGCACATCCCACAACAATCATGGTTCACAGTCACAGTTTTTGGTGGTGTGTTGCCTGGATTGTGGGCATTCCCATTGAACAGCAATTCTCTCAACACCCCTTGAAGAACTCTTTTTCCAAAAATGTTTATTTGGGTCAAAAGGGTTCTTAATCAAACTCCTAGTCTCACCAAAAAAACTTGAAAACGTCTTTCTGAAAAAAAAGGTTCTGCAGAAACAAATGGTTCTGGATAGAACTTCAGCCCTTTGAAATCACCATTTCTTAGAAGTGGTTTTGTTTGAATTCACAACATTAACCACGTGTTTACTGCGGCCGTAGCGTAGCATCATAGTTTGACGGGCGGAGCTACCAACCAAGTGGACCAAATGTCAGTATGTGACGAGTTGAGAATGAGAACGGGTTAGAATGGTTGCATTTGATTTACTGTCGATCAATTAACCAACTAATTGTTTCAGCTATACTTTTAAATTGACATATATATTATATATAGTATATAGTAAAACATTCCCTATGAATTGCAGTGTAAAGTATAAAGTGGCATGAAAAGAATACTCAAGTAGAGTACAAGTACCTCAAATTTGTACTTAAGTGCAGTACTTGAGTAAATGACTCTAATCTTTACAAATATTTTCAGCTTTCTGCGCAAGTGCGCAAAGTTTTATGTTCTCACCATAAAAATGGCAGATGTGATTTTTCACCTTCTCCACCCGACTGATGTTCAGCACATGAATGTCTGAGTTTTCCCAACAGAAACATCAACAGCTCTCCTCATACAGATACAGGTTTTTTTCTTTTTTTTTTATCATTAACTCATATACATTTTTACTTTGCTCAGTTAAGTCACTTACTGTATAATATCACAATGTGTTCGTTTCTTTACATAGATATGGTGGTGCGTCTGAAAACGTCTCATCGTCGGCTCTGTTCATCTTTGGTCTGTAAAAACGAAACAGAGTTTTGTGCCAAACAAAAACAAATCCATCCAGCAGCTCGTCATAATCCGCCTTTTTTTTTTTTCAATTCTCCTGGAAAATAAACATTTTATTTCCAGAAAGTCAGGCTGCAGTTTCCTGAAATCGCCCGAGCATAACGCAGGAAGTGACGACGCCCCGCCCCTCGGCTCTGAAGGTGGCTGGTGATTCGTTTGTCAGCGTTGGTGGCGGCGGATGCTCCACTTGGCGGTGAACAGCGATGGACGATGGAAACCAGTCTTTCTCTGGAGAGCGTCTGTCCTCGCCGCCGCTGTCAGGAGACCTGGAGGACACAAATAATAATCCATCAAAACCAGAGTGTCTGCTGGTCAGTCAGATACATGAGCCTGATGAGGTCATTATTGAATATAAACAAATATTTAGATTTTTTTAAATGAAAAAATAAATGCTATATTATATTATTATTATATTGTATATAAACAGTTTTAAAGGTCTAATGTATATCTATAATTTGTATATCTTTAACGAATTATCAAAAGTATAAAAGTGTTTATTATACAGAATTACTCCTTTTAAAGTGTTGTCGCTAAGCATTTTAATGTTGGATACTTTGAATACTACGACTACTACTTTTTTTTGCTGAGGCCAGCGCTTTTTAAAAATTATTATTTGCAATCGGCGTACCGCGTATTTACACTATGCTAACAACGCCAGCAGCATGACGAGGTGTTCGATAACAACACAGCACTTGTCACTGTCACTTTTTACCCAGCCGTGCAATCACAGTTGAGGAGGGGCGGGACAAATACAAAGACATAATCCAATGTGTTTTAATATGAGTATGTTATGGTCTTATTGTCTATGTTATGATGTTGCTTATATTGTTTGTGCTTTGTGGTGTCCTCATGTCTGGAGCACTGAATTTCCCCTGTGTGAGACAATAAAGTTGATTGAGCTGAATGTGATTAAAACAAAGGTACTTGGCGAGATGTTTCCTCTTCCACAAAATCTCATTAGCCACATAGAACGGCAGGTCTATCCTCTCTCCCTATTCAATCCAATACAATGTAATTCAATTTATTCTGTACAGCCCAAAATCACAAATTGGAGGGACTGGTGCTCTTCCTTACCCATGACTTCCATGGCGGTCTGAACAGGTATTGATTCGTTTCAAACGGGTTGATTAAAAACCCTCAACACTCTGTTTGACTCAGCTTCATGTTTTTCTTCCAGCTGGTGTCGACGAGCGTCTCGACTCCGCTGGGCTTCATTAGGGGAGACGAGCCTCACACAGACTTAACAACCACACGGCCCTTCATCTAGTTAAAAGCAGCGGAGCCTCGTTTTAAATCACAAGCAGCGGCTTGAAGAGAAAAAGCTTTCAAAAAATGGTATAAAAGTATACAAATCCCTAATAAGGTGTTTTTGTTTAAGAACTGTGACAAATGCTTGCAGAATAGATTTTCAAAGCAGGAGGTGAGTACTACATACAATTCAGATTATTTTTGGGTGAACATTTTCTCGGAAAACGTGGTCATCTGGAAAACCTCAAGATTAATCATTTTATAGAATAAGGCTGGTGATTTTTCTACATTTTTACGAGAACACCTAAACCAACAAAGTGTTAGTCCGCCTTTCAAAACTGTCGGACTTCCTGTCTGGGGCTCTAAGCTCCAAGACCAAACTTTTGGAGTTTTTTTATGCTGACCTATGCCACACTTTTATTTAGAGTCTGGAGCTCATAGAGTGTGGAGACATGTCCTCCTGAAGACCCCGATTAAAAACATGAAGCTTTGGGGACAAGTTGGGAATCTTCGTTTGTTACTCCTCTGTGGAGGCTGAGCTCTATAGGCTGAGCTCTATAGCTGTAATTGCTTCCAGGTGAGGACTCAGAAGAAGCAGAAGAAACAGGAGAAGCGGCACCTCTGAGCCGCTCCCCCCCCTGAATTATTCATTTCCATCCTGTTCGACAGCAGATGGAATCCTAAAAGAGCCAGAGGAGTCAGACAAGGACGAGCCGGATTACACTGAGAACTCATACATCACGCTGGAAACAGCATCAACATTCAGACCGGCCCCTAAACGCTCCGCACACAGCTGATTAAACATGGAGGCGAAGGTGTGTTCGGAGCATTCCTGCAGAGGAGGTAACACGGCTGCTGTGATACACTCGGCTCAGTCCGACCAGAGTGAACACTAAACACAAGATAAAACACTGCTGGTGGAAGTTTTCATTCTCGTTCTGGAGGACACAACAGGTACAACGTTTGATCCTGCAGCATCCCACAATATGTTGCGCATTTGTTACTCTTTCCCCCCCGAGGCATTCGGGTGACATGACGTTTGGAAACTTCATCTTTCCAGTTAGAACAGGAAATCATAAAATATGTGGTCCTTGTTAACTTCAAATGTCTCATTATCATCATGTCTCAGAGGTGAAGGTATCATCTTGTCTGTTTAGCAGCTAATGAGTGGTGCAGATTCGACAAAAAATAATTATTTTATTAAAAAGAGCTAACAACTACAGGCTAATTTACAACATACTGGGAAAACCCTGGGAAAGTTAGTCTGCGAGCATCTGTCAGAATGCTTCAACAAAAATACCTTGTAGGGCCTTTTTGTCAGCCCAGATCATCTGTTTTTATCTTTCACAATAAAAGCCCTGTAGACACTGTGTGACTGTTTACCAGAAGAAACAAAAAATTCAGAGACTTATCAAACTTATCTCTTTATTAATAATTGGTTTACCCATTCAAGATAATATAAGTGGACGTGGAGATAGCAGTTAAAGATGATCAGCAACATTCATTTATGCACAAAATTGCAGGAAGGAACACTTCATCCTTCAGTTTATCACAAACCTTTAACATCAACACATCTGGAGATACGTGGTTTTCACCTGGACAGGAAGGGGATGAAAAACTTTCATCTGAAAAGAAACTAAAGCCGTCAGACAAATGTAGTAAAAAATACAATATTTACCTCTGAGATGTAGTGGAAGAGACGTATTAAGTACCTTGAAGTACAGTACTTGAGGAAACGTACTGACTGAGAACATCATTGCTTTGAAGTAAAGTGACAAGAAAACAGAATATGTAATGACACCAAACTGTGAACTGAGGTTTCAGTAAAACTTAAGAGTTTCTATCTGAGCAGAAAGGTGAAAACAAGCAGCTGCAATCTGTCTTGTTCTAAAAAAAAAAGAAAATGTACAGGATATTCAGTCTCTGTGTTCACATTCAAAGTAAATAGTTGTCCTTCTCTCCAAGGAGAATTGGATTTCTGTCTGATTGAGCAGAGTGTGATTTGTTCCTCAGTCTTTTCTCTCTCAGTGTGACCGAAAAATAAATTCAAAGTACCTCTGCAGGTTTCAAGCAGACAGGAGGCTTCAACACACAAACACACTTCAACATAGGATCCAGACAGGAAAAGTCACACACTTTGTTCAAGGACGGTTATGTTGTAGGAAAAAACAAACCAAAAAAAACCTCCAGTGAGGCGATGCAGCGTGACACAAATGAGTTCTGCTTTCTGCTGCGACGCCTGATTACACCTCCGCAACGGCAAATTACATCCTCGCTCCACAGCCTGTAATGATCATGTACGCACGTTAGAAATGAAATGTTCAGCGCTTTCCGCTGAAAAGCTCAAAGAGAGGAACAGCTGTGTGCAGGTCCGACTTCTTCGACCCCCACCTGAAAGCACCTCCGTCCTTCCCGACTCATGTGGTTCAAACTCTCAAAACTTTCTTTTAAATTATAGTGAAGGGTCCAAAGACACCAAATCTGTCAAGAGACAGGATTTATTGCAGGTTTAACTGCTTTAAAGTTGATAAAAACATTTTTCCGCACTCTGTTTTTGGCTACTTGAGAAAGAAGTTGTGAACATTTACATATTATCGGCTTTTCATTTGTCATTAGGAGGCTTTGTGTTTTGGTCTGCCTGTCAAATATTCTCTCTCTTTTAGCTCCATTTTTGGTCTCCACCAACTCCTGAGGGAAATATATGTCTCTTTAGCTGCTAAATGCTTCACTATTTTTTACCAGTTAGTCTCTGACTGTGTTTGTCTGCTGTTTGCTGCTGAGCAGGTAGTGTACAGTTGATTTTTACAGCTTTATCTGTTCTGAAAACAACACTATGAGAGCGGTGAGAGTGAAACCAGCACAGTAAAGAACAAATAAGGATTTTTTTTACTCCTAAACCATTAAAGTATTCTATTTCACAAAACAACAGATTCAGTTTTTACACTTTGTTTTTTGTGCAGATTAAACAAACAACATATAACGTGTTAATTCTCAAGCTTCGGAGGCGCTGGTAGGCAGATTTCAACCCAGTCACCCGGAAAAAACGGTTAGCGTTAAACATTTCTGCAAACCACAGATACATTGAATGTGGACATTTTTGCAGTCAATCAGAGCAGGTGACGTAGTATATCAAGCGACCATTTTTGAAAGTTATGTGGTATAATAAAGAGTTAAACACGCAAGAAAGTCCACCGAAGGAGACGGGATCAAACAAACACAGGACTTTCACCCAGGAGAATACTGTTTGTGTCCCGTGTGAAACCAAAAGTTACGTAATGTTATGCAAGAGAGCCTGCTTAGTGTGGTTCTTATTTATTAACGCTAGCTATATTGCTAAGGTTGTTGTTTTATCTTTTTTCGAAACTTGAACCAATCGCTTCATACATTTCACCATGTGGCATTGTGCATGACTTTTCATTCAGAAACTTCGATATTCAACGACATTATTTGCAGAAACGTACAATGACAACATCTTTTTCTGGCGACTTGCTTTTCACAGAGCCGGGCTGACACAATGTGACCAACACAAATCTGCAGCCAGAAGCAGAATGCGACGGGTGGGAATAAAGCATGAAACGCCAGTTAGGAGGCTGTGATGCACAGAATTAATGAGTCCCAGAGTCTCACCGATCTTTGCCGCAAACAATAAAACACTTGGACATTTTCACGGTCAGGAAAATACCAGAGTGCGAAAATGAACCACTACGTGTCAGAACAAAAAAAATAGAAATACAACGTTCAGAGATAAGGCTAAATTGATACACAACCACAAAGATGTATATGGCTGTCAAACGCCACACTGTCCTAATATGAAATGTGGTCTTCTGTTAAAGAAAGACATAAAAAGGATTATTCAGATCATATCAAAAGTCTTGAAGCACTACAGAGGGATCGTAACATACACAACATCATAAATTCCTCCATTCTTTATTGTTTCCATGACAAACAAAAGCAGAAAAAAAGGAATATAGATAACATAAATAATTCAGAAGTTGTTGGATTCCATCTGTTTGCCTTGATGACGACCCAGAAACATGTACTTCATCATCTAAAAAGAAAACATTGGAATAATAATGATAAACAATATTTTTCATAAACATTGGTCCATGATGTCCCTAAACTAAAACAACACCTTACTAAACAACCAATCTTCCTCCATTATTGGATCCTTAGATCTCTTCCTCAAACATCAGCACTGTTTAGACAGTTTGCTATAGTCAACATCTTGTCTTTGCATGTCGACGTTCTTGAACTTCAGGAGCAGAAGCTCCACAAATCCACTGGTTGCAACAATTCCACTGAAATGAAGTGATCTCGGACCAACGTTATAGTTAAATACTACGAAGAAATAAAATCAGAAATGAGCTTCATCTTGTTGTTGGTTACACATCAGTTTAAATCACATTACTGCTCTACAACCACCTTCAGTTAACAGAGGTGTGTGTGTGTGTGTGTGTGTTATCTGCTGTTTCCATGATAAACACTGCAGCTTGGAGTAAACTGGAAAGCAGGCGGCCTTGTTTCAAACATAATTGTTTTATGATGAATTACGGCCGGTGAAGATAAACAATGAGCGGCGTTACTATTTATTTCACCCTCAAAGCGAAGAAAAAGCAGGCTGGAAATCATCTCGTTAATATTCCATAGCGGCGGCTTTTTAAAATATTAGATCGAGCTCTGAACTCCTTTTTCAATATTCTTGGAGCCGATAGATGTTTAAAAAGCCTCCTGAGAAATAAAAGTCCTGCTCTGAAGCACACGGGTGAGTTTTCAGGTGAACAGACGTCAGCTTCTCCACAGCTAACATGCAAGTGTGTTATTTCTGCCTCCACTGTAAGAGCTGCTCCACCTGGAGGTTACAGCTCACCAACTAAACTATACTGTACGCAAAAACCCGCGACACCCCGACTGTACGAAGCTCTGATCGAGATTTCGTACCGTGACTCCTGTCTTTGGTTAGAATTTGGCAACAAGAGTACTTTGGCTAAGCTGAGGGAAAGATTGTGGTTTTCGGTGCTGCCTGTGCCTTAAACATGACCATAAAAGAAAGGATTAACAATGCTGTGGTCACTACGAGCAGATAGTGAATTGGGAGATCAGATATTTTGGCGGGAAACACAATAGCAATACAATGCTAAAGAACAATGAACTGCTATAACTAAAGTTAATGCTTTTCTATCACTTATGAAAGAATGATCCATTTCCATGCTGTGTTTGAGTATGACCTCCTGATTTTCTATATGTTATTATTTCATATTTTTATATTTTATTTATATATTTTTTATATATTCCTAGTAAAGCATTTCCATATGCATGTTTGGTATCAATGTTTCAAATTAGTTGTATATAGACGTATTTTCTTACGGACTCAAACACGGTAAATATTGTGGAACATTTTGGACTACATTTCAGACGCTGTCTGAATTTGGATACAGACTGTCGACCTTCGTCCGGTACGGACCAGAATCCCACCGTGGAAAGAGAGTTTCCCTTTAAGAGGAAGGTGGGAGAAGATCTTTTCATCAGACCATAAAGGATCCACAGAACCTTTATGATCCAAAAGCCTCGCCATCAGGCTGCAGAGACGTCTGACTCTGTGAAGGAGCAACATCCAAACTCATTATATACCACTAATTAAATCCTCTACACTTTCTGTAGGTCCCCGTAAGCCTGTAAAACCTCCTCAGGGCCAATTGAACATCGTTTGTTCCTGCTTTCTGAGCTTTAATGAACGCTCGCTGCTCTCCTCGTGTAAACACAGTGGAGTTTCACGTCGGTCCGCCCACTCAGCGCTGCATCTCTGTAATTTAATTTGCCTCACCGCGAGGCAATCAGATCTGCTGTCCTTCATTAGCAGAGGGAGCTTGTTGGTGTGCGGCGCTCCCTTTTTGTTGAAATAAAAAATAAAAAAAAGGCGATTTTTCTGGAGCCGGAGGCGGCAGACGCAACAACGAGCCGCCATCTTCCAGCCAAATGAAGACGAACGATGAGAGAGAGAGTCGTTGTTGAGTTTCAGAGACGTTCATTGAGCTCAGAGAGGATGAAGCAACTTCTCCCATCATCCTCTGCTTCCAGTTGTCGGGATCACAGTCAAGTGTGTAGAGAAAATCCCCATCCATTGATGATATAATACTATTATTTAGCTGATTATTTACACCTGAAAGGCTCCTAACTGACATTAAAATAATGATCATTTCAGTATTATTTATTTATGATTTATTCCTCGTACATATCTATCATCCTAACCATTAACCATTAAACTGTTTATATTTTTTTAGCAATTTTAGCAATTTCCTTCTGGATGAATAAAGTTCCATCTTATCATAAAAAAGGGTTTTAATCATCGATGCATGAAGGCTCTGTTAATTAATTATTTTTCTTAAAAAGTTATGTCTAGTTTACAGAATGCTCGTCAAATCTGTCCAAAGTCCATCACACAACCCCAAACGTATTGCTGTTAATTGCTCCCTTTAATGTTACTTAACATCTGGGTAGTGAACAATTTCTACAGGCTGCAATATGGAAAATCTCCATAGATGAACGGAATATTTGAGTCCGGGATCCAAAGAAAGACATGAATGCGCCTATGGATGTCCTGAAGTGTTGCAGCTGAGGCTACACAATTTACAGAATATTAATTGCTATTACGATTTTGGCATCCCCAAAATTCACTCTGCTGTTCCGCTCATAGAAACCTCCGCTATGTATCTAATCAAGCGCTTCCCAAACTAACAGCCAGCCACCAGGGGGGGATAATCCAGATGTTTTGGATTCATTTTTTTGGGGAGCTGTCATGCCGCTGTGCGCGCACCCTAAATCGTGTTAATGTTAAATCTTTCCTGAATGGTGCAGCGGCATAGTAGAAGAGTAATTACTTGTTTTACTAAAACTGAATTTAAGAAGAAGAAGAATCTTTAATTAGTTAGCAGGAATGTAGCACAACATGGAAGTGAATGCTCTGTTTATCTGAATGTATAAGTGCAATAAAAACATTTTGTCCCTAAAATCAATGAATAATCGTTATCTCAATATTCAAAATAAACACGCATATTGTTTTGTCCATAATGGTGCAGCTCTATAGTTGCAGCCGTGTGTGTTTGAGAGGCGACGCTCCAACGATCTGACCTGGCGAGCAGCTCCTCGCTCCGCCGTCCACCTTTTAAAACTACGAGTCCCCCACCGGAGGAGAAGCTCTTCAGACGAGGCAGCAGAGAGAGGAGGGAGGGAGGGTTTTTTTTTTTGTTGAGTCGGCAGCTTGACAGACTTCATTATTCAGAGAACGGATCCACTCAACCAACCAGAACTCAGAGAGGAGAGAGTGAGCCGGGGAACTATGGCTCTGACATGCAGACGGCGAGTTGCAGTTTTACTGCTGTAATCTGATTCCTCAAATGTCATATGAGACGTGATTTCGTGGGGATTCGCAAAAAAAAGGATTTCTCCTGGAGAAAGACCAAAAAAAAAGGGCACGGAAAAATACTTGAATATTAAAAGCTCCAGGAAAATAGTTTCATCAACCGCTGTTTCGAAGCTGAAAGATGAACCGCGAAGCTGAAGTAAAGAATAAAAGTAAATTACCGCGGCTCGGTTTACAGGTGAGCTTTTTGATCAGCGTGCACGTGAACAGACGCTGCTGCAGAAAACAGAAGAACTCTCACAACTGAAGCCACCTGCAGGTTTTCAAAGGACAGCAATCAGACAATCAGCCTTTATGGACAAACAGAGAACGACAGAGAACTGAGAGAAGACGAGGGGCCGCGTCTCCAAAAATCAACTGGTCTTGAATGGGGTTCGGTTGGTGCGGTGATGAAGAGGCTTTTGAAAACTACTCCACTTCAATCGGCCGCTGTGAAGAGTGACAGACGGAGAAGAGGGTGCTCGTGGGTAACAATTATTCAATCAACAAACACAAACGGGCGGTGATTTTTAATAACGGCCAGCGGCGTCCTCGTTAGAGGATGTTTTTTTATGATCTTATTAGAAGCTCTTATGATTAGATCTTTGATTGGAACCAAACACACAGAGGGAGGAGGGACTCTGACAAACAGCACATTTGTTCTTTTCTTCTTATTTGTCACATTGTCCTTTAATAATATTTCTGTCTTTTACAAAATACAATCTGCACACCTGTCTTCTTCAAAAAGACCGTGGAGCAATTTTACTCCTTATCTTTTAATATTTAATACTTCATGTTTACCTTATTGCAATTCTAATACTGGTCTTTCTGTCTACTAGAGATAACATTAGCTTAACTTCAAGTTTGTCTTAAAACAATAATCAGCAGCCCGTTTGTTCGTCGTACATTAAAAGAGTTAAGCTTGGTGAAATCATTTCTCCTGGTTTCATGCTGACTATTAACAGATCCTTTTTCTGACGTGTTTTATTTCAACGGCCAGAAGAAGTGAGTTTGAGTGGGTTTACATGTGCAGTATCCTGCTTGTGATCAGGTTTTTGGAGCCCCTATCAAGATTTCAGAAACCTGGACTAATCTTTATCCTGCATAACCTTTATTTCTACCAGGAGAACTCTGATGGCAGCGGTGGTTAGTCAACTTATCCTAATTCAACGTCTTTCATAATATCTACATATAACTTACCCCTCGTTTTTTGTGCGTTTTCCTTTTTTTAAATAAACTTAATTTTTTGCAGGAAACTACTTGGTTAGGTTTAGGAAAAGGTCATGTTTTGCGTTAAACTAAGTCCTGAAGTTAAGTGACCAATAAATCAACATTGTTTTTTTGTTTCACACACATCATGAACATTGTGTCCTGAGTGAAACACCAGTTTTTATTTGACCCATCAACCTCAACGCCCTGTTTGGGTTTTTGAGGTCTTACTTCCTGGTTCGTAAGACAACACGCAAATTGACGTAGTGAGATATCTAAAAATTACAGCGCATTCATTTTTGTAGGTATAGCTGAGCAGCCTGGGGTAGTGGAAGTACTTTTTTCTCATAGATCCTCCTCTGCCAAGCTTTATTTATCTATAGAGAAATAGCAAAAACAACAAAAAAGTTGGCCGACATACATATCGCTTCGCTGTTGTAGAGAATAATGGACAGCGCTTTTTGTTGTGTATGTGTAGCTGCTGCTTGGCACTGAAACAAGGTGGAGATAGATGAAGAGAGTCACAGTTTCTTTGCCTGCTTGCTTTTTTTTTTTAGTGGTTGTAAATAGAGTTTAAATTTTCCTTGTTTTCCTAGCAATCTATTTATTCACTCAAAATAAGGGGGAGTGATTGAAAGTACGAGTTATTTTGCAGTATTTTTAAGGAGCTGTTATAAAACGAGTCACTCAAATCAAGCAATCTGATTGGTTCACAGCCGTTATATAGTCCCCACATACTACTGCAAATCATTTTTGCCCTTTTAGTATCACTACGCACCTGAGAATGAGATGGTAAAAGATGCGTGTTTCACAAAGTTGACCAGGACATGCAAACAAGCATGATCGCGGCAGAAACACGTAAAACCACACCTGATCTCGACACCAGAGACACTTTGATCGCTAAGTGGCCACAAGTGTGAAACTTCTCTCCAGAACTCGTGGCAACCAAAACTCAGAGACTGGAGAAAGTGGAGCAACGTCATCCTCGCCGCGCCGAGCGACACACCTCCGCCTCACAAATAGAGGCAAACCTTTGATAACAAGCAGATATCAAAGTCATACGACTTGGCTGTGATATAATCGACCTGTCATCATCTACTGCTTAAATATTCAAACCCAAATAGGTTCCATCTCATGATGTATTGCCACATAAACAGAGGACGTCAAGGTTTGAGATGGTAGTGTCACTTGCTCAATGTGATGCGATGCATACGGGATACCATCACGCATTCTGTTCTCACCGTGGTGGTCTTGACTCGGCCTCCCGGTTGCGTGCAGGTCCAGCCCGACTGATTGACCAGGAGATTGCAACCTTCGTCGTCCAGACACGGCGACATCTCGCACCACTGTCGAGTCCACACGATACGAACTGGAGGAGGAGGACGAGAGAGTTCATTTGTTTCATCATCGTGTTTCATTCCCCACAATTAATGTCTTTACAATCCACTTTTTACACAGATTTATGCATCATTCATGGATATTTGTAAGCATATATATTCAATAAGTAATTAATGTTCCTGTGGGATGTGAGGTCAGTTATACACACACGATGATTAACTTCAGGGAGGAGAAAGAAAGTATCACAAAGTATTGTGGGACACTTTCTATAAAATGAAATATTTTGGGAGTAAACTACATTAGAAAAAGGTTGTAATACTTGGTAAGAGGAATGTTTTACTATATTCCATTGTATTTACTTTAAAGCATCATACAGTCAATTCTTATAAAAGCACAGCAAACGTACACATTTTTCGTGTAAACATACAACTTTTCTTAAAATTACAACTTTTTTTTGTTCAAAATATTCCATCTTTATTCTTTAAATCTCCAAAGGAAAGCAAACACAGAGAACCAAACAAAACTCAGTCCAACATCAGAGGACTGATTCTGTTTACTGTACACACCTCCTCTTCATCACATTCAGCTATTTATAAAGAAATAGGACATTCTCACAACCACATTTGCATATCGTGGCTCCCTGATTAGCCCACTGAGAGAGGGGAGGGGGTGATGAAGAGGAGGAAGACGTCCTTCTGTTTGAGGGGTTTAATTGAGCAGGAAACACAAAATAAACAGAATCACAGGATGTTCAGTGGGGTAAGAGGCTGAGATAACCTCACTTTTAGTTCTTAAAACTACATCCTACGTTTCCCATAATGCAACCTGATATCGTCTTTTCATCAGACCATCATCAGTTAGTCGTATGTTGTGACTCTAACGTATGACACACAATCAAATTAAGAGTATGCAACTGCTTTATTCAGCAGAATGTGGAACAATCTGTCAGCAATTACCAGTATGTGCATCTCATTAAAGATGGCTGCTGGTCCCAGAGGGGAAAAAGATACACAACGGAGAACATAAAGTGATGTTCCTCCTTATGAAGGAAGCTTCAAACAGAACAACATGAATCAGAGAAACAAATGCATGTGATTAATGAAGCTACTGAGATCGGTCTTCTCATTAGATTATCATAATTGACATAATGAAAATTAACTCACAGTAACTCATAAAGATGAGCTTGGTTTGTTGACCATTGTGCAAAACAGATTGAATTCAAAAGTTAATAATGTAAAAAAAAAAAATCTGTTAATCAAGACTTATTAAGAGATTTCCACACATTTGACATGAATCATTATTTTAGCACAAAAGCTGCAAGAAGAGAAAATTTAGCCAAGTGTTTGCACATGTATGCATATTTTAATAAAAAGTAGCCTCACATGACGCAACATAACGCAACGCAGCGCAAACACATAGCGAGGCAACACATTGCGACGTAAAGCATTATGATGCAACACGCCGTTATGCATCACAACGCGACGTAACGCAATGCGACGTAACACAACACGACGTAACGCAACATAACACTTTGTGACACATTGTAACGCAACACATCGCAACGCAACACATCGCAACGCAACACATTGCAACGCAACGCAACGCAAGACATCGTAACGCAACACATCGTAACGCAACACATCGTAACGCAACACATCGTAACGTAACACATCGTAACGTAACACATCGTAACGTAACACATCATAACGCAACACATTGTAACATAACACATTGTAACATAACACATTGTAACGTAACACACTGTAACGTAACACACTGTAACATAACACATTGTAACATAACAAATTGTAATGTAACACATTGTAATATAACACATTGTAACATAACACGTTGTAACGTAACACGTTGTAACGTAACACATTGTGACACATCGTAACATATCGTGACATAATGTAACAGTGTTACACAGCGTAACATAACACATTGTTATCAAATGCAATGCCATAACGCAATATGCCATAATGCAACACTGCCGTAAACAACACAATTCAACACATGCCAACGCGTGCCACTACACTGTATGATAAAGCAATGTAACACTGGGTAACATAACAATGTAACATAACCCAACACACGACGGCAAAGTGCTGTCTGACATGAGTCCAGTCAACCTTTACCTATATAGCACATTTTATACTCACTGTGCTTTTAAATAAAGTAACATTACAATACACACCCAATGCAAAGTGCAAGTGCAGAATAAATACGCCATTCGACAGGTATTAGTGAAGTAAATCTCACAATGTACAAGACACTCGCACACCTGCCACACACTAAGAGCTTAGTCATAGACTGCAGCGAAAGGTTATGATTTGAACCCGCTTCATGTTCATAATACATCACATAACATAACATCTGTGGAAAGCCACACATACACAGTCTGAATGTCCATCAGCGTCGGCTGATCCCGTGTCTCGCCTCGCTCTTTCATTTGAAAATGAACTCTTCACTCTGAGGGCTTTCCTACTGTTTGGGCGACACTTTAACGACCCAACCAGACTAGCTTTCATTCCCGGCACTAAATTACCCTCTGCGAGCCCGGGGAAAGATGAAGAAAATGAGAGTCTGCACAGGCCTGTAATACATAACCAGGTAATCAGTTCTCCCTTTGGAGCAGCAGAGCAGTGGTGTGATTGTGATAGCCCGTTAGCCCCCAATTATCAAACCAATTTCCTATTGAACAGGAGCAGCTCCTCTCATCCGTGATACTTAATTAAATTCTCACATTGCTCAAACCTTTATCATGACGGAGAGAGAGAGAGAGATCCTCCAGGGTGAGGAAATTCTTCAACTGCTACTTTTATGTAAGGGTCATTCTTAGAATCGTAAGATTTTAAATTACAAACGACATAAAAGGTCGTGTTAAAGGAATATTCCAACATTCAGGTATATCCAGAGCCAGATAAGAAGATGGATATCAGCTTCATCTCTGTACGTTCAGCGCAGTGATAGCTCCAGGACGTGTTTAGCCGAGCTTAGCAGCAGTTTTAATTTGTTGCTGTTGTCTGGTGGCATTGAGGAGAAAATATTGTTTTACTCACGTCGTCACATAACACTGAGCTCTAAAAGGAGCGATAAATAAGCGTGTTCACCCGGTTGTCATGTTACCGTCGCTGCTGACTGGAGTTGGAGCTGATCAACACCTTTTGACTACTGCAGAGTCATTTGTCCTGGACGATGGTTGCCTTTTCCCAGTAAAGACAAGAGTCAGATTTTAGAGGGGTTTTTTTTGTCCAGTGGGAAAGGGGCTTAACACGAAGGTAACTGGACTTTCTTAGCTATATTGTTCTTGTCCCTCGTGGGAAACATTATCCATCAAGCACCAGGCATCATTGACGTAAACACAGAGTTCGCCACCTCTTGTCCAGGTGGCAACCTCTGGTGAAGCCAGTGCGGAAGTGCCTTAATTAAACTTGCATTCTCTTTACTGGCCAAAATCCAAGATCCAAAACTCCAGTGTCCCTCCTGCTCCGTGTCGTCCGGCTCAGGCTTGTCTCTTATGGACACACGTCCTCACCTGCCTCCCTGTGGCTCAGCGGTGCAGCACTGAGCGCGCTCAGATTTTACCCCCCTTGAGACTCACCGAAAAGGTGTCGGAGGGCATAGCGGCGGGAAACGGCAGCACCCCGTCTGTTCCTGAGAGGAACGACGTGTAATCACAGCTTCTCCGTCTTCCTGCTGAGAACGAGGACCGTTTGTTTATTCATCTCTTTCCTCTAGTGTCCCGGGACGCCACCGCTGAGTGAGCACGCCAAGCGCCTCTCTCCACAACGCCATTACCTCAGCGGCGTCTTATCAGACGGCTCACTGTGAGGCTGTAAATGCTGCTGTTTCCTGAAATCAGCTGGAACCGTTCGGGTGGAACGTATCAAGGCACACAGAGGATCTGATAAAAACGTATTTAATATCCAAGGTCACAGTCAGTGACTGTTGATATAAATTGCAGGTACAAAAGTTTGACTGTGTCCAGTCAGATGTCTGAGAGAACAACTCATACTGTCTAAATGGTCTTTCATGCTTTTATGTTGTAGAAAGTTCTCTTTACTAATAGACGTTAGATACTGATAGAACGGTTCAACCAGACTGACATCTGAAAGAGACAAAGATCCTCTGAGCAACAGCTGAATAAGAAGAGAATAAATTCAACCTGGAAGCTTAGATTTAAACAGGGACAGCTTCCAGTTTCAGTGTCGAGAGTTTCACAATAAAAGCAGCCTGGAACAAGCTGTAATGAACAGACACCGTGTTGCTTCATCAAAGCTCTTCTTCAAACTTCACCATAAACAGCAGAAGGTTAGTCTAGAGTTATCTCTACTGGAATGTCAGCTGAACTAATCACAGTTTAAACCTCGTCAATCAGAGACACTCACTCAATATTTAGAGTTCAATAACGATCGTCCAATTTATCCAAGCATCTAAGCATCCTGTTGCGCGCCTGTGAATTGAATTGCACCCCAACCCGAGAATTAAAAAGGCCATCGGGCTTTGACCCCGGTAACGCCGTGCACCTAAACAACGGAACGAGTTTGCTAATATTGTCTTCATGAGAGATGAGGAACAAACATTCTCACTTCAAGGATTTTACTTTTTTTCTAAATGAAAACGGCTACAAAATGTGTAACAATCACGTCGAATAAATTACAGCAATAGTCATAAAAAAATGAATTTGGTCATATGTAGGACTATAAACAAAGGAATAAATAAAGAGACTGTTGCCTGTTTCATCTTATTAAAAAATAACAGACCTGGTTTTATTCAGACTGTCTATTGATCTCCTCCGCCGCATTAAAGTACACGCACACACACACACACACACACACACACACACACACACACACACACACACACACACACACTATATACAACAAACAGCATTGTCTGAGAATAACTCACAATCCCTATCCGATTACCATTTCTCATTTCACGGGATTTTTTGGGGTATTGCATATATTTAAAAAACAAACAAAAGGAAAACAACAATATACTCTGATTTGGGACGTTGATTACCATGGCAACAACATTTCTAAGCATTTGTTTCAGTCTTTGTGGGAACATTGAGTAAATGGAAGTTAAAATCTTCTTCTTCTGGAGCCAAATCTGTTTCAAATGTGAATAATGTGGTTCTCATTGAAGGAAAGAAGAAAAACATCTACAATCAAAAGCTGATTAGTACACGGTAGTGTAAGCTATATGTGATTTTACTTTTCATATGTATACTATTGTTATTATTACATTCAGGTAACGCTTCCTTTGTTTGTGGATCCATAAAAAAAAAAAAGAAAGAAAAAAAACCTGAAGAAGCAGGTGTTGAGTGTAGAAAAGAGTCAGAAACTTTCACGGTAACAAACGTTGTGTCGTGGAGACGCAGTGGATTAATCTCAGGTATCAGTGAACACCTGAACACCTGCGAGTGCTGCATCACTGCGCTGATTAATGAGCGGCCGCAACGCAGATCAATCCGCCGCCGCCGCCGCCGCTCAGCGCAGTTCATTTATCCGAAAAGAGAGGCGGCCATTTTGTAATCGCTTCATTCATCAAAGACGGCGTCCAGGAGGAGGGACGCTGCTTCGCTCCCCCGAGAGGAACGGACGAAAAGAGGCGAAGGACAAACAGATGGAAGCAAATAAAAACTGTGTTACAGTCGGAACAGGAAGTGGCTACAGAAACCATTATTCCTGTTTTAAAGAACAGACATAAAATCATCCTTTTTATTCTCCTTTATCCTGCTTTTATTTTACCTTCCCCCCTTTTAATCAACTTTACTTATTTTACAAAATGTTGGTCCTTTACTTGTCCTCTTTGTCCTCTCCTTAGAGTCTGTTTTACTGCAGTAGTTTTACTGCAGTGTCGGTAGAAGTATACCGCATTGTAAAAAATTACGTGTTCTTCATTATAACTTAATCATTAAAATACAGCTTTCACAGGAGGATATGTATCTTAAATTAATGAGATAAAGGTCTTGTTAGATACGCATCTCACAATCACAAAGACGCAATAATGATGTCATAATTACAAGACAAACATGTCCTGATTAAAAGATAACGAGGTCATAAACATGAGCTCTTCATGGAATCGTTTCCTCATAATTCCTAAATAGTTGTCTCAGATTTCATTATCACAAAATAAAAGTTAATGTAATTATGTGACACATATGATAATGAAATATGCAAAGATACATCACGCCTAATTATGAATATAATAATTATGAAGTCATGAATACGAGGGGAAAAAAGTATTTTTCTATTTCGGTGAAAGAATATTTACTGCCTCTGCAATATTCTTTCACATTTTCACATTTCCAACGTATTTTCTTTTTCTCTCTTCTGTCCCTGAACACACCACCGTCTCTCTGCCCTTTTCAGTTCGTCTCCACCTGATGAGAAACAAAACAGGTCTCGTCTCTTGTTTGTTTGTTTGTTTGTTTCACTACACAAGCTCTGAGCTTTGTGGCCCATTTTTATTAATGTCTAAAACCAAACAGCAGCAGGTTATGTTCTGACATCTTTTCATTGTACTGCTCAGAGGAGGTGAACAGAAAGCATCTGTGGTCATGTTTCAGGATTCAGGTCCAACTTAGAGACTTTGTAAACCAGAGTCAACAACATTGTTTTTTCCACACTGATAACGCTTCTATCGCTGCAAACATGTTTGTTTCTTCTGGATCATTACTCCCCTCGGTGTGACTACCTGTGATGCATGCTGGGATTATCCCTCCACACGGGAACCAGGACTCAGACTAAATTCAGCCGAGCCGGAGCTTTGAAACGAGAAGCGACCGCAGTCCGATCGGTCGGAGCTCCTTCTGGTGGGTTTCAGCAGCAGAACGACAGAAAGCAAAGCGAGCGGCACAAACCTCAGAAACAAAATGACAGAAATACCAACGGCGTGCAGCCGAAAGGTCACGGAGAGCCAAACGGAGCGGCTGCTGAGGTCTGAGTTTTATTGAAGACTTTCTGAAAGTCCCGCACTCCAAAAATATCTCAAAAGCTGGTTTTAAAGAGGTAAAAACTTCATCACAGAGGTGATGCAGATCTTGAAAATACTTATATGCTACACATACCTACAAAGTATAATTAAAATAAAATACAAGAAAATAAAAATTAAATAAAGGATAAAGGCTGTAATGCATTAATAAACACGTGTTACACTGTTCCAAATTTCAAGCAATTAATACATTTTGCAGAAAGAAGTATTTTGTGACTTTCACTCGTAATGTGAGCTGAGTCTGTTACGTACCAGCAATAATTGCGACAAATGATATTATTGTCATTTGAAGATTATGTTATGTCACTGATATGATAATAAAATGGCTTGATAATGCACTCTCAGGCTCTGTTAGCAAAAATGTGCAACGTCTGCGCAATGTCCAAGTCTTATAATGGTGGGGAAAAATCAGCTGTTTAATTCTGGCCTCATGTTGGCTAAAGTGTTAAAACTAAAACAAACAACAACGAGGTCAGCAAAAATGATCAAGGTAAGGTCCATAAATATCGTACAATACGTGGAAAACGTAAAAGCGATCGAGGTCACGTCCATCTATCGTACGATAAATCGTACGGTAATTATCGTGAGTGGCCTATTTGTGATATTGCAGAATATTGTTCTGAATACTTCTTCTTATACTGTGTACATGATGCTAATGATCCTGAACCTTCTTTATATTTTTGTCATGTATATTTTTGGTTCTGTTTATTGATATTTCTCTGCTTGCACCTTTATTGGTATTTCATGTTTGCCCTCTTTCCTACCTTGTACTGCAACTGCTGCACAACAATTTCCATCTGGATGAATAAAGTTCCATCTCGTCTGACAGATCCTGTGACACTGTTGTTTTGTTTCCGCTCCTTTGACTCGTCTTGTGTCCCCTTGGATTGAATAACATGTTTATTTCACCTGAAATACACTAGTTTGTCTCCCCAAAACACTGAAGAGACTTTTGACTTCATGCTACCTGAGATTGCAACAGAAAACACAAACTGACATAAATACCAACACGCAGCTCTGTAAAGGTCACAGAGAGACTCAGGTAAAGTTTGCACAGAGATACAAGTCTTCCTGCTGGACAGTTACAATGATTTGCATGAACATTTTTCTTCATCTAAAAATAAAGCCGCATTTTTCCGCTTCTCGGCTGTTAAAAGTTTTGTTTCTGTCAACCAGCTCCAGAGTTTATCGTCTAACGTCTCTTGGCTCCTGGTCATCCATTGCTATGAGGAAGTCACTAAGAGGTTTTTTTTCGAAAAATAAACAGGAAGCTGCTGATGAGTCTCTGAGCTCTGAAAACAGGTTGCAGCGATCAGCAGCATCGAGTCTGAAAATATCCTCCCGGAGCAGCAGAGCACGTTCAAACAGCTCTGATCACCGACAGCTAACCAGTTCAGCTCCAACATCTGTCCCCAACATCTTGACGAGCTACAGGCACAAACGGTGTCTCAGCAGATCCACCAATAAATAATATGAATATAAATGGTTTAAAGGGTTTTAAACAGTTAAAGGGGTAGTTTGGATGTTTTGAAGTGGGGTTGTTTGAGGTACTTATCCATAGTCAGTGTATTATCTATAGAAGATGGCGGAAAAGCAGACAGGTACTGTGTACAACAGTCAATATCATTTAAAATGTACACTATATTTATACTATTTTTGCCAGTTTACCTTACCGTGAGACAGTAATCCATCTATGGTCTCGCCAAAGCCACCAGACTGCAATGAAAAAAACTGTATTTTTACCTCGTAGAACACGGGTTGGGCTGATCTATCGCTTCCTTGATCCGTTAGTTCGGATTCACCAACGTCAGGTGGACGGTTGAGTGCAAGTGGACATATGTGCCAAATTTGAAGAAATTTCCTCAACGTGTTCCTGAGAATGTGACGGATGTGAGGTCATGGTAACCTTCACCAGTAAAAATTGGCATTCCTGAGATTCATGAGAATGGACCGGAAGGATGGACGGACGGACGACCTGAAAATGTAGTGACTTCAGCGACGGCTGGCGCTGCTGCATAAAAATCCACCTTCCAACGTCTCCAAAGCTGCCTGACAACATGTTGTAACCCAAAGCTGTATCCATCCTGTAGGTTGACCGAAAAGTTTGGACAGAACCAAAAGCGGTTCATTTAACAAGATAAAGTATTTTTCTGCTGATTCCGTGAAAAGAATCTTCGTTAAATCTTGCTGAAAATGATATTTTTAGGACGGTTTCTCCTCACTGTAATAGTCCTAAAGGAAATCAATGCTGATGCGAGGAAAAATCTATCATCTGAGGACAAATCTGAGAAAGAAAACATGTGAAGTTCTTTTTCGACTGGAGCTTAATAGGAGGAGAAAGCAGCAGGAGAGACTGCAGAGGTTCAGCTAAACAACTGTCCCACAGTCTCTGGAAATCACCATGAGAGCCTGTAAAAATCCCTGCAGAGCAGAACGAGTCCCTCCAGCTGTTGTCGTTGTCTCCAGATGGCGGTCACCGAAACAGAAAGAGAGAGGAGGAGACAGCCGCTGATGAAATGCAATGCAACTCTGGGCTGTCCCCCATCTGGGCTTTGACTTTCTGAACCTCGCGGTCCAGATGAAGAGATTTAAAGGATTTAGAGGGGAAGCTGCTGTGTAAATTTCCTTCATGACAAAAGTTTAGCCTAAAGAGAAGATTCTGCAGACTTGCAATATCTTAACTCACTAAAATCCCTCAAAATACGCTTAATCAATTCTTAATTTCCCCCGAAACACACACCAAACACTTAAGGGGAGTCATGACAGGGAAATAATAATGTAACATTTGAATTTAATATCATGATGAAACTTACTCAGTTAATTAGTCACTCCATAATCAGAAAATATCGCCCTCAGCCATTAAAAAAACATTTTTTTCTCCATGTTTTAAGGAATAAAACGTTGTATAAATCAGGCAATGAAGGATTCATGAACAAACCCCTCAGTAAAAAACCTTTAGAATATAGAGAGGAATGAAACTGGAACGTTTTGGTGTATGTAAGAGCTACTGAAGTGGAGATTTCTGGATCATAGTCTGAGAATAAACTCATTTAGAGAAAACAGCTTTAGAGATATGTAATTTTTATGTAAGTCGCCCCCTGATGGTCATTAGCAAGAATGCAGGTTTAAGGAACTTCCGCATTCACTTTTAAGACCCAGAGGTTGCCGCATGTTTCTAACCAACAGTCAACATTGTTCCCTAACCATGACAAAGAAGCAATTTTAACCCAAACCAGCCGTGAGACATTATGTCGTACATGGACAAAACTAGATATTTAGTCATTCATTTGAATGGATAGTTGTCTGCGTCTTACCGTCGACGCAGGCCGGTCTGGCTCGCGTCGTCCCGGCGATCTGTCCCTTCTTGCAGGCGCAGCGGGCCGTCTGTCGGGCGATGGTCCTCCTCGGCTGGCTGCTGTCTCGGTCCAGTGTGACGATCTCACAGGTCCCCGCCGCCAGCTGACCTGAGGAAGGAACGCAAGTCCATCAAGTAAACAAACATTTGAAGTGTTTTTGTTTTGATGACAAAAGTTCTACATTCACTCACAAAACATTTTGTAAATTGCAATGCTTCCTTTTATTTGATTTTGTTTGCAGCGGCTGCAGTGTTGTTACAGGTGGTGAGTAATACAGACTAGATCAGAGAATATAATCCATGGAAATAACACTAGAGTAGAACGGATATTCCCATTCAAATCGACGTTGCAGGATGGTCACAGCGGCGTCCATTTTTTTGTGTGCTGTTGCCATTGCGACCGTCGGATAAACTAAAGTCACGGACTCATTTTGCCGTGACGACTAAAACGAGCAGTGAAGTCACGAAGCGTAAATTGCTCAACTTGATCAACTCAGTGTTTCATCCAGACACTCTTTTCACTGCATAGGAAAGCACATCGCTATAACCAGATGAGTGACAACTTTGTTCTGCAACCAGAGTAACACTCTAACCAGTGTAGCATTAAAGCACGGTGGAATTAGCAAGCTACAGCAGGCTAGTTAGCTAGCTTCCTAACTCCACCGTGCTTTACTGCTACACTGGTTACAACAAAGGAGCTGAACAGGTTGCTGGCCAGCTGCAGCGCTGGATCTAACTCCCCGTCGCTCTGGAGAAAGACAAGCTAGTCACCTGACCAACTGACCAATGTCTGTTGTACAAAAGTTCATCATTTGCTGAATCACTGCTCACTTGAATTTATTATCTGGCAATGATGGCATTTCCAAAATAAAGGCGTATCTTGCCATTAGCAGGTTTTTAAAACAAATACGATTTTCCTGCTGTTTTTTTTTAACAGACCGAGTCTTTTATTTTGTTAACTGCTTCATTAGTGTCACAAGTGATGAACTGCTGCAGTTTGAAACCAGTTCACAGACTGACTGGAAGTTCAATATTGTTTATTCTATTTCTTCTATTTATTCTACAGAATTCGGTTCTGTTCACCAAACGATCATTGCTGCAAAGTGGTTGATTCTGAGTTTGGGTAAACACATTTTCTGTCTGCAGTCTCTGCCTCCACTAGCTGACACATTACTATTAAAGGCTGCAACTCTCCTGTGATAAAAGTTATAAAAGTGAGACAGGAAGAAGAATCCCTCTTCAATTCTGCTGCTGCGACGCTGAACAAGCTTTAAATTACCAGTTGGGTGTTTTGACTGACGGCTGCTTAACGTCTGAATCGACTCGCGGCTGATTGTTTCCTGTCAGTCAGTCTGTCACTCATCCAACATTTTTACAGAAATGATACCACAGCAGCCATAGAAACAGAATCCTGCTCTCTGATTGGCTGACAGGCCTCTGTTAAGGGAAGACACCTCAGGTGAAATACTGAAAACGTCCTCAGTTGATTACTTACATTAAGACCATTTTTTCTATCACAACTTTTCTGAAATTGTAAGTTTAAATATGCAAATGAGGCATTCTCATATCAAATATGTGCTAAATTGCATACATTAGTACAGGAATCTGAATATTGATACAGCCAGGTTCATGTTGTTGATATATACAGGGAATTTTGGGTATCACTCCGTAAATCCCAAAATAGTGACTAAAATTGCATTTTGGATGTTTTCTCTCCACTAGTCTGAAAGAAGACATGCTACACAACCTAAATAACCCAAACTCTCAAAATTGACCAATGCATGAAAAATAATGTTTGTGCCTGCAGTGTCTTGCAGTTGTATGTGTACCTCTAACATTCTTTAAATCAGAACCCAAGTTTTATTAAACTGCAGCAAACTATAACAGCAATAACACTGTGTACAGACATGCCTCATCAAAGACGTGTGGAACCACGGCAATGATCTAAATCTTTACAAGGAACTTTAACATCATCAGGGTCTTTTAATACCTCTTAAACTTAATGAAGGACAGCTAAAAATATCCTCAGTGACTCTGAAACCTCTTCCAAGACTGCTAACAGCTTTTCATGGAACTCTACAACCTCATCCGGGAAATCTGAAGCCTCCACAAGAACCTCTTCATGGGCATTAACACCCGGCCAAACAAGCCAACATTTAGTTCTTACTCTGGTACGGTTTGTCTGGGCAGTTGGGAACACAGTAATTGTACTCTGGTGGTCCAAAACAACCAGTCTGAGACCACTTGCAAGAAGTGGACTTGGACTGTTTCCAGGTGAACACTAATGCGCTTTGATTACACACTTTGATTATGCTTTACAAAAACTTCAACAGCAATATTTCAAAGCCTCCGACCTTTTTATGAAAGTGGCAGCTCTCGAGGTTGAAAAGACAAATTTGCTCCCTCGTACACGCGCCTCAGCAAATTAATTGTTTGAATGGGCTGCTTTAATTTGTGAACAGTGAAAGCAAATCAGACAAAATAGAAAATGAACCAGAAGTATCAATGTCACCCTGATTTGGACTAGCCAAACTGACAATGGCTTGGGGAAATCCCTAAAAGGACTTCACAAACCTCCATCTCTGGCACCTTCTGAGGGAAGCCTGGAACCTTTTCAATGCCTCTTTAACCTCCTCGAGGACAGCTAAAGCCTCCTCAAGGACCACTGAAACCTCTTCAAAGACAGCTAAAACATTTGCCATGAATGATAATGCCTTTTCATGACCTTTCTACCCCTGTAGTCTCTTCAAGACTTCTTAAAACTCCTCAAGAATAGCTTGAACCTCCTCCAGGACCTCCACACCAGAACACCTGAAAAATGCCTCAATCTATTCAATAGTTGATAGAGTTATTTTAGTGGGGACCAAAATGGTTTGAAGAATAACTTTGGACTCGGAACTAACGCTAGACATCTGGTTCTATTTCTGCCATTAAAATGAACTAAAGATTCCATAAATTAATGGAATTATTGAAGTCTGAAGGTATCGATAATAAAAACTCTCAGCTGAGGCAGAGGATGGATGATGTAGGGGTGAATGTTGGGTGAATCAGAGGGGACAGAAGCTGTATTTGGTCTCTGTGGGGACGGCAGAAGCCCCCCCTGCATGCTGATGAGCTGTCATCAATAGAGCCATGGACCGTCCCCCTCTTCAGAAAGGACCAGGACCTCAGAGTCAGGAGAACAGAGGGAGCAGTTCTTCAGAAAGACGGAGGGCAGCGGGGGTCAGAGCGGGAAAAACAACATCAACAACAGCTCGTTTAGTCTCAGAAGCACAAAACTACTAAAAGGGTTCAACAGACTTCCATGAAGCAGTGATGTGGATAGAGACACTTGAGAGACCACTACGACCTGCAAGTTGACAGTCACATGATAACAAGGATGTGACCAATGGCATTGAAAGTCATTGGAGAAGCTGACCAGACAACTGCCCAGGCAACTCAAGAAATAATTTCCCAGCAAAGAGAAAAGTAGAGTATGTTTTGTTATTAAACAACCAACAAAAGTGATCCCTTTAGGTTTTACATACAAGGCAACACCTTTATGCGATTCAAATATCATTACTGTAATTAAATGTACAAAAGGACACTTTTTTCTTAAACTTTTTGTCCATTGACAATTCCAATTAATTTTATTTGAATAAGATGAACATGTCAGCACCATAGACCACTGTTTTAGTCAGCGCCAGACAGCAACCTCCTGTTCTACCGTGTGAAGCCAATGCAAGTGTCTTCAAACCTGCATTCTCTCTAATGTCCATCAGGGGGCGACTCCTCTGGTTGTATAGAAGTCTGTGAGAAAATGACTCTCTTGATTTATTACATCAGTAAACATTGTAAACAGGCTCAGCATGCATCATCTTATATATTGATGTGCATGCAGAGATTTGTGTTGAAAAACCTGTTGACATACAGATTTCCAAATGCATAAAACTATTTTAGCACTAACTGGATAATACTCTAATGATATCATATATAGTAGAACAACAGTCACAGGGGACATTTTTGTTACATTATGTACTTCTACTAAGTAACATTTTCAATGCAGTATCATGGTGTATTGTAACAATGTTTGTGTTAGAACTCTTAAACTCTTAACTGTGCTTCACTGCTGTAATGGACTTTTAAAAGGTCTTCCCCAAAAGTAGTATTTTTGGAAACTGGAAGTTCTTTAAAATCTTTCATTCATTAAATCTTTTCTTCATAAGAAAAGAAACTCTTGTCTAAAGCTTTCTAAGAGGATGCTTATGACACAGGTTTTCTGTTGAGTATAAAATTGTTATTTTGCGGTTTTAAAGACCACTCTGTCCTTCAGCTGTTTAAAAGAAAAAAAACTGTTCTGTCATTTCTGCAGCTGCAGCTTTTTGAAGTCCTGAAAAGCTTCAACTGTCAGCCGGAAACATGATGCATTGTAGCAGCGGCAGCAGCACTCGGGAGCTGAGAGATGTTTGATGTGGCGAGCAGCGTTTCGCTGTCAGTGGCGTCTGTGTGAACCATGAATGAAGACACAGGGTTGTCGTTTCTATCGGCTCAGAGTCATCGCTGCTGTCCGCCAGGTGAGTTATCGTTCATGATGTCTGTGAGACGACGAGTATTTTGTTCATCTACTTCTTTATGCGGAAAATTACATCAAAACAACGTATACAAACACCAAATGTCCTGTAAAACCAGTTGGAGTCATACTGCTGTAGGACATAAGTGGGCTCCAGTTTAAAGGATTCGATTAGCAGTAACTCTATGACATGAAATCTAAATTTAACAATTTGAAGTTTTAAAAGCCGTGAAATGTTACTTTACTAAGTATTGTATTTAAGTGCAAAGTACCGTATTTAAGATGCTACTTTCTACGTCTACTTTATTACAACTGAGTAAATGTACTTTTTACTTCACTACATTTGTCTGACAGCTTTAGTTATTTTTCAGATGACAGTTTTTCATCCCCTTCCTGTTCAGGTAAAAACACGTATGTCCAGATGTGTTGATGGTGAATGTTAGTGATAAACTGAAGGATCAAGTGTTCCTTTATGTGTTGAATGTTTGTGATAAACTGAAGGATGAAGTGTTCCTATATGTGTCGATGTTGAATGTTTGTGATAAACTGAATGATGAAGTGTTCCTTTATGTGTTGAATGTTTGTGATTAACTGAAGGATGAAGTGTTCCTTTATGTGTTGAATGTTTGTGATAAACTGAAGGATGAAGTGTTCCTTTATGTGTTGATGTTGAATGTTTGTGATAAACTGAAGGATGAAGTGTTCCTTTATGTGTTAAGAAAATCCTCCTACTTCTTCAGCTAAATAAACTCTTTAAAAAGCCTCTTGGATCAGAAAATGTATCACAAAGATGAAAACAGGGCTGTTTTTCTTTTTAGAGATACAGTATATGTGTGTCAGTACTGATTTCCCCAGCTGTCAGCTGATCGGGAAAAAGCCTGCGAACCAGTTCCCAATCCGATAACAGAAATATTTACTTTGACATCCCACAAGTGACTTCTCAATGACAAAATATCCTTAATATTCACTCCAGCTTGGTTTCAAAACGCCTCACCCACAGTTGGAAAAGTTAAGACAGCAAAGGAGTCTTAAAAAGGTCCTAAAAACTAGAGTTTCTGGCCGACAGTAGGCTCATTCGAGATGAACTGCGCCTCGCTTGGAAAGTGGATCAGGCAGCAGTCGGACAGGTTCCAGCAGCCTTCAAAGAATATACAGGAAGTCAGAGAAATATTCAGATCCTGTCAGATCCATCTGTCGGCTGCCTGCTTGAAATAACTTAGAAAACGTTGTAGCCCCAGGGCCCACGGTCCTTCAATGCGGCCTACATGTGGATGATGCCAGAGCAAGTCGGGATCAAGTCAAGACAAATTCAATCCCATTGTGCGCCGATCACCGGTGATTCATTCTGCCAAGGCCTAGCTTATCTCAAACGAGCCTCACATCTGCTAAAATGAGATGTGCATTAAGTCGTGGAGGGATCAGAATAACCTGCAATTCCCCATCTCTCCTCTTAACCCTAAAGAAAGGGCGTCGTCATGCTCTGATTGGCCAAGGGGATAAAACGCACCAAGCTGCTCTCTGTTCTTAGGTAGCAGCCGGTCACCCACAGGTGATCTGAATAAACCTCCAATCAACTCAGGAGAACTGTGCCGTTCAGGAAAATTATTTGGGAAAATGGAAAAGACAGCAAGTACCAAAGAACAAAAGATTGCACGTGGTTCTCACAGGACTACAACTCCACAAACATACAATGATCTTACAGAGTATGATGCATTGCTGTCCAACAGGATATAAAAGGAGTTACAATGCAACATACACATAAATCTAGTCGTAATATTAATCCAGAAACAGATATAATAAAACACTAACAGGGAACATTTCACTGCACAATGAGTACTTTTACTTTTCATACTTTAAGTACATTTTGCCTCAAGATTCTGAATTTATGACTTTTACTTGTAGTTGCGTATTTTCACAGCTTGCTATTACTACTTTTACTTCAGTGAAAGATGTGAAAAAAACACTAACAGTGTTGCGATCTCTCTGTTGAGACTCTCTGCAGTTTTAATGAAGCTCATAATTACATCTGACAGCCTCCATTAACACGACTTCTGCTCTCTGTCTGATGTGTCCTCCCCCTCCTCTCAGCCTCGAGGCTACATGGAAGCTGATAAACTCTCTCATCTCTGTCTGAGAGCTGCTGTCATGATGATTACCTCCTTTTCCTCCTCCTCCTCCTCCTCTTCATCCCTGTATACATACAGACAGTCAGACCTCTGTGAGCTCAGCACTTTCATGTTTAAAGGCTCAAAGGTCACAGTGGAAAGTGTTAGAGCTTCACATCGGACGACAGCTACACGACATCCACAGAGGACACTTTAACCTTCATTCCCTTGAATGTTATCATATCTGACACAAAGGTCGAAGGTCGGACAGGATGGACGCTAACACACACACACACACACACACACACACACACACACACAGACACACACAACCAGCGGTGGAAGACTGACCTCTACAGTGAGGACAGTATGAGAGTATTTGATGAAAGACTAAAGTCGTTATTCAACTTCCAGAAATAACATGAATATTCAAAAACTTTGAGCTAGATAGAAACACAATGAGGAAGTGATAATAATCGATTATAATCTTGTTTGATATTCATCCCACAATATCTGAACACTGCAACTAAAAGCATGATTAACATTGCAACATCTCCTCATACAACGCTTCGCAAGATAGCTGACGAAAAGTTACTCCTTCGAAAGACCAGCAACACGTGTCACTTTCTGCTCGTCACATGAATACCATCTTTTCAAAATAAACTTCTGTCTTCACGTGAAACAACTTGGTTATGTTTAGGAAACAAACATGCTTGGTTAGTTTTGGGAAAAGATCGTCGTTTTGGTTAAAATAACTACGGAAGTGAAGTTACTGAAGTACGCAAGTTACGTGACAAATAAATCAACTTATCATTTTACAGAACGAACTGCGGTCCACTGGCTGAAAGATCCATGTTTGTTGGACAAATCCACCGCCTCACCCGCCCGTCCTGTGTGGACTTTTGTAGTCTTCATGATTATGTGGATAAGATACAAAATTATTTTGAGGGATATTTACGAATTACGGCGCATTCTTCATAGGTATAGCTACGAATGCTGGATGAGACCAGTCTGATTATGTTTATATAGGAAAGATGGTGGTCTTGGTTAAAATGTGATAAGTCAACAATGACACAAAGCGTTAGACGTCCTTACTTTGTTAAATAACACAAAACAGTTTGACGTTTTGGGAAATAAGCCTATTACTCTCCCGCAGACAGAGACATTCCACCACTGTAATTACGTCACCAAACATCTAGAACCAAATATTCTGCTGTGATGATTAATCAGAGGAGGATCAAAGTTTAAATCAAAAGGACCAGCATCACAGATTCGCCCTTTTCTATTTCAAAGATCCTGAACTCTCGGAGCAGCTGAGGTCCGAGAAGCCCTGGAGCTTTTCTGCAGTAATTGGGATTCAGTCTGCATGTCGATGATGTAAGAGACGCCGCTCGCTAACAGGTATCCCATGGTAACCACAGACGGTAACAGCAGAGACGGCAGCGGCGGCAGGCCCCTGTTTGCTCGTTAGCTGCAGCTCATCACCGACCACCTTTAATTCTCCATCTGCTGCAGCGCACCGGGGGGAAAATGTTCTCGTCTCCGTCGGTCTGAGCAGTGCATGCTGGGAGAAGACGAGTGAACAGCACATTTGCTGTAAACATGATTGAAGAGACAACTGCGTTAAATATAATAATAATAATAATAATAATATAATAAGAAAAGAAACAACTGAAGGAAATCTAACAACTGAGGCTTGATGCAGCACATTGAAACTTAACTGTTGGACGTCTTAAATGGAGAAAAAAGCTGCATCAGCTCAAAGGAAACTGTAAAAAGGCTGCAGGAGTTTAATCACTTATTCTGAACCAGCGTATCCCAACACATTTGGTGGGGTGGATCAGTGGGCCGTCCTTCAACCACAAGGTTGATGGTTCAATCCCAGACTACTGTACGCATGTTGAAACATGCTTGAGTAAGACACTGAACCCCAAGAGTTAAAGTCCTGCATTCAAAATCTTACTTAAGAAAGTAGAAGTAGCCTGCTCTTCATTCAGAATGGTCCAATTCTGAATAATATCATATTTTTTAGGTTATAAGTATTGATACATTAATGTGTTCATCATTTTTAATGTTGAAATACTGCTAGGTAGCTTAATCTATAATAATAGATCCTATTAATGTGTTAATTCTTTTTCTAATTAATTGTAAATAATTAAGCAGTAGGAGAATTTCCTCAACCCAAAAGAAACACACCATTTCATGTTCATCACAAACAGTGTAGTTTTCACTGCATAGGAAGGGTATGAAAATAATAAAAGTGTAAAGTAACTACAGCTGTTGAATGAATTAAGTCAACAGTACAATATTTCCTTAAAAATGGTGGAAATACTCAAGTCAAAGTACCTTTAAACAGTACTTAAGTACAGTCAATTTACTTAGTTACATTCCACCACTGGTAGTTTTTGACAGATATATACCTGCTCCTAATAACCCCATGCCTTTTTCTCTAGTATCATACTCAACAAATTTAAAGTTTCCAGGGTGACACAGAAACTCTGCAGCAGCTTCGACCTCTGGTTTTCTTCCTCTCTGTTCAGAGCTATTATCACACTTTTCAGATGAAGGTCACATGATTTATCGTCCTATTAAAATAAGACAAATAAAAAACATGCCTCCTCTATCATGGTAAGAGTGGATGTTGTGACCCTGTAACATCACGACAGAAGATGCTGGAACTCCAAGTTCATCAGTCGCTGGAGCCGAGCAGGATAAACATAAAAAATGTTCACAGTAACCTTTCTGTTTCCATCACGTTTTGTTTGTCTGCATCATGGACTCTTTCAGTAATAACCCGGTGAAATTATGCAAAACTAAACAATATGGTGTTTTTAACTATTGTATAATGAGTAGTATATTGTTTTAAGCATTGTGTAATACGGATACGTGTTGTGTATTGATGATTGGCTATTGCTGATACACATTGGATATTGCTGATAAGCATTGTGTAATACTGATAAGTATTGTATAATGTTGATAATTATTGCATGTTGTTAAGTATTTTACGCTGTTGATAAGTATTGTAAATTGTTGATAAGTGTTGTATATTGTTAAGTATTGTATATTGTTGAAGAGTATTGTATGTAGTTGATAAGTATTGTTTATTGTTAATGTATATTGTATATTGTTGACGAGTATTGCATGTTGTTGATAAGTATTGTAAATTGTTAATATATAGTGTATATTGTTGAAGAGAATTGTATGTAGTTGATAAATATTGTTTATTGTTAATACATAGTGTATATTGTTGAAGAGTATTGTATGTAGTTGAAAAGTGTTGTTTATTGTTGATATATATTGTATATTGTTGATGAGTATTGTATGTAGTTGATAAGTATTGTTTATTGTTAATACATAGTGTATATTGTTGAAGAGTATTGTATGTAGTTAATAAGTATTGTTTATTGTTAATATATAGTGTATATTGTTGAAGAGTATTGTATGTAGTTGAAAAGTGTTGTTTATTGTTGATATATATTGTATATTGTTGATGAGTATTGTATGTGGTTGATAAGTATTGTTTATTGTTAATACATAGTGTATATTGTTGAAGAGTATTGTATGTAGTTGATAAGTATTGTTTATTGTTAATACATAGTGTATATTGTTGAAGAGTATTGTATGTAGTTGATAAGTGTTGTTTATTGTTGATATATATTGTATATTGTTGAAGAGTATTGTATGTGGTTGATAAGTAATGTTTATTGTTGATAAGTATTGTATATTGTTGAAGAGTATTGTATAATAGTGTTGATGAGTATTGTATGTAGTATGTATTGTTGATACGTAATAAGTAGGATTGATAATTATTGTTTATTGTTGACAAGTATTTTCTATTGTGTATTGCTGATACATTGAGTATCTATCCAACTATCCATCTATCTGGGATTGTTAGTTACGTGTAATGATTGAGAGGATTATGGTATTATTACATTAAGTTGTGTGATGCTCACATCCTCACCTCACTATGTTTAGTATTATGCATTCACATCCAGTTTTGAAACCAGTGGCACCACATTTAGCTTGGAGTTCATTTGCAGCCAAATTCCCTGAAGACGACGTGCAGCACATTGCAAATAAAGTGGTGTAATAAAAAGTAATGTGATGTATTGAGCAGCAGTGAAATTTTAACGATTGTATTGAAGGTTGTGAGGACATGAATGTGTATCATAAACTGTAACTTCAAACTTCTCTTAAAATAAATCACAAATTGAATGTATTTCAGCTTAAAAACAAAACGCTATTTGTCACATTAATGCTGACAGGTGGACCCAAATGCAGAAGCAACAGGAGGTGTAGAAAAATAATAATTCATTGCCAGACTCGGAACACGAAGAGCAGAGATGAGCAGCCAAGCAATGGCTGCAAACGCAGAGATACAATGACCACGACAGCTGACAAGAAACAACGGGAAGCACACAGGTATATGCGAGTGTAACTAATCACAAGAACAAGAAACAGCTGGAGAAGGCAGGCGCATAAAGAGGGAAACACAATGATTGGCTAACAATAGTGACAACAAGGGCAGAGCAATCAACACTAATACAAGACAGGTGTGGTAGAAAATAGGCGCGAAAAAGACAAAAGCAGGAAGTAAAACAAGACATGACACATGAACAGAAGGATTTAAAAAGACAGAGACCCTGAATAAGCAAACTCTAGGTCCATGACACATCAATATTTACCTCAACTTTCTTGTACAGCAGCAGATATTTCTTTTATATTTTCTTTTTTTCTAATAAATACCTAAATTGTGTTCAAATTAGTTTTTTTTTAAGAATGTGAAAATAATTCTGAAGGCGTTTCAGTTTCCTGCCAACAGTCAGGTTTAGTGTTAAAGGATGGAACATACATCTTATTGTATGACTAAAACAAAAGACAAGTCATCTGAACTTCTCAGGCTTCGTAAACTTTAGTTTGGAAAGTGCAGTTTTTCCACCAGCAAAGATATATCTCATTACCTTCATAAAAATATCTACCACACAGATAATGTCTTATATATTTCTTTATATCTTGTATGACATTATTATTATCATCATTTCTTTTTTTTTACAGCAGTGAACTTGCTGTGATGTCTTCCCGCCTGCAGGGATTAATCTCTGCAGTAAAACTCTTGCACATTTATTTGACTCTGTGATTCGGCTGAACAGATGAAACACAAAGTCTCGCTCACATTACTGAATAATGAAATTACAGTGCGTTGTTTTTCTCTGCTCGGGCCACCGTTTTCTCAATCACGGCTGACATGTAATCTCTTCCTGAATGAGGGGAGGAAGATAAACAGATTGATATGAGCTTTTATTATCCATCATCGTATTTTAATAAATCCCCTGCAAATTGAAAATAAGAACAACAATCACAGAGCAAGAAAACTGGAGTGACTGTTTGCCCTGAGAGTGAAGACAGAGGAATAATGATGAGGCTGAAATTGGTTTTGACGTGATGCGGAGGCTGTTTACTGATCCTCTGATGGCGGTGAATGAGTCTCTGCAGCAGCACGCAAATCCAACAAAAAGACCCCGAAGCCGTTTTGAAACGGAAACCACCGCAAGGTCTTTAAAGCCATTACTGTTGAGCATGTTAACATGATGACTGAGAGCAGCTTTAAAGACAGGAAGTGGCACCGACACAGAAAGGTCGACGGTCAGACTGTGCTTTTCATTCGGCTCGTTCTGCTTCCTCCTCGTCCTCCGGCCCGTGACCCAGAAATCAATCGAGGGCCGCCATCATGGAGGATGTTCTTCGGAGGAGACGAGGAAATACGTTTTTACCAAGCAGGTAACATGATTGATCAGCTGATCTGAGTTGCTGCCGCGGAAATTGCAATATTATTATTATTTGCGAAAAATAGACTAACTGACTGGCTAAATGTATTCACTCAAATATATATATATATATAGATTTCTTATTATGAAGAATTGTTTGGCCTTTTACTTTTGGTAATTACTTACATTCAATTACTATCTTTCTACTATTGTTAAATATTACTTTATATGTATTCTAATTACTATTATTTACTACAATTATTACTTTTCTATTTATTTTCCATAAACTTGGATGACGTCACACAGCCGTCTTCAATCAAGAAAACATAAAATAATGCACTCATGAAGTTGTGATTGGGCCAATCCCTGTGATGCAAATCATCATAACCGAGAGGAATGTTGGACTAAAATACTAAACGCCAAGTAAGAATTTTGACACTAATTTATTTATTACATCTCTGAATTTAATTATGATTTGTTTCTGACTTTTTGAAGATAAAGCAAAGAGTTCATTGCTGTAGTTCCTGACTCTGACGCTGCAGAGACTCTTATTCTGAAGTCTGTCGGCGTCACAGCGGGCACAATGTGATTTCATTTTTTTTTTTAAACAAACTTTGGTTTCATGCTCACTGTTGAACCACTCGCTGACGTTCCCCCTCCAGATGAATTTATTCAAATCCAATTACACCCTCTGCCGCGTTTTGCTCCGTTAATTTATGTTTGTGTTTTGGTTTTTTTTCCTTCTCAGCTGCTGATCTTCTCTTTCATTCACTGTGTTCATAATTCCCATGAATATACGCTTGACTTAATGGAGCATTGAGAATTAATTTGGACTCTGAAGGCTCCTTAGATAAGCTTTTCCACACCGCAGGCACAACAGTGTATCTGCTGCATAATAGGCTATTTTCCAGGATCTAAATGAGCCTCATGAGCAGGCAGAGAAAAAGAAAAGAGAAACTCAGTAAACAGAGAGCGTGTGGGAATTAAGTTTAGTCTGCGGTTCGTGCTCATTAAAGCTTTTCACACTGAGATGATCAATGAAGAAGAGACGACAGCAGACACACCCACTAAAACAGATTATTTATGTTCTTTAAGAGACGCGCACTGTATTTCCCAGTACAGATGTTAAATTGCCAGTATGTGCAGCAGAAATATGATGAAGCAATGTTCCGCCTTAATAAAGAGAGAAAAACATACTGATCTGATACCTCATCCCTCTTCAAAATAAGAGTCTCTGCAGCGTGACCTGATCCTGCTCAGCTGAGTCAGTTTGAGCTCTGATTGTTGCATTTCAATGAGCAGCTGTTGGATTTTTACAATTTATTTTCTTCTTCTTGCAGCAGCACAGATGATCTGAAACATCTTCGTATGCAGAGTTTCTGCTTTAGACTCTTAAAGGGAAATCACTGTTGAAAAACTGATTTCTACGATGTGACAACACTATGGTTACGATTTGGTTTGGTTTTGGGTTGACATTGCTACTTTGCAAAGCTTAGGGGACCTTTGTCATCGTGGTTACAATAATAAACATGTGGTCACGGATATATGGAACAATCGTGGTCACGATTATAAGAAAAGTATGTTGACTGTTGCTGGGAAACAGGAAATAAAGAGCGGTCTCAGGTGTGCTCCCGTCATAATTACTACGGCCACTACAGGGCTTTATCGCTTTTACGTTCCCATACAAATAAACTGCATTGTCAATTACATTTCGAGGGAAACGTATTTTGGATTACGGTCTGGTCTGGATTAAGTTTTTGACGTATCGTGAACACGTTTCTAATCAAAGTCTGTGGAGGAGGAGCTCGGGTCGGACAAACACACACAGGACTTTCACCCAGGAGACCGCTGTTTGTGTTGCATGTTCTCGCGTGTAAGTCAGCGTTGACTTATTATATTTATCGTCAGTAACTTAAATAACACAACAAACATTTATTTTAAGGCAAGCCATGTTTGTACTAAACATATAATTGTGTTGTCTAAACTTTACCGATTAGATTTGTCGCGGTTTTGTTTCAATTTACAACATTAACTACGTGATTAAAAACTGTTAAAATGTAATCTGGGGGAAATAGATTTCTCTCACGAGTAAACAATTCAGCTAATAAAACATTAAATAATAATAATATATTTTATTTATATAGTGCTTTAAAATGGTACTCAAAGGCACTTTACATGGTAAAAACAGAAACGATAAAAGCAACTACCATCTAAACAGAAGATATGACAAAACAGTAAGGAACAATACAAACACATACATAACTAGCTTCACAGCTTAAAAGCAGATTTAAATTTAAATGAATATTATAATCCCTAGTATGTGTTAAGATCCAGAAAAAAATGTATCCTGCATTTCCTGAGTATGTATAAATACTCTAATTAAAGAAGTTATATTATTTTAGATGGTTGATGGATGTTATAATGCGTGAAGTCTCGACCATGCTATTTTAATTGATTTTAAGGTAGATGACAGTGTGTAGAGTTGCCATCTCCAGGAAGTTCCATGTGGAGTTGGCAAAACTATTTTTCTGATTTTAAGTGTTTTTAAAAATGATACATTATACATACAGATTTTTGTGGGTTTAAGCTTGTTAAAAATGTATTTACTCCATATTATTTTAAAAGCCAACTGCTGTATGTTTTCATTGCACTACATCAACCTGTGAAAGCAGATACATTTCTCCTGAAAAGGGTTTCAGACTTCAGCTATTGCTCAACAAAGCATTTTCAGATTATCCTGCATGGATGCACACTACAAATTCCTTCTCAGAAAATGTTCTGTTCACCAGAAAGAGTCACATGAAATTGACGGAAGGGAAACTGAACCTTGTTATTTGCAGATACCACCCACATTTGAACGATACAAAGCCGTTTGAAGTTTCCCTTAAAGTAAAATGTCTGAACACTTCATCCACCAATGCTAGTCAGGCAAAACAAAACGTATCCAAAGGGGGTGAAGCTAAGGAGGCAAAACGTCTGGTGGGTAAACAGGTAAAGTCAAACAGGCAGGACAGATGACTGGAGAGCGAAGCACAATAGACAATCTGTCAAAGCGAGGGACGGAGGTGGACTGTGCACCACAGGGCTGATGGGGAAAGTGGGAACAGGTGTGCAGGTAAGTGGAAGGATGGTTCAGGTGATCGAGAACGGAGGAGAGTTTGTAGAAAAGCAGGTATTCACTAATTATCAGGTCATTTCTTATGTTCTTGGGTTGTGAAGAGTTACAGAGTTGTTTTTTTTATTCTCTGGTGTCAAATTTTTTTTTCTGTTTTGTATGATTGTAAAAAGACATTTCAAGAATACATTGTATAGAGTAAACAATGAATCGAGATATGGAAAATTATATCTGCTAATTAATTTAATCTTATCTAATCTAATGAAATAATTGACAATTATTTCAGTTGCCAATTGACAACAGAAATGCATCAAGTGTCAATCAAATATCAAATCTATGCATTATAATTAATTTGCAGTGTGTGTGTGTATGTGTGTGTGTGTGTGTGTGTGTGTGTGTGTGTGTGTGTGTGTGTGTGTGTGTGTGTGTGTGTGTGTGTGTGTGCGCACGGTGAGAGAGAGAGAGAGAGAGAGAGAGAGTCAGGTAGAGAGAGGTAGCGTTTCCTCTCTCCATCATTTGTCTCTAATCTTTCTGGATTCTTCTGGTAAAAACCAGCGGACCTACGCTGGAGCTCAGCCTGCTTCCTGAGTTCCTGAGTTCCTGAGTTCGGTTCTCCATCTCCTGCCTTTTATTACCTTCTCATCCGCTGACGTAGTCTGCTTTAACCCAGTTTGCCCGCTGAACACCAACATCATCTGAATAAAACACTGATTTTAACACATTTTTTGTGACCTGTTGAGGCATTTTGGACACTCGGTTTGACCTCACATACGCACACACACAGTAGTGTTTTCATGACTTGTGGGGACATTACATTGAGTTACATTTCATTACCCTAACCTTAAACCAAGTCCTCGCCCTAAGATATAATGGGTTTGTCCCCATAAGGACGGCAAGTCCCCACAATGTCACTGTGTGAACAGATGTATGTCCTCATAAAACGGGTAACACACGCCCACACACATGAAGTCTGTGACCGGACTACAGAGCCGTACCTTCTCTCAGGACCTGGTTGTGGAGGATCAGGAGCAGCAGGAAGCAGACCGCAGAGGCAGTCAGAGCCCAGGCCAGCCGGAGGAGCTGCATGAGTGAGAGCCGCGAGCCGCACGGGGAACCAGAAAGTCCAAACTATGATTATCCGCAGGCTGGTGCCTCCTCAATGCGCCACATCCATCCCGGTCCGACCCAGAGGAGGACGGAGACCAGAGACGGGTGACATCTCCCGGATGTAAAACCACGCACGAGCCAAATCCACAGTGGAGGAGATTTTAAGCAGGAGTAAGAATTTTTTGTTGTTTTCCCGGACTCTCCGGGTGAGGCTGCCGGGTCCGCGCCGCGCTCCCGGGCGCGTCACGGTGCGCAGCGGTGGCCGGTAGCAGCAGCAGATGCCCGGGGTGATCCCCTCCACGACACCATGTTCATCAAATACCAAAATCTGCTCCGGATATGAAGTTTCCCAGTTTCCTCGACTCCAACTTACAGCTCTCTGTGCGTCGGATCCACCGGGAGTCTCCGTCCGCTCGTCCGCGTAAATCCCCCCAGAAGTGGAAAAACCGACACCGGGCCCGACTGGAGCCGCTCTGCGGGCATGTTGCACTTTTCCGATCCGGGTATGTTGCCCCGCGGGTCGGCTGGTCGGTGCCCGGCTGCCCGGTTGGGAAAAGCGGAGGAGGGAGAGGAGCAGGAGAAGAAGATGCAGCTGCTGCCTCTGGGTCTGATGATCCGCTGTGATCTGCAGCGTCTCTCTCTCTCTCTCTCTCTCTCTCTCTCTCTCTCTCTCTCTCTCTCTCTCTCACACACACACACACACACACACACACACACACACACACACACACACACACACTCTCTCCCTCTCTCCCTCACTCTCTGACGTCACGCCAGTTTCAATAACGCTTCTCAAATCCATCCACCTGCTGTAAAAGACACCGGGACTGATGCAGTAGGCTACCGCAGGGGCAGAAGACCGGAATCTGGGGGTCACTGAAAGGGGCACCCTGGAGTTTGTGTGTGTTTTTTTGGTGCTTCTTATAAATGTTCTCTGAGCTGGAATTAGTTGATTCTTATTTATTGGATTGTTTTTAAATATCAATATTATTTATGCTTCATGACTCAGTCAATCAAGTATTGTTAAGAATACATTTTGTGTTGCCAGATTGTGAAAACGACCTGACACATATTTATTTATTATCGACTGATTTACACTTAAAACTGCGAACCTGATGGCTTAATGAGTATTCAACATGTATATCAGGGATTTTATTAACAACCTGGTAACCAAAAATAATCTTTTTAATTTTCTCGATTAATCTTAAACATCTCTATTAAACATCAGCAAAGAGTGGAGATCCATCGAATGTATTCCCATTATCTTTTTAATCGTCTGATTTCCAGAAATATTTCATTGACATGTTGCTCATGTAAAGCATTTTGTTACTTTGTTCTGAAAAGTGCTGTATGAAAACAATTTATTGTAATTATTATAGATTTCTTGTTTTGTCTGAGCAACGGTCCAAAACCTCCCATAACCTCACTTAATAAGACAAAGAAAAGAAGCTAATTATCTGGTTTCAGAAAGAACATTGCAGATTCATTGTATGTTGATTGACTAATCATTGCACTTCGGTGGTGGAGTTTAACTACATTTACTCAAGTACTGTACATGAGTACAAATTTTAGATACTTGAGTATTTTCAATTTGTGTATTTGCTACTTATAGCCTACTGAAGAAAAAGAGCTCAGTACTGCTTCTGGATATGGATGGATGGATAGAGATAAATCCTCCTTTATGAGAATGTTTCTGTTGCTGTTGAAGGAAACTGTAGAACCTCAGTTGTTGGCGAGCAGCCGTGACAACATGAATTATTGCAGTAATCCACCAGCCAACGACTATTTTTATGTTTTCCCTGAACTGAAGACGTTGCTGGGATCCAACTCTGCAATCTGCTTCTCTTTACATTCTGCTCTAATTACTGAGTTTGTTTTCTTCCATGCTGGAGTAAATTATTCATAGTTCCTATAGAAGCTGAAGCTGCTCATGATACAAACATGTACTTTTAAAAATATTGAGTACGTATCATGTGTTAAACTTGGAATAAGTCAAAGTAAATATCTGCACTTTTCAAAACATGTTCATGTTCAAATGTTCATTAGTGGAAGATATTGTGGATTTTCCGAGACAGCCTAATTGTTCTTTATTTCTAGTTATGAGAAAATAAGAGTTATATATACTATTTGGAGTCTGAACAAACTGACTTATTGATGATGAATTTATATATTGATATATCTGAAAACATATCAAACACAGTATATTCATATTTCTATTATTTTAAAATATCCTTTTATTTACCTTAATTAAATAAATATATGAATGTGTTTTTTTACCTTCAAATATTATTTTTATAATGCATAATTTAACCGACTGCATATTTAAATAATAATTGCATTAAATGTATGAATTAATTAACTGCTTTTAACTGAACACTGTAAAAAGTATATTATTTCAGTGGCACACACTTGAAGTTTATATCACCATGTATTTAGAATATTGGACTGTATTGATATATGTTGTTTATCAATATATTTATTTATTTGCCAACCAGTTGCAGCATTTCGTTAATCAGCTGATTGTTTCCTGCTGAGCGATGAGGCATTCAGGGTCAGACCTCTCTGTCTCTCCCTCCTCTCTCCATCACGGTGTGTTTACATGCACTCTGACTTCTAAGTGCTCTGCTGTCGCTCACACAAACAAAGGTCACCTGCCCGCCCCCTGACCTGTCAATCAACCTGCTGAGACGAGGATGATACTGCCTCTATGTGTGTGTGTGTGTGTGTGTGTGTGTGTGTGTGTGTGTGTGTGCTCCTGTGATTATTTGTGAGGACCATGTTATAGTCCTTAAAAGTGAGGACATTGTTAAAAAGTGAGGTCAGTTTAGAGCCCGGCAACAATTATTTTATCGCAGATTTTTTTTAATGCAATACACACCGTTGATGGCAGCAAATCACTCAAACAAACGGTAGAGGGAGGCTTTGGCAGACTACGTTGGATGCAGCGTGTGGAGAAGTATAGATAGACAAAAGCAAGACAAGCTAACAAATGCCACAGAGAAGTGGATAGATACAAACTGCAGGACGACTAGTATTGTGGAAGATGTCGGTCTGAGGAACGTTCTTAGGATCACAACGAATGACGGCACGTATGATCGTCCCTCGAGACGCACCGTCACAAGAAGAACACACGAGTTGTATGAAAAGAGGACTACAAAAGCGACGGCGTTACAACGTGCACCAGCTGTTGCTCTCACTGGAGACTACTGGACATCGCTGGGTAACTATAATCACCTCGGAGTTACAGTGCATTATATTGATGAACAGTGGGAGCTGCATTCACATGCTCTGACTGTCATGAAAACAGATGACAGACATTTTGCTGAAATGTGTGCGGAGCATTTTATTCATGTTGCACAGCAGTGGAACGTTTCAAATAAATTCAGCACACTGAGCACAGATAGTGAAGAAATATAACTGCTACTGTGTAAAGGGAACACTGCTGTTAAAAAAACATGTGATTTGTTTAAAGTGTTTGGAAACCAAATGTTATTGCACTTTTGTTCATTTAAAATATAAGTGTGCAATACACTACTTTTGAGTTCATTATTGAACTTTACGCATAACAATGCGATTAATCGCAGAAAATCATGCGATTAATCGCAATTACAAATTGTAATCGTTGCCCAGCACTAATATTAACAATAAATGAATAATTACTAATTTCATATCTGATAAATCAATAACTACTAACAATATATACAAGTACAGATTTTAAACTATCAGTTGATTAATCGATTAGCCAGTTGATTGATAGAAATTTGTAATTTTTCATGCAAAAACATTTCAGGGTTCCAGATTTTCAAATGTAAAGATTTTCTACCTTTGCTTTTAATAATGGTAATAATTAGTAAAAAATGTTGGTTTGAAAACAATCATTGTGATGCCTTTTAAAATGATTTTTAATCAATCGTTTAATGGGGGAAATAATCAGCAGATCAATCCATAAAGCAAATAATTAGTATGTATTCATTTGAAATGAGCTCCTAATTATATAATAAACAATAGTAAAGCACTCACAGGAGACATTTTTCTACTTTTAATAGAATAAGTTCAGTTTCGTGATTATACTTAAATACATTAACTTAAGTAATATTTTCAGTGCTTTTGCATGTCATTTTTGATTTGACATGTAAGTGTAGTGTTTTCACCAGTGTGGTATTAGTACTTTTACTTAAATAAAGGATCTAAACACCTTTTCAGTAGAAAGATGTTCTGTAAGAACATCAAAGTGAAAAGAACCTGGAAACATTCCTTTATAAAACATTTTGTCCTCCGTGTTCAGTGTTTATAGATGAACGATGGGAGATGAAACAGTTGGCCGTTGATGGAGACGTTTGATGATGACAGCAGCAGCTGATAGTCTCTCCTCTCTGAATGATCTCATCCAGCCGATTGATCGTTCAGGTTACGTTAAGACTCTTATCGAAGCTCTCAGTGGCTCTCGTCTGTCAGATAGACTCCACCTGCCCTCCTGCTCTGACAGGGATCTGTCTCCGTCAGGTCGCGCTCTCTGGGCCTCTGGCGGCGATGATTATTGCTGATGTTTTGCTGCCATTGATTAGCTTTCCACAGAGTCGTCAGTCAGCGGCCGGAGGTGTCGTATGAGACGAGTCTGTAGAGAGCGAGATCAACACAAGCGCTGTCAGGACTCATCTGGTCTCTGCAACAGGAAATGAAATCTGTCTCTTTGAAAGAATTCAATTTCAGATTTCGCTCTGAAATGAACACCTGACGCATAGCTGTGACCCGGTGGTAGAAAGTATTATTTACTCAAGTACTTAACTCCAACCACAGCAAAGTTACAATCCTGTCTCCTACAAAGAATACCTTCCCACACAACTAAACTGTACTTTCAATTACATTTTGAGGGAAACCGGGGGAAAGAAAATACAGAACTACTGTGTTAGGTTTTGTAAAAAGAAAACCATCACGGTTTAGCTTATTAAAACTACTTAAAAATGTAAACAAAATGAAAAATCAACAAAAGTATTTGGTTTTGTTCAGGTACAAAAAGTAGTTGGTTATGCTCAGGCAACAAAAGTACTTGGTTTTGTTCAAGCAACGAAAGCACTCGACTATGTTCAGGCAACAAAAGTGTTTGGTTTTGTTCAGGCAATAAAAGTACTTGGTTTTGTTCAGGCAACAAAAGTACTCGGCTATGTTCAGGCAACAAAAGTATTTGGTTTTGTTCAGGCAACAAAAGTACTCGGCTATGTTCAGGCAACAAAAGTATTTGGTTATGTTTAGGCAGCAAAAGTACTCTGTTCACACAGGACATGAACAGCAGTATTCTGGGTGAAAGATGTGTGTTTTTTGACACATCCAAGGACTCTCTTCCAATGTGGACATTTGTGGACTCATATGAAATACACTTGTAATTCGTGAATAGTAACCATAATCCAATAAGCAAAATAAGGTTCCATGGAAACCTAAATCACAATGCAGTTTTTTCTGTTGTATGGGAGCATAATTATTTGGAGACAGAGCTGCAGTATTTTGTGGCTGTTTGCAGCATAAACACTGATGTTGTTTTTTATTTTGCATGAACGTAGAAAAGTGTGTTGTCATCTTCTGGTGAAGAATAAAGTGTGAATCCCATTAAAAGCCCTCAGAGGTGGGTGTTTGTGTTTGTTTCATGGAAATCAGATGTGTGCTTCGCCTTCCAAACCCCTCCAGACTGTGTGTTACGGTGATTTTCAGCAGGCGTGAAGAAAGCAGAGGATACACTTCAGTCAGCATGAAACACATGCAAATTCACAAACACAAATCTGCACACAATCAACAAGGAGGACGCAGCTGGCTCCGAAAACGAGGAGCGATTCTCCTGAAGACTCTTCTTCTCTGATTCAGTGCTGAGGATCAGTTTCTCTGTTTGCTTTTTTGAGTGTTTGGGTTTTATTTTGTATTCCTCCAGGAGCCAAATTAACACAGCAGCAGGGACGGATTCACTCTGTTGTACTTGGTAATGTTTTTAAGCTTTGGAGAGCAAGCAGAAGGGTAAGGAACCCAAGTGACGGACAAAAGCCAATTGACTGGTGCAGTTAGATGATTTATCAAACGAAAGGCTGACAAACTGTCAAGTCCAAGATGGGCAAACAAAACTCCGTACATGAGGAAAGACGTACAGACGAAGAGCAAAGGAACGGGGCTGGTGTCAGTAGTGAGTGACTGATGGGGAAGTGGGAACAGGCGAGCAGGAGGTCTGCAGACTGCTAACGAGGGACAAGTGAAACCAATCAGGGAAATTAGAATTGGAGGGAAAACTCACAAAGGTTGGAAGTGAAGGAAAGTAAGTGACAGAATAAAACAGGAAACCTGAACAAGAATAATTGACATGAAAGCAGGCGGCATCGTCAGCCAATGTTGAAGTGTCTTAAACCTGCATTCTCTCTAGTGTCCATCAGGGGGCGACTCCTCTGGTTGTATAGAAGTCTAGTCTAAAATGACTCTACTTCTCTCTTGATTTATTCCCTCAGTAAACATTGTAAACATGAGGTTATGGTCTCAATCTCTAGTTTACAGTCTTCTTCAATACAGCATGATGTTCATTTAGTACATTATGCTCCATTTAGAGTCAAACAGACCATAAAGCAGGGGATGCTTTAGGGCGGGGCTACACGGTGATTGACAGGTCACCGTACCACTGTATCACTCCTTCGCAGTCCAACTATGGTCACTTCCGTTTGATGGTTGCAAAAAAACCCAAGATGGCATAATGGAGTAAAAGCAGAAAGTAACGTGAAATGGAAATACTTAAGGGAAGTACAAGTAGTTCAAAAACTGTACAGTACTTTGTAAAAGTACTTTGTTAGCCAAATAGAGTCGGCTAAAGTGTTGGTCAAAGTTTTCGTTCTAAAAGTAAAAATAAAAAAACACTGGTTGAGTCGACTCTTTCACTTCATATCCTGTAATTAAGCAGTATATTGTGTAACTGCATTTGTGTGTGTGTGTGTGTGTGTGTTTGTGTTTGTGTGTCTGTGTGTGTGTGTGTGTGTGTGTGTGTGTGTGTGTGTGTGTGTGTGTGTGTGTGTGTGTGTGTGTGTGAAATACGAGTGTCCGACAGCAGCAGCCTGCACACAGCAGCAGTAAAAACTTAAGTATCAGTAATTAAACGCGACACATTTTATCACCGTGTGAGTTTGTGAATCACTGCAGAACACTGATTATCTGCAACTCACACCCAGACTAAATGTTCAATGAATTATACTATTTTATTTATTTATATATATATATATATATATATATATATATATATATATATATATATATATATATATATATATATATATATATATATATATATATATATATATATATATATATATATATATATATATATATATATATATATATATAAGCCAGTGGTGGTTCCGGTCCATTTAAACCACAAGGGCCAAACTGGGACCAACTGCTCTTTTCAGGGGGCCAGTAAAAAAGCAAGACCATCTGTCTGTTACTAAACAGTGGCTACAGCTAGCAATCAATTTATTCACCATATTTGCATTTTAAAAATCAGTCCCTTCAAGGTAGGTTCAACATGTAGTAACCTGTGGTTATTTGTACATTTTAAGGAGTTTTACACTTCTATCTATTTTACTTACGGTGAAAGTTTTACTTTTGATATTTTCAGGGATTGTTGTCACTTATAGTGTACCAGATTTAACTGAAAACATGCAGACGATCTTTGCTGACAAGGTTTGCTGAATCATATTTAGCATGTAGGTGGAAGTCATATGATCAACTGTTGACAAAAGCATAAAAGCATTTTTTTTTTTTTTTTTTTTTAAATGCATGTCAAGCTAGCCGGCTTGCTAAGCTAGCTGTTGACCACCTGAGCTCTCTTGGACTTCCATGTTTCCTCCTCGTAAGTTGATGTTAGACATTCAGACAACTTGAAATAAAGGGAGCCGGGAGGGACAAAAGACATTTAAATGTTCTTTGTTCTGCAGAGGGAGACACACCTGGAGGAGATCTGCACTCTACTGAGAGCACTTTTCACATTTAGGCTTTGTTTAATTTGGGATGCTTGGATGCTGATTTTGAGGGTTCAAGAATCTCATTTGGGCTTCTTCATACAGGTGTGTTTGTGATTTATTCAGATGATCAAACATAAACATGAGTTCCCAAATCATCTTATTATTTGAACAGAATTTGAAGAATTTTCAGAGAGAACGTAGTCTCAGATTGTTCTTTCCACTTTCATCTCTTTTGTTCTGTAGTTTTTATCATTCGGTGTATCCATTGAAGACGTACTAACCAACAAAGTTAAGATCAGCCTTTAAAACAGAACGTTTTATTCTCTCGACCTTTCTGTTTCCTGCACAGCTTCACACTTGCAGAGAGACGTAACCGTGCGTGGAGCGATTCGTCTCGAGTTCCGCCTGCGGTAAAAATGAGTGATGGATTTTTTAACAAACCGTCTTAAAAACAAGCAGAGACAATTCAGAGAGCCATCTCTCCAGCAGATATTGCAGCTGTAAAACAACTCGGAACAGCGTCTGAGAACGAAGGCCGGTTCTTCAGCCGGCGGAGAGAAAGAGAGCCGAAATAAGTTTAATGTCCCAATAAAAAAAGAGGAGGAATGAAGTGAATGAAACTGGCCTCGGGTCAGCAGTGAGCACATTTCATCCAAATTCAATCTGAAATTCTGAGAGTCATTGCCATGCAGAGCACAGAGTTTCTCAAGGCGACGCATGAATAAGAGAATATCTGAGAGACCTGGACTTAAACTTCTCTCTTCATCTCACACTCAGTGTTTCTCTCAAGTCCATCAGGGAAATGTGCAGAAATTAGAAATATAATCTCTTTGGTTTGTTTTCAATCCGTCACCCACAAAATTAAAACATGGCATACTGGATCAGAGGCATTCATATGATAATAATAACAATAATAATATTACCATTTGCACTCCAAATTAAACTACATATCTCCATTTTTATCAACAAAAAATAACCAAACAGTCTGGATCCATTCAACCCTGTTGAAGAGTAATCACATTCATATCCAGCTAATTTTCAGTAGAATTTTCAGTGATTTTAAAATATATTTATTCATTTATTTTAAATGAGGAAATGTTTTTTTTATTCCCTCATCTGGCACAGCTGTGAAATATGTAATTTTCTATGTTGATGAGACGACATATTTCCCAAAAAAATGTGCACACTTTTTTGCTAGTTTGCCACTGGTTAAGCTACGGCTGCCTCCCTCTGTTTTAGCGTACCTGTGTTCCTTCAGAGGTCGATGGATGTGTTTCAGGAGAGTTTATCTCCCAGGTTTTAGGTGAACACGCCTACATTCTATAAAGTCTGAAGCGGCTCCATAGACAGTGAATGGGAACCTGAATTTGTTTGTTTTATTCTATTGTAGTGTTCTCGAGCTGTAGCGTAATACTTGAGTTTCAAGCACTCTAGTTTTAGATTTGGGAGAGAGTTGTTCAGGTGAAACCATTTTATTCTAATCTTTTATTCTATTATTATGTTTTTATTTTGTTAACTGCTTCAAGTTTACTGCTTGTTTCATTTGTATCCTACAGTATGTAAAGCATCTTTGTGATAAAACTGTCTTAGTCAAAATAACATTTATGAATTTGAAAATGGGCGCACTTCCCGTTTTAACCTCCGAGCTGAGAGGAAGCCCTTCCCCCTTTCTCCTGACCCCGCCCCCTGCTGCGTCCCTCCTTATCACCTAATGGCCACATTATTCAGCCGGCGTCTCTAAAGGCTCCTCTGGATTTATGGTCCGGCTTTAAGTCAGAGGTAGAGCAGCACATTAGGTAGATCAGAGTGGCCTGTGTGGAAATATTACGCTCACTTTACTGCACAAGAAGAGAATTAATTAAAGGGAACACAGCGGTGATACATCACCAGGCCGTCATTTCATTTTCCACCGCACACACACACACACACACACACACACACACACACACACACACACACACACACACACACACACACACACACACACACACACACACACACACACACACACACACACACGCCACAGTATCAGTAATACTTAAAGTCATCTTCACTGCAGAACAACAAGCTTTCAGATCGCGGGCTTTATATTTCCATACACTCCTGATGCCTTTGTGAAATATACGAGACAAGATTGATGCTGTTATGCACAAAGAGTTGGAAATAAGCTTCATTATAGAATGATTCACTACAAAAAAAAGTACAATAACATCACATGTTGATGCCAGATAGTTCAGGAAAAATTGGCTGCAACTGACAATTATTTAAATGATTGATTAATGCGTTAATTAGCGTTGGTAAAATGACCCATCACATTTAGCAAAAGCCAAAATTTTAATTTTTTAAGTGCTTATTTTGTTGAACGAAGACTCAAAAAACCCAAATATACTTACTGTATATGAACAGAAGATGAAGAAGATCATCAAATACTCACAATAAGCTGAAACCAACTATTAATTGTACCTAAATAGTGAACTTAAACAATGAATAAATGATCTAAATAGTTGCCGGTTAAAATCCTGTTGATTGAGTTTTTACTAAATGACTACACAGCTGAAATGTATTTGTGCTCTCAGGTGAAACAGGGGTTGCTTGAAGTTTCTACTAATGGGACTAGTTGGCGAGCTAACATGCTAACATGCTAACACCAGCCACAGAAACCAAAGCAGAGCTCAGGTTTGTTCGGATTTGACATTTTTGGAAGGAAGAGGAATCTTACGGATGTCAGATTTATTGAAGCGTCACACTCACACTTGTCACAAACCCCCTTTATCGCCTACCTTTGTTCGTCCCAGGTGGGGTTCGGTTCGTGGTCTCTTGAGCATCCTTCACCACCGAACCGTCTTCAACACTGGCAAACACAAACAACCAGGCAGAGAGAAAGAACATCAGACTGAAGGAGGAATCTGCGGAAAATCAAAACTCATCTGCAGAGATTCAAAGTGAAACACGTTCACCTTTTAGCAAATTTCTGTTATACAAAAAAAACAACGGAATTGTTCGGCATGAGCGTCCAACCAAGAAACAAGTAGATTTGATAATCGGATATATAGTTGTACAGGATCATCTGAGCACTTTTCTGGCGCCATTATTGTCAGGTTTCTCCCTTCACAGTTAAAAATCTCACAACTTCTGGATCCGTCATGACATCATCTTTCATGACGTTGTCCTCTGAACATCACATGTAAACACTGTGTTTGTGAGAACTCATTAGTGTCCTTAAGTCCTGGTAGGTCACCTTAACATGAAGCGGGTTTCTAACTCTGAGGTAGTGGGGATCTAAACCGTTCTGCACCTTTAAATGTTTCCTTTTATAGTAATGAACTTCATTTTTATTACATCTTTAAAAGCAACGCTACAAAGTGCTTTACACAGCAGCATTACATAAAACCCAGCAAACAACAGTACAGAGATGTGAGATCTTTGTGAGGTTATTGCTGCATTTTTTTTGCTTTCATGTGTTCACAGTGGGAGCTGACCAGTAACAGCTGCAGCTGCTGCTGGAGGCAGTTTAAGGGTCAGTGCTTCGCTCTGAAGATTATCACCTCGACAGAGAAGAGAGCGAGAACGAACGGTAAACTTTGCCTTCTGTTTGAAACGGGGACGAGTTAATCCATGCTGACATTTATCCTGATATCTTATTACAGCGCAAATCTGAGTTCAGGGGGAAAGTTTGGAGGAAACTTTTTTTTTCTTCATATTTAGATAATCCACTTCCCTACAAGCAGAGCACGATTCAGCTCACACAGCTCCCCGAATCGGATCCACACAGAGCCGAAGCTCCAGGCGTTTACTGTCATGAAATATCATTAAACACCGCAGACATTATTTGGTTTTGTTCAGCAGTCCGGACTCACAGAAAGACGGAGGTTTCGGTCGGACTAATCCTCTCTGCACAGGAAGAGAAGGAAGCAGGTTTTCAGCAGAGATCTTTCATGGTTCACATGAGTCAAAAACTGCATCGCAGCTGCTGACACGTTCTACCCTCCCAAGACAGCTTCTACGCAGCGTGTTTCCACCAAACGAAAGAAAAGAAATGTACAAAACATGTTTGGTTCTTACAATATATTTTTCACATTAGATCAATATATTTTTCACGATATAATGACATTCTTTTCATTATTACACAACAAATTATTACATTTTAACAAGAGACATGTTTTATCATAACAACATATAATTTCAGAGAGCGTTCAATATCCTATTAATCAAAAGTACAAAAGTATTAGCATCAAAATGACTTGTGTACCAAAAGTAACTTATACTCATACGTATATATATATAGATATATAGATAGATAGATAGATAGATAGATAGATATTATATCATTGTATTATACTTTACACTTGAATGTTGCAGCTGGTAAAGGTGGAGCTCATTTTCATTAGTTATATACTGATGGGTAGATTATCTATAACAATAATCCAATTAATATAAGTACGAGTAGATAGTATAATAAAATGGAAAACGTAAGTAAAGTACAACCTCAAAATTTTACTTTTGAGTTGATACTGACTTACATTCCATCTCTGTCACTATTACACATCATTAACGTTCCTTATTAACACAAAAGAATGCTCCATTATAAGGAAATCTAATCTTCAACACAAGAAAAATTATCTGTGGACTTAGAAGTTAAACATCTGGCCTGTAGAGACAACATTTGGCCCCAAAAAATTCTGGGCTACACGGCGTCTTCCTCACTTTCTACTTCCGGCGCCCTTTTTAAGACCACACCCATCTTTGAACAGTGCCTTCATTATGATCTCAACTACACACCTACGAGTTTTTTTAAAGTTCTGTGACTGCCTCTTGCACAGTTGTGACTCTATTACGGTGACAAAATCTGTCCATGGACAGACATATAAACACCTGGCAAAGTACTCTGAACCACCTCTGTGGTAGTTCCTGCTACATCTGGTGTCTCCAATTTACCATAATGACAATTATTCGTCTTTTAGTAAGAAACGTTGCGTAATAACAAGAAGGTTGATGATAAAACAAGATAAAGTGAAGTGTTGTTATCATGTGAATAACATATAGTAAAATAAGACAAATTTATATTGTCTTTATTGTTATGTTGGCAGCAATAACCCTCCTATTTTTGGAAAAAAAATTACCTCAAATAATGAGCGCTTCATGCTGCTGATACACGCTGATGGATCCAGGCGATACCCAGAGCCCCTGTGGTACTGCAAATGAAAATGAGTGTGAATGTTGGAGTGTGTGAATCACTCTCCCGGCTCCCTGATTGCTGCCAAGCTGATTCACCTGTTCCAAGCTGCACACCTGCAACCCATCTGCTCATCAAAGCTGCAGTATATCAACCCCCGGCTCGTCGCTCGGTCTTCGCCAAATCCTTGTTGCACAGTTTTTTTTTTCCTGTTCTTGGTCGCTCGCTTTTGTGCAATCAGAGTTATTCCTTTGAGCAGTTTGATTTACTTGAACTTTTTGTTTCTTTGAATCACCAAGATCAGGTAAATGGTAAATGGACTGTACTTGTGTAGCGCTTTTTCTAGTCTCCCGACCGCTCAAAGCGTGCCATCATTCACCCATTCGCACCCATTCATACACTGATGACTGGCTACCATGCAAGGTGCCACCTGCCCATCACACCCATTCTAACGCTGAGCAATTTGAAGTTAAGTGTCTTGCCCAAGGACACATCGACATGGACTAGTGGACCGCCGATCCTCTGATTGAAGGACGACCTCGCTCTACCACCGAGCCACAGTCGCCCTCTGACTCCCCCTGCCAATCTCACCAGCATGTTGCCATAACCTCGAGCTGTTGCCACGCTCTCACTCTCATCGACCGGCCCCGATCAGCCCAGCTCAGCTCCGCCATGCGCCTTCACCCCACCATTCCTTCTCAACCTCTCACCACCCTCATCACCCGGCAATTAACCCTTCATTTACCCTATAACTCTTGAGTCTGTGTCTGCATTTGTGTGCAACCAATTACTGATTGCAACAGTAACCTGTTAAAATAATACAATGAGTGAGTGGCATATATACAGAATAAAGTCGGGCCAAGTATCGAGCCTTGTGGGACACCACGAGACAGGAGTTGATGGAGACAGTGAGAACTGATCTCAATTAAATCTAATTTGTCTCTTTTCCTGTGTGAATACATTGAATACCTTCTTAGAGGCTCATTACTAACGGGTGAACACTTCCAACCCCGGAATACAGCACGATCCACACCCGTAGAAATAACAATGTAATATTAATAATTATTCACACAGGTGATTTCAAATGTGCTCAAAAGGCAAATAATGAATACCCTTTTCAATGAATACAAATTAAATAATTAGTTTTAATTCAGTGTTTTCATCAGGTTTTTAATTTCCAGCAGTGCTGCAGTATAGAGGTTTTTTTTTGTTTTTTTTCAAACACGGGTATCTCCATTTAGAAATAAGAAATAAAGCTCATTTGTAACCGTCCCATGAATTAATTTGTGTAATGAGCCGCTGCTACAGTTTCTCCGCTGAAGAAATATGAAGCTGCAGCTGATTAAATTAAAGTGGTGGGTCTCTGCTGTTCATACACTCTGTTGTAATTAGCTTCACGCTGTCGTGTGCGGGCCGAGTCACTGACCAGAGCGCCCGGTGTCTTTCAACACCCTCTTATTTCTCATCATCATTTTATTTAATGAGATTTAACGGAGACGACATTTACAGTCAGACAGCCACCTTTACTGAGTACGTCACTGAAGTTACCGAAGTACTAATACCACTCTGTGAAAATACTAGTAAAAGTCCTGCATTTCAAACCTTACTGAAGAAAAGGTATGTAAGTATTATCAGCAAAATGTACTTAAAGTATTACAAGTACTCAGTAAAATGTTCCCTGTCAGTGTTGTATTATTATATCTGATGTTTCTGGATTAATATTTCTGCTGCATTAATGTGTATGTTTCATTTTAACTCCTTTATATCTTGTCGTCTAGTTTAATCTACATACATAGACACACATATGTAATGTCTTTTTAGCTCAACTTTCTCCTGAAGTGTTTTTACCAATTATTCTTTTTTCTTTTCATTTAAGCAGAAAAGATGCAAGACTAGAACGACTGGTGGCCTTTATACGTAATATTTTTTAAAGACATATCTATGTATGTTCCACACGTCCTGTTGTGATTATTGCAACAACAATAATTGTACTTTTGTTTTTGAAGACTTTTAGACATTTCCCCGCACTGTTTTCCAGCTGGGTTTTTATGTTTATTTCAAAGTCTATGTTATTGTCATCTAAATTCCCCCTGATATCATCGTCTGTGACACACAGGGCGCCGTCATCCTGTCCGCCTTGTATGTAAACTCCTCAGATAAATGGCGACGGAGGAAGCCTCGGCGTGTCAGTGGATATAAGGCCTGCGGGTGACTCTGAGAAGCAGGTGATAAGAAAGCAGGATGAATCAAAGTCTTATCGGAGAAGAGCTCTTTCACCTCTTTTGTTTACTGATCGTCCTCGGACGAAAGAGCTGCCGGAGAGCGTCATCAAACATCCTGTAGAGGTTCCTCCTCTGGGGTCGAATCGCCTCGAAATAAAAAGCTGAAAAGGTGTGTGTTGAGGAAGGAACATGCTAGCTCTAAAGGCCTTTAATCATGACGAATAAACCTTACTAAAATATGTGAACTTTGTCGATAAAAGGCTCGAATAGATTCTTGCAGACAGAGGACCAACTACCAGGATCCTATTGACCCAGAGCGGTGTTGGTCAGTCTGTCTGAGCTGAACTGTTGTATAGACTAAGGTACTGTACGATATTTTATTAAGTTTCGTTTTAGCGAAATGCTCTGAGTAAACAGTTACGCAGTGTGTAGGTGTAGGGCTTTTATTGTGAAAGGTAAGAACAGAAGAAGTGGCTCTGGTCTGTGCTGCCTTTGTCAAAGGACTAATAAAGTTTGATGTCTTGATTCAGATTACGGACTCTCCTTTTTTTACACTATAATGTACATTTTGAATATTACATTAATTTACGTTACAGTCATTTAGCAGACGCTTTTATCCAAAGCGACTTATAATAAGGACAATTAGGAATATGGACCCTGATATGTATTTGGTGTAAACAAATCAATATATATATGTATACTATATTTATATATGTGTGTGTGTATAGGTATGTATATATATATTTATGAGAAACATATGTAATACAGCCATACCTTTGTGAGATAAATGTTTCACACTATGTTGATTAATTTCATTCTACTCCATCCTTATTTATGTCCTTCCAAAGTCTTTTTTTTTTATTAGACAACAAAATATTTCCCAATGAACATTAGTATTCATTCAATATGTTTCATCCAAAAAAGAATAATTATTTTCCTAAGTGAAAAAAAACCAAAGTGTTTACACTGTAAAGGAAGGAAGGAAGGAGAGGAAGGGTAAGGAACGAAATGAGGAGGAGTAAGAAGAAGAATAAATTGTGTAAATGTGTTTGATAAGGCTGATTTTCCATCTGTTATTTTCTGACTGAATCAGATTACAGACGAAATATTGAAAGAGTGAAAAATGTTTTGTTTCAAAAATAGAGTGAAGTGACTGTAATGAGCAGATATTAGGATCAGCGCACATCTGCTGCACAAGACTTAAATAGCTCCAGTCTTTAATAACCACCATGAAACACCATTACATAAAACTGATGTACATGAAGGAGGCTGTAAAACCAGAAGGTCTACTCTAAAAGAGACACAACATGATATTATTTTGATGATCTCTGTACAAAAACATTGAAGGAAGACATTTATCAAAATAATTAGTCTAGTAAAAGTGTATAATGTTTAATTTGAACAGATATCATCTCATTAATGGTCTCATTAAGCCGAGACATTAGAGGCAAAAACATTGAGATTTTGGTATATTTTGGTTCCATAATGTCTTCTTTTAGACTAATGGAAATAAAACATCTAAAATACACATTCAGCTGTTTATTTTATTTCTTTGTCTATTTGTGGCTGTAGATTTCTCCTAAATTCACTAAAAGTTACTATTATGGCCTCATTTGCATATCTAAACATAACATTTCAGAAAACTTGTAATATAAAAAACAATTGTCTTAATGTCAGTAATGAACTGGTGAAGTTTCATGGTGATATCTATGAGTTCATTTTTTGACCCTATTCACCTGGACTTTAACTAAACGTCTAAAGGACGTTTTCTCTAAATTACCATTTTCCCAGACTCTGATCCAGAAATCTCCACTTCAGCAGCTCTGACATCCACCAAACTTTACACGTTCATTCCTCTCTATGTTCTGAAGCTTTCTACTGAGGGGTTTGTTCACATATCATTCATAGTCTGATTTATACACCATTATATTACCAAAAATATGGAGTAATTGATTTTTTATGTCTTCTTTTATGACAGTATTTTGTGATTTATGGAGTGAAAAAATGAAATATCCAAACTTCCCCCTGCAAAAACCTTTGACTCTAATACATCAGCAAAAAGAAACAAGAATTTGGAACCTAGCTTTATACAATGTTTAGATTTAGTTTCAGAACTGTGTGCAAATTAGCACATTTTAATGAGCACATTTTTTTTTATTTTAATAGGGTTAACTTCATTTGCATATTTAAACATAACAATGAAATAAATATCCTAATGCAAGTAATCATAGTGGAGTTTCAAGGCAATGTGTATTAATTACATGTTTTAAACTCTTCACCTGAGGTGCTTTCCCCTTAAAATCATAGAATGTTAAAAAGTGACAACCACACAACTAATAATATTCAGGGTGAATACGACGTATAAAGTAGGTGAGTAAAGGGTTTTGTTGTTGCACCTTTATAAGGACAAGATCACAAAGTGCTTCACTAGAATGAAAAGAAATATTAAAAACAAGATCATAAAAAAGTGTCATAAACATCAACTTCTTCATGTCTGTTGGTTACTGTTGGTCCTAAAACCAGTTTATGGGCACATTACCACCAACAACTGGCCAGGTGTGGAGCAGTAGACTGTGGCGAAATGTGTGATAAACTTTATTACTACAAGCGTGCATCGTTAAGTGTACTGTCTGTTGGAGTTCTTCAAACTTGGGACTCACAGGCCTCCGATATACCAGCGGGAGCATGAACTTAATGCTGTGGTTGTGTTTTTACACTCTGATAAAGATCACACTGACAACTAATAGAAATACAGATTTTTTCAACAGTAGATCGTTTGACTGTAGTTTTAATGAAAATATAACTCACATTGTACTTTATTAGGTAAATTAATTAGTTTTTTAAGAAATTGTTGTGCAAATAGGAAGGGGGCAAATGTAAAATATAACATATCAAACTTCACGAAGTAGCAAATCCAAAACAATTCCAAAAAATATAAGCAGGTTAACTGCAAGGATCAAAGACATGTATGTACATGTTCTCCTTCACGGTCTGTACTCCTACCTATGGAAAGTAATGCGTTCTAATAACCCACGTACTCTTGAGCAGGACGTGTGGGGTTGCGTCCAAGGAAGTCAGGTGATTTAGCATGAAGAGTCACAAAGAGGCTGTGAGGAGATTGGTCAAACAAACACAGGACTTTCACTCAGCAGACAAATGTTTTTGTCCCGTGTGAAACCAAAAGTGACTTATTTGATCTTATTTTTGTTTCGTAACTTAAAGTGCTTACGTTCTGTAACACACATACTTATTTCAACCCAATCTATTATCTTTTCCTAATAACTCAATATTTTTGTTGCTTAAACCTAACCTAAGAAAGAGGAACGAACGTCAAACCCTTAAATGGGCAGAGATAAAGTGATGGAAATATGAAATTATGAAAATATTTAGGGTTTGTTTTATGCATAAGATGTATGGTTGTATATTTGTCTACTTTATAAATTGATATGTCAGACGTGTTGATTCTTCAGCCTCCAAGTTGACCAAAAAAATCATCAGGTTTAAGGATATATGTGTGTGTGTGTGTGTGTGTGTGTGTGTGTGTGTGTGTGTGTGTGTGTGTGTGTGTGTGTGTGTGTGTGTGTGTGTGTCATCCTTTGAGATTTTGGATTTAAGCGCCCTTGCTTCCATGCTGAGCAGCTCAAAAATGAGCCTCAACATTCAGCAACCAAAATCTTCTCACAACAGAGCGAGAAAAAAATGAAAAAACCCAAACACAGGAAATATAGACACAAACAAACACAGGGGGGGTAAACTAATGCTCCAAGTAATGACTCTTCATTCAGTACATGAGCCCATTTTAATTTCTTTAAGTTATTACACACTTTAGTACCAAAGTCAAAATAGCCTTAAGTGTGAGACTGCAGGTTTTAAGTTGAAATAAGGAAGATAGAAATAAACAAAGCTAAAATCAAGGACAAAGCTAAAAATATAATGATGCATGTAAAAGACAACAGTATCTGTCTGTTATTTTCACGTTAACAAATTTGATGCAAAACTGACAGATTTTGCTGTCAAAGTGCAGCTGCAGCGACACTAATGTTGATCAGCCGGCGCTCCATAAATCCATCACTGATACTGACTGATTGGTCTTCCATGTCGCCTCCCGGAGCTCTAAACAGCAGCTTCCAGCAGTCAGATAACAATTGTCATCGTCTCAGCAGCAGCAGCAGCAGCAGCAGCAGCAGCAGAAATAGCAGAGTCATTATCCTGCTGTGTGCTATCAGGCGACGGATGAGGAAGCAGGATATCAGCTCCTCATCTATCCCCCTCCGCTGTCGCTCGCCGCCACCGCTGCTGCAGCAGCAGGCCGAGTGAAATGGATTCTTCATGCCTACCGCCAAAGTATTCCTCCCTCTTCCTCCTGCCTGGCCAAACAACTTGGTGAAAAAGGAAAACATTGGCAGGAGTATAGCTCTTTGACCGCAAACAAACACTTTTAATTAAAGTAAGACGAGACAAGGGAGGGAGCGAGGGAGCCGCTAATGCTGTAGAGTGCTTGTCAAACCGAAGACTAAATATAACAAGTGGAAAGTAGTCGTCGCAGTGCAATCCATCAGTTTGTGGTATGCCGTTTTGAAGCCTTGAGTTCAGCCGCCTCCATCTTGTTTTTTTGCTGCCGCTATCTTGTTTTTTTAGCAAGCAGTAGTGACACAACAGGGTGGAGCTATGTACACGTAAACACTGAATAAGATATGTTTAGGTGACCAAATTGTTACAAGTAACTTTCATGAAGTGAAAAAACACTGAAAGAGTTAAAGAGCTGCTTTATGGTCTATTTGACTCTAAATGGACCATCATGTACTAAATGAACATCATGCTGTATTGAAGAAGACTTGAAACTAGAGATTGAGACCATAAACTCATGTTTACAATGTTTACTGAGGGAATAAATCAAGAGAGAAGTAGAGTCATTTTAGACTAGACTTCTATACAACCAGAGGAGTCGCCCCCTGGTGGACACTAGAGAGAATGCAGGTTTGAAGACACTTGCATTGGCTTCACACAGTAGAACAAGAGGTTGCTGCCTGGTGCTGACTAAAACGGTGGTCTATGGTGCTGACATGTTCATCTTATTCAAATAAAATGAATTGGAATTGTCAATGGACAAAAAGTTTAAGAAAAAAAGTGTTATGGAAGTTACACATGGCTTCACTTTTCAGACCTTGAGGTTGCCGTCGGCTCTAAAACCTACTCGGATAGCAAATGTGGTGGAGAGCTCGGCAGTAACACACAAGACCATCTGACGGGGAACACGTGCAAGTGAGCGGACCTAAATAGTGAGGGACTAATGAGGGAACGGGCTGCAGGTGAGATGGAAGACCAGGTGAGGGGAATAAGTGATGATGGGGTGAGGGTGGCAGGACCTGAAATGACAGGAGAGTTAGACGAACAGGCAGGCAGGATGAAAACAATCTAAGATGAAGTGGAATTCGTGACAGTGTCACTTGCTGTCATTTCCCTTTTTCCCCAATTAATTTTACCTGAATGTCACCGTTCCCCTGGGTTGATTGAAGGGTTATTCAGATCACCTGTTGGGGAGCAGCTCCTAATTAAGAATTGAGAGCAGCTTGGTGCGTTTCGCCTCTTGGCCAATCAGGGTCCTTTCTTTGACTCGATGCAGAGCTCATTTTAGCAGATATTGTCAGCCAGAAAGTTTGGTCTGTAGGACCTTTGGAGACTTCTTTGCTGTCTTAACTTTTATGATTGAGGGTGTTTCTCCCAGTAAATATTTCCATATTTTGTGGTTGGTAATTGGTTCTCAGGCCTCTACCCAAGCTGAAATCTGGGGTACCGTTGTGTGTCTAGATGTTTTTTTTATGCATTAGTCAAAACCATCCTTCAAAATTCCAGACATCGCGTTGACCGCATTTGAACCTTTTGCTTGCTGAACTGGAATCCGAGCTCTCCGTAAATGTCAGCTTGAATATGCCTGCAGAAATGCAGGAAGTGCATGTGCTGGCTGGGGAAGAGGATGATGGTGATGAAGAGGGATGGGTAGATGGTCCAGCAGAGCCCCAGTTTCCTGTTGATACCCACTCTGCTCTAGAGGTAAATTTGGTGGAGAAAACAAGAGGCTCATAAGAGGGAAGCCCTCATGCAACATTTTTATGGAAAGTAGTTGTGTTATCATTCGTTTCTCGAGGTAATTTTAAGCAGACTTTTTGAAATGTTGCATGAAAAAAAGAAATGGGAATTAGGCACGCAACTGGTTTGGAGCGGACAAACTCTGCTACAGCGTAGTTTAGTCATAAGCTGGTGATGTAGGCAACACATGGCAGTAATCCGCCATAAACCGAGCAGAAGAAGAAGTTTGAGAATCAGCAAGTCGGCTCGGCCATCTAACCGTCTACAGGAGAAAAATGGAGAGCAGTGTTCAGGAATTTGTGTCAACTGGTCAAGTTTCAATTGTTCTTTCATGTCAGCTAGTGTTGACCATGTGTCATGTTGTCTGGAGACGAAGACAACTATTCCCACGTTATGAGAATATCCTGGAAGACACCGACAGCAGAAGCAGCTGATCAGTTGAATGTTCCTTCACTCATTTAGCGCCTCAACTCTTTTTGACAAAATCCAGAAACCACCTCAAGCGAGCATGGAAACTTTTACAATGCAAATTTTGCCGTTTCGACACAGCTTTTCGATTGTGATACTTCAAAATGAGAATAAAAATATGTGACTTATGACACTCGTGATGAGGATGAATTTGCATTTGAAAACACCTAAAAATATATATTTTACATATTCCTTTTATGTTAAATATTCTATTATTTATGATTCTTTTGCGGGACATGCTTTTGGAATCTCAGAGACTCTCTGCAGCTGAGGTGACAAACCTTCAAGAGATGTTTATTAAAATGTTACCAGAGGAGGACACGCAAGAGGTGAAGATAACCAGCAAAGACACAGATGGCAGAGTTTTTAAGAGCAGAGAGCCTGAGAGGAGACTTCTAAATTAGTCAAAACACCTGCTGAACCAACAAGTCCTCCACATTCTCACCCTGGGAAGCACCGCAAACTCTGTCAGCACTGTTATCATTGTTTGCACTGTTAGCGCTGCTGGGACCCTCAGTCATAGATATGCTCTGAATTTGGCATTTAGCAGCTTCTTTGTTTGTGTTTGTACATTGTTGACATAGTGGGAGGACTGACAGCAGCGGTGGAACAAGAAGTGCTCAGATCATATACTTAAGTAAGAGTATTAATACCACAGTGTAAAAATGCTCAAGTAAAAGTCCTGCATTCAAAACATATTCTAGTAAAAGTAAAAGCGCTCACTACTACTACTAATTAATAATAATATATCATAATTTATGAGTTGATATATATTTCATATGAATAACCTCAATCTGCAAAGTGATTGACGCTGTAAAATAATTGCAGTGGAGTAAAAGTATAAAGTAGCAAAAAAATGGAAATATTCAAGTAAAGTACAAGTACCTCAAACGTTGTACTAAAGTACAGCACTTCGGTACATGTACTTAGTTCCACCACTGTTATTAACTCCTTCTGACTTCACTGCTGGTTAATCAGCTGACTGTCACTCACTGTTGTTACGAATCATTTGTAAACCGTCAGGTCTGATGTGAGAATAAAGATTTAATATGCAGTTGACACCTGAGGTGGTGATTCTGATTCTGTTTACAAAACGAACGAGGGAACCATTCGTGACGATGCTGCTCCGACGCACAACAGTTTAATACTCAGTTAATTTATGAAGCCGGACTCTGATGGATTCATTCATGCGGTTGTTTTTGATTTTATTCAGAGCTAATGAATGGTAATCAATCACAGAGCCGACAGCTCAGATCAGGAGCTGCAGGTTACACAAACAGTCTCAGATGCAGATGGTTACACACTTCATCACAGAGGAGACGCGCTTCAACTGTATTCACTTTTATCAGTCATTGAAGTCATGCAGGATTATATACAGTAGTTGTACTCCATTGTTATGAGGCTGTGATGATGATTGGTCACTTTTTCTCTCACACCTCCAAGTAAAGACTGCATTTCCCATCAGCCCTGATGCCCATTAAGTAATTTACAAATTATAAGTTACAGAAATATACCTTTTTAAATTAGTAAATAAAATAATAATTACCCAGTTTCTCCTTAAATAGTTATGTGGGAGAAACATTTGAATCTTACTAAATTATTTTAACAAAAATATTTGTTTACGGAATAGTTTGACCTTTTGCGAAATACACACGTTTACCTCTGAGATGTAGTACAGTAAAAAGTACAATATTTACCTCTGAGATGTAGTAGAGTAAAAAGTATAATATTTACCTTTGAGATGTAGTACAGTAAAAAGTACAATATCTACCTCTGAGATATAGTACAGTAAAAAGTACAATGATTACCTCTGAGATGTAGTACAGTAAAAAGTACAATGATTACCTCTGAGATGTAGTGGTAGAAAGTCAAATAGAAATACTCAAGTACAAGTACCCTGAATGTGTACTTAGTAAGACCCTATACTGTTAGTATCTGCTGACCCGAGTCTTTAAACTGAAGCTCGGTGAGTTCAGATACATCTCTCTGTAACCGAGGAGCCGAGTGAGAAGTCATTACGGTGAATAATGACTCGCTGAAGGCGCTCTTGGCCTTCGCCTTATTAGAGCGCTGATGATGACACCACCAGCGGAGAGAACAGAGAGGAGCGACGGGGGGGCCGAGCAAGACCGGGATCCAATTACCACCAGCGCTGAAAGCTCTCCGTGGGCGAGCGGCGGCGTTTTCTTCAGGCGGCGGCAAGCGAGGAAGGTTTCTGTCATCAAGGTCAGACGTTGCCGAGTTTTTCAGGTCAGAGGGTGGAAAAAAAAAAGAAAGAGAAAAAGATCTGTAGGTGTCGTCTCTGTTGGAGGTCAGAAGTGACATCCTGAGCCTGGATACATACATGTAATCCATTTAAAAAGCACTCCAGCTGTTGTGACCTGTGACCCCGCCTCTCTGTGGGAGACAGAACACAAGGAGAGGGAGAAGAGACTACATGCAGAGGTTATCCTTTGAAAAAAAAGATAAACGGATGTGTAACGCCCTCTTAATTAAACCGCCACCAACCTTCAATTAAAGGCACCTTCATCTTTGAATTACAGTCGTTTAAAGCTGCACTAATCAATACTTTTGATACTAACTGAATCAGTTGGCTATTTATATATTCTGCAGCTCCATGGGAAGGAGTAGTGGGTGAGAAAAAAGAGAATATTTTATTCTATGATGCATTATACATGTTAGGAGGGACCAAAATGTTGTGTTTTATGATCTGGTTTGGGTAGATTGGATCACATGTGCGCGTTTTAGCATTTATAAACTACCTGTTAATTTTTTTTTTTTTTTTAAATTCTGAACTTTACCAAAATGTCCCTTTTATTTTTGTTGAATTGTTTCGTTTATCTGGACTACAGAATCAGGCCCGACACTAAAGATGAACCCACAGTTTCTGTTCAAACCCGACCTGAAACCAACCTACAGCAGCAATTTACAAATCCTAATTTCCACTGTAAAGAAAAAACTATATGTATATATATGTATATAAATGCCTTACAAGCTGAAGTCAACTAAAGTCTTCTCAGTCTGGTAACATAAATCTTTGACACAATCTCCGTTATTCACTGTCGAACGTTCAGCACAGCCATAGGAGTTTGTATTAAATAGAGATTGCGTAACATTTCTCCTCATTAACGAGAGGCGAGAGTCTTTTCCAAGAAGCTGTTTTTCAGTGACAAAAATCCATGAGACAATAGTCAAATATTGATATTCAAATTATGCACAACAGTAGGTTATTGATTATAACACCAAAGCATTATTGTGAAGTGACGTGTTTACGTAATTTACTTAATTGTGCAAAGTTTTAAATGTTGTTCCTCTTTCTTATGTTCTCTCTCTCTCTCTCTCTCTCTCTCTCTCTCTCTCTCTCTCTCTCTCTCTCTCTCTCTTTGGTTAAAAGGTAAAAAAGTTGTTCCATTGAATTCATTTTAATTTCCGGGAGCAACGTCAGTTCACCAAACCTAGGCAGCCTCCAACCCTGATCGTAAAAAAGAGATATTATTTCTGACTTGACCATAGAAATACATCCATTACAAACTATACGCGTCTCCACTGTTGTTTTATTCACGTAATCCGAAACGCTAGAAAATATTAGAGTAATTTCAAACAGTCAATCTAAATTTTCAACAGTGTAGAGGATTCAATAGATCTTTATATCCTCAATGAACCCTGTTTTGTGGATTCATTGCCGTCACTGAGTCCTTTTTCACAGTGAAGACTTCTGTTCTGAAGCTCTTTGGTACCAAAATCACCAGAAGAGTATTTAAAAGTACCGTTTCCACTGACATCATAGAAACAGTGTTTCATCACATATTTAACCTCAGAGTTAATTCATTCAGCGGCTTCAACAGTGAAATCACTTTTTTTTTTTTTTTCTTTAAAATCTATAACTGGAGTTGGTTTCTGTGCGTTTCTCTGAGCGGTTGGTGTCCTCAGAAAACCAAACATGTTTTATTCATCAGTTTCTCCCTCTGAAGGAGTCCATTTTCTTCAGTTCAGTTGTGACCAAACACAGCACGCTAGCAGAGAATAAAGACTCTGTCAACCAGCCTTTTTTATTTCAGCCAATTTCTTTTCTTTTTCTTTCCTCCGTCTTTTGAAGGATGGAGACGGTTTTAGTTCAAGTTTCTTTTCTTCCCATAGCTAGGCCAGCGGAATTAATCTCAGTACAGATGGAAAGGGTGTGACAGCGCAGGTGCAGACCGAACTTTAAGGTCGGGGGTAATGTAATATGTAGCTACAACTTTGTAATCAGGCACATTGTCATATCCCGACCAGTACGCCCAATGAGTGATGGAATAGTGGGAGAATTACCATAGAAACCAACTCGCACAAACAGCAAAAACCCAAACAGTAAACCCTTCGCAGGTTCGTTGATAAACCCGCAGTAGCTTGTGGCATACGTTAAAGCACAGAGAGGTCTAATGTGTTGGGATGCATTGGTTACATTGACAGGAGACACAGGCGATTGATTGTTTTATATTTGATGCCTTTATAAGTCCTTACAAGATGCGTATTAACATTATTATGTGTTAATAACACCATATATGTGTTAATAATTTCATTATAAACATGTTTATTAGATTATAATAAATCTCTACACACTTATTTGAATCATCTCAGCAGTTTATAGACCTAAAAGCATTAATACAATTATATGGGTTTCTCATAATTGTGTAACTTACTTATATCATTGTTAAGTCTTTCTATTAACATGAAAAAATACATGTATTATAACAGTTAACTATGTTTTTCCTGGTATCAGATATAAAGCAAGAACAATGCCTCATTATGTTAAATGAATGATTTGTTAAACACTAATTACATTGGGCTTTTGGGGCTTTTTTTTTGCAGCAAAATTGTGAACTTGTAGAACATAATGAACCGAATCACAAAGGATTTATTAATAAAAATAGGTGTGTCGCCGCAAAAAGCATAGTTCACTTTTAATACCTCTTAATACACCCTATGCACAATAAGTACGTATTAATCTAATTAAAGAAAACAAAAGATTAGTAAAGGTTTAACAATGACAACTCAAGTCTACAACAGACAGTGTCATGGACAGAAGAAACATCTCGAGGTAAGACGTGTTGGTGGTCCTCATGTCTGTCCAGCACCTTTGTCAATACCCTCAAAGTGCCCTTTATCATGCTATCCAGCAGGTCTACCACAGGTATACGGTGAACATGGCCTGACGGAGTTTAAGTCAGGCAGAGCTTTTTGTCACAAAGTGCACAATGGTAAAGTTAGAGTAAACCAACTGGAAGACCTTCTAGGGTTCAGGGAGATGGGGCTGAATAAAAAAAGAGCTACAAAACCATCTAAAGCCAGAGTCCAAAATCTCCCATCTCAAGAAAAGTCTACAACTCCAGTAGGAGAGGATGGAAGCCGCCCAGCGTCTGAGCAAGCAGGATACGACGAGACGGTGGTAAGGTGTGAGGAACAAAAAGTCTGATCCAGAGCCAGAATAGCAATGAGCTGCACATGAACACCAGAGGAAGGTGAACCAGTTGGAGGAGCAGATCCACCAGAGGGACGCAGAAATCCTGGATCTCGGAAAAAAAGAAGGACGTCTCTCAGAAACCACAAACCAGCTGTTGGGCAAAGAAGCTGAACTCCTAGAGAGCGACAGAGCTTGGAAGACAAAATACAACACTCTGGAGGACAGGTTCAGAAAGGGCTTGCCAAAAAACACCCGAGCTGGAAGAGGAAACTCATGTAGGAAGAGACGAAGGAACTAGAAGACAAGTTCAGAAAGCAGAAAAAGAAGACAACTGGGAGAAAAGCTTGGCAGGAAAACCGAAAACAAGCTCCGGATGAGAAGTTCAAGAAGGAGCTGGCCAAGAACGAACAGCGGGGGACGGAATTAGAACAGGTGGAAGACGAGAAGAAAGACGTGGCCAAGACGCTACGGAGCCGGGAGACGGAGGACTAACCGACGCACACAGAAGTAAGAAACAGATGGAGGACGACCCAGCTAATGAAGATCGGAGCTGGGAGACAAAAGTAGAACAGGTGGAGGACGAGAACAAGGACCTGGAGGAGCTCTGTTGGAAAATGAAGTAGAGGTTTCTTGTTTGTTCTTGTTATTAACAGACAGTCGTGAATGTTTCTTTCTGAATTTAAATCACTGGTATATGCATTCAAAACGTGTGGGGGGGGGGGGGGGGGGGGGGACTATTTTCAGCGGCAGAATAATCCACATTTGGTGAGGCTCATTTTTGACGTTTTTTGGATAAGTGAGTCAAAGACAAGAGGCAGCAACAAAAGAAAGAGTAAAGGGAGTGGACAGAGGAATCCTTATAATTAGAGGAAACTGAGGAGAGAGAGAGAATTGGAAGAGCCACATAGAGGACGAGAGACAGGATGTGGAAAAGTAAAACTATTGAAATGAAAAAAAGAGAGCAGGACCAGCAGCAACTTAAAAAACACATGATCCAGATGAAGTCTGTCACATTTGTATTGCCTTGAATCAGGCAAAAGATTGGTGTTGGTTGGACCCAATCAACCGCCGCTCCGGCCCCTGTCTTTATACTTCCTCCTTCATGATTAGGTGGATAACATACGAAATGTTTCCGTGGGATACCTCATAATTACAGCACATTATTTTTTTGTAGGTAAAGGTACGAATTGTGGACGGGACCAGCCTGAATATTCTCTGTTGTTTTAATTGTCCAAAAGTCTGCCCTGGTTTTGTAAAATATTCATTTCTTTTCTTCCCCCAACGCACACAAAAACACACCGACTCTCCTTCATCTGTCCACTGGTTGATCAATATCTTTCGCCCCCTCCTCTTTCTAAACCTTCATTTGCAGCACTTGACTTCTGACCTCCGTATGGATCCAGACCTCCTCAGTTCATTTGGTCCTCACTTAAGAGTCTGAACTGTTCTCTTGCTCCGGAAAACGTCCGCGGAGGTGAACGGTTAATGGGTATCGGGAGCTGATCAGTAGAATCCAGTTTGTCCAATTAACCGTGGGGATATCGATCGCTGCAGATGTGATCGACGGTAAAACACAGCTGACTGTTTCTGCAGACAGATTAACCCGTGTATGTCAATAACCACTCAGTCTCTTCTGAATCACCTCTCCGAGCCTCTGTGATCAATATCTGAAGATGGGAGGTAATGTTGTTGTTATTGAAGTGTTTCAGTGAATTTATCTGCCAATATTTCTGGCACATTTCATCTCGGCAGCCTTTGTTCTTTTCGCCCCAAACTCTTTCCTCGTTACTGCGGCGCTTCGGCACAGGAGTCCCGTTGGCAAGGTCACCGTTGCCCCGGCGACGCTTCGCAGGCAGGACGATGCAGAGAATAATGACGAGGTCTATCAGAGCGGCATCAGCTGCACGGCCAGATAAAAAAAATGAAAAAAATATCCACTGAAAGTGAAAAACAACTTTATCTAGAAGATTACAGCCTGAAGGAGAGGGGGGGGGGGGAGTCTGAGTCTGAACTTTGTTACAAGTCACACTGTCCTTCTGCCTAAACACTAAGCTGAACAACATTATGGAGCCCCAAAATCCTCTCAGAGTTGATGGATGGACGTGTGATTACTGTTGTTTTCGGCCAGCAGTCAACATTGGTTTCTTTTAACCAGAGCCACATGGTTAAAATAAGAACAAAATGTTACTTCAAACTTTCCCAACAAACACATCTGAGACTGCACCGATCTTTCCATGTTCAAATCACAAATTTGTGTTCTATGTTTTTAGTGTATAGCTTTTTATGATGATTTTAATGTTTGTAAAGTGTCTTTGAGTATTTTGAAAAGTGCTAAAAAAAAAGTTTACCTTTTTGATCTTTATTTTGTATGGTTTTGTTCTGCATCTTGTTTTTTTTATCTTTGAGGTCAGTTTGCTTTGTGCTCAAAGAAATGTTGTAATTTTGTCTCTTGTGTTTCTTTGTGGTGTTTTTTTTGTCTCTTTGCATTCATTTTGTGTCTCTTCACAGTCATGTTGTGTCTCTTTACAGTCATGTTGTGTCTCTTTGCAGTTGTGTTGTGTCTCTTTGTAGTGTGTTTCTTTGTAGTGGTTTTGTCTCTTTGCAGTCATCTTGTCTCTTTGTAGTATGTTTCTTTGTAGTTGTTTTGTGTCTCTGTGCAGTTGTGTTGTGTCTCTTTGTAGTGTGTCTCTTTGTAGTCATTTTGTGTATCTTTGTAGTGAGTGTATGTATGGTTGTTTTGCATCTCTTTAAAGTCATTTTGTTTATCTTTGTAGTGTGTCTCTTTGTAGTCATTTTGTGTATCTTTGTAGTGAGTGTATGTATGGTTGTTTTGCATCTCTTTAAAGTAATTTTCTGTATCTTTGTAGTGTGTCTCTTTGTGATTATTTTGTGTCACTTTGTAGTTCTTTTGCACCTCTTTGTAGGTTTTTGGGATCCTATTGTTTTGTGTCTATTCAGTCATGTTGGTGTCTCGCTGTGGTTGTTTAGCGTCTCTCTACCGTCGTTTTGTCTCGCTGTAGTCGCTCTGCACCTCTTGGTTGTGGTTGTTTTGCATTTTTTTACATTCATTGTGTGTCTCTATTGCTGTCGATCTGCCTCTCTTTGTGGTTGTTTTGTTTCTTTCAGTGACATGTTGCAGGTGAACAGGCCTTGTGCCCTTTGCCCTTTCAGTAATTCATCCGTGCCTTTGACCAGAAGTCATGGAACAAGTATTTAGGTCTTTACTGTCTTACTTCAAACCTGCAGAACGACATTTGTACATTAACATTTATTATTAGAGTAAATATTTTTATTTTTATCTCACTCTGACTCACAGGTTCATCTCTTTCCTCATGTCATTCATCATTTATCACACACTGATGATACAACCGCTCCCATTTGATGCATAAATTTAGACTCCATTTCTGTCGATCTGCCCGAGTGAACTCTGCTAACAGCCATAAACTTTAACTAACCTCTGAATTATTGATGAGCAGCCAGTGTTTCCTCTCGTCTGCTGTGATCTCCGCTGATATCAGATCAATACGTTTCAGACCACACAGTCGCTCAGCAGCACAATAGTGTTTTATCACAGGTTTTCACTTGTGGAGGTTACAACAGCAACAGCAACCGCAGTTTATTCATCGACAAAAGTGAATGTAGCTGCAGCACAACAGCCTTTTTCTAACGTTAGAAGAAGACAGATTTGCTGTCTTCCTGGTTTGTTGTAAGATGGCTATTAGGGTATCTGCTCTTTTCAGGACAAGTGTATTTCTATCCATCACTTTTACAGACATGTTCAATATGTGCATCAACGGAGTCAGATATTCAATAAAAAGAAATTGAAATATTAGCGTTTTAATGCTAAATCAACTTATTTTACTCAAATAATATAGTATAGTTGTTACTTCTCTTTTTAATCTCACAGAAGAAACATGTACGTACATGTATACTAGGTTGGATTTTCTTTTTTATATATATATAACATGCATTGACTCCAAGAGGAAGCTAGGAAAATGGCAGACACAGCGTTGTTTGTGATGCGAGATTATGATTAAAACGTATTATAATATTCCCTGCTTCGAAATTTCCCCCTCTAATTATGCTCTCAGTGAAGCAGTCTGTTTATAATGTTCATGTATCTGTGTGTGCAGTATTTTATGCCAATATTACTACAAACTATGACCCCCAGTGGGCAAAACTGAGGTAAAGTGATGTGACAAAAAAATGCACCCAATAAAAAACACAGTTCTACTAGTTTTCCTAAAAAAGGTTGAGGAAAAGTAAATTGGTTTACGCAGAAATAAAACAGGAAGTCGCAACAGAAAGTTAAAGGTCCAGTTTGAAGGATTTGGTGACATCTAGCGGCGGGGTTGCAGATTGCAACCAACTGAAACAGATGATGTGTGTCGGTGTTTACGTCTGTTAATGTCACATCATACATTGATGAGACACAAAGAAGACGGGACGGGACGGTGACCTGCTGACGGCGTCTTCCCCCCGTCACCAGTGGCGTTTGATTGACAGCTGGTATTTAAAAACATTTGTGTCCGTCACTCGTCGCGAACACGTATCATCGTCGCTGACTCAGCGCGTCTCCTGCTGAAATGTCGCCGCCCGCAGGGGTTGCACTTGCACTCCCCACGTCTCTCAGCCAATCTCAGACGTTCTTCCGGCAGGTCGTCACGACGTCAGACAGCAGGAAGTGGACGCCCGCCACCGCCACAGTGTGAGACGTCGGCACGGACAGACGGACGCCGAGTCGCCTCGGGCAAAGTCACGACCAGAGAAGGACGACGACGCTGCGGCGAGAGGGACGTGATGATGACGAGACAGCTGCAGAGAGCTGAAACAAAAGCTGCTGAGAGAGAAATTATTTATTTATTAATGACCTGTTAATACCAGAGCTAATAAGAAATAAGTATTTTATCAGATCTGAAATAGAAACAGCTATCGGAACCCAACAGTAGTGAAACTACTTGTCTCTTTATTGTTTTCACATTCAAGAATTTCTTTTTAACATTTATACAATCAATGTTCTTCATACAAAATGTACGGTACACAAAAAACCACAAACTTCTACTTACCTTAAATAGTAGGCAAGCACCAAAAATCTCATCTCATCTCATCTTCAACCGCTTATCCGGGATCGGGTCGCCGGGGCAACAGCTCCAGCAGGTGGACCCCAAACTTCCCTTTCCCGGTGCCACATCAGCTCAGCTCTGACTGGGGGGATCCCGAGGCGCTCCCAGGACCAGTTTGGAGATATAGTCCCTCCACCTGGTCCTGGGCCTCCCTCGGGGTCTCCTCCCAGCTGGTCGTGCCTGAAACACCTCCCTAGGGAGGAGCCCAGATGCTCAAACCACCTCAACTGGCTCTACACCACCGAAAGCACCGGAAATACTTGTTAGTACAGCGGTGAGTCTGATATCTGAACTGTATTTTGTCCAGTGCGGACGTTCTCCTTCTCGTCTTGGACGACGCGATCAGCCTGAACAGAGGCTGCTGATATTTACGGTCCTCGTCAAAGCGGTCGGCAGCAGGAAACACGTCACTTATATGGAGCGAGGGGGGGGGGGCGGCATTAATACAAATGTTATTCAGCGATTTATGAGTCCATCCTACAGCGGCCGTTTGTCCCAGCGGGCACCTAAACGTACCACAGTGTAATAACCAGCGTGAGATGTTCAACGGCAGACTGTAAAACCTCAGAGTGCCTCTGAAAACATGTTGCTTCGCTTTACAAGCAGTGATCCGACTGGATCAGCGCTGCTTAAGTTAAGCACAAGTAGATATTCAAATAGTGGAGTCTGTCCAGCAGGTTTTATGAAAGATCTGTTTATCAGTTCATAAGAAAGACTTACTGGCTTTCTGGCTGGGAGGTAGTTTGATACCGCTCTCGTATTTGTTAAATGTGAAGATACAGACTGCAGCTTGTTAGCGTAGCTTAGTTTAGCAATAATCTTAATTCATACAGGCTATGTAGCTCAAAGTGCTGTACATTTACAAATAAAAACATTTCCTTTTACAGATACAATAAATAAAAGTGGTAGGAAGAAAGCATAGATGTCACGCTTACATTTGAAGTGCAATTAAAACATTTAAAGAAATTAATTTAAAAAAAAGAAAAAAAATATTTCGAAATAAAACTGTTTTAATACATAAAATATAATTTGATTGATGATCTTTTATGTATTTAAAAGACAATAAATACATAAAAGATAAGTTTTGGCAGCTGTGTCAGCTATCCACGGGTGTGTCCAAAAACAAGAATCCGTTCCAGAGTTCACTAATTAACATGTCACATCTTGGGGGCAGCTGTGGCTCTGAGGGATCTTCCTCTTATCTGAAGACCGGCTGTTTGATCCCCGGCTCCCTCCGGCCTGCATGTCGAAGCGTCCACAAGAGAATAAACTTCAAACTTGTGTGTGTGTGTGTGTGTGTGTGTGTGTGTGTGTGTGTGTGTGTGTGTGTGTGTGTGTGTGTGCGTGTGTGTGTGTGTGAATGGGAGAATGTTGACATGCAGTGTATACGGCGCTTTGAATGGCTGGAAGAGTGGGAAAGGCTTTTCCATTTATAATTCACCGCTCCTTGGCTCCGAGCTGTTACCAGGCAACCACCAGAGGTTTTTGAGGAAGTTGCTCCTGTTCAGCGGTGGAATGTAACTCAGTACATTTATTCTGATATTAGACAGAGCTGTCAACTCAGTTTACATCCTCAGTCCTCCGCTCTAATCGATTCCAGTGGGAGAAATTGGTTAGACAGCGAACTACATTTTTCGAACACATCACCAGAACCCGACATATCCGCCTGAATCTAACAGCATTTTGAGTAATCACTGATGCACAGAGTAAGTAATAACGAACTACGATGTCGGGCGATATTGAGAAGACATGCCGTCTACGGCTCACAGACTCACAGCGGCGTTAGTCCCGCCCCTAGCGCTGATTGGCTGATCGTTTGATGTTTATTATGATTATTTTAGTCTTGGTGAAGATAAAACTTTAAAGTCAATCCACCCAGCAGTATCCAACATCTTTAAAATGATCCACTTTTAAACATTAAAGTGATGAACACGTTATTGTTGTCACGTTTAATGGCGTAGTAAAGGACGGACCCAAATGCATTGAGACACGGGGAAACAGAGGGTTGAATATAGATGGTTTTAATAGTAAAGAGAAATGTTCAACACAAAATTTGCAGAACAGAGGAGTCAAATAAAAAATGGGTAACGAAATTGTTCAATAAAACAAAACAGGGAACACGGTAGGGAAGAGCAGAGATGAATCAGGCAACATACCAGGGATGATCAGCCGAACAAGGACCACAACGGCCCAGGATGCACCACCGCTAATGAGACAAGGGACACACGGGGTTTAAATACATTGGGAGGGTGTAGGTGACGAGACACAGCAGGTTTCACAGACAAGGACAGGAAGTGAAGCGAACACAGGACACAAGAGGCAGGGAACGTCAAAATAAAACGGAAGAATCAAAACTCAAAACCGTGACAATTGTATCTATAATTATAATCCAGTTGAGCATCTCTCTTCTGTGACTCAGGTAAAATATCTGTGTGTTTATCCGGTGACTGGGGGGAGGTGACCTGGATCTGATTGGAGGAGGTCCTCCGAGGATACGATGCAGAGTCTTTCATGAAACCCCCTCAAGCTCATTTACAGCCGCAGATGTCTGCGGGGTCCGACTGATCAATAAGTCACAGTGATGAGGAAGAGGCTCACTGATGGAGCAGAGCATCGATTCAGAGGAGACACCTTTCTCATCATATTCATCTGTTTTCAAGACTTCTCCAAAGGCCAAACAACGCATGACACTTTCAGTGATCGTTTACCAAAAGCAGCTCCCTAATAACACGGCAGCATATTTTGACATTAATTCACATGCAGCACAGGTTTGATAGTATTATTATGAGTATTATTTCAATGGTGTGGAGCTTCATTTCACTTTTTTTAATAGGGGGTTGGACCTTTTTCGAGTTCCGAGTTTCTAGAACACAGTTTAAGGCCCAGCAATGCTTCAAGCTGAATGCTAACATCAGAATGCTAACATGCTCACGATGACAATGCTAAACTTTAGACAAGATCAGACTGGGTTTAAACTCACTAAGACTGGGTTTAGACTAGGGTAGACTGGGTTTAGACTCACTAAGACTGGGTTTAGACTAGGGTAGACTGGGTTTAGACTCAATAAGACTGGGTTTAGACTAGGGTAGACTGGGTTTAGACTCAATAAGACTGGGTTTAGACAAGGGTAGACTAGGTTTAGACTCACTAAGACTGGGTTTAGACAAGGGTAGACTGGGTTTAGACTCACTAAGACATGGTTTAGACTAGGGTAGACTGGGTTTAGACTCAATAAGACTGGGTTTAGACTAGGGTAGACTGGGTTTAGACTCAATAAGACTGGGTTTAGACTAGGGTAGACTGGGTTTAGACTCACTAAGACTGGGTTTAGACAAGGGTAGACTGGGTTTAGACTCACTAAGACTGGGTTTAGACAAGGGTAGACTGGGTTTAGACTCACTAAGACTGGGTTTAGACAAGGGTAGACTGGGTTTAGACTCACTAAGACTGGGTTTAGACAAGGGTAGACTGGGTTTAGACTCACTAAGACTGGGTTTAGACAAGGGTAGACTGGGTTTAGACTCACTAAGACTGGGTTTAGACAAGGGTAGACTGGGTTTAGACTCACTAAGACTGGGTTTAGACAAGGGTAGACTGGGTTTAGACTCACTAAGACTGGGTTTAGACAAGGGTAGACTGGGTTTAGACTCACTAAGACTGGGTTTAGACTAGGGTAGACTGGGTTTAGACTCAATAAGACTGGGTTTAGACAAGGGTAGACTGGGTTTAGACTGACTAAGACTGGGTTTAGACTAGGGTAGACTGGGTTTAGACTCACTAAGACTGGGTTTAGACTAGGGTAGACTGGGTTTAGACTCACTAAGACTGGGTTTAGACTAGGGTAGACTGGGTTTAGACTCAATAAGACTGGGTTTAGACTAGGGTAGACTGGGTTTAGACTCACTAAGACTGGGTTTAGACTAGGGTAGACTGGGTTTAGACTCACTAAGACTGGGTTTAGACTAGGGTAGACTGGGTTTAGACTCACTAAGACTGGGTTTAGACAAGGGTAGACTAGGTTTAGACTCAATAAGATTGGGTTTAGACCAGGGTAGACTGGGTTTAGACCGCTGCACATGCACTGATCAGTTTAACAGGAAAAGTTTTTAAAACTGCATCTTGTTGTGTAATCAAGCGTCTCAGCATTTCTGAACGGTTCAAGTGAACTTTGAGCCGACAGAAGGAGTATGAGTTTTCTCAGCCGATGGATCGATATTTATTACAAAATGAGATTCTGGTCTGTAGGTTAGTCCGTCAACTGGAATGAGCTCATTACTTCAGCAGCAGTGAGATGTCCAATCACTGTCTGTCTGACTTCTAACTTTGAGAACACGCACACTCAGCAGGGTGAGGATCAGTGTGATATTCAATACAAAATGAAAACACTCACGACTCTCCATCACACCTTGCTTTACTTGCAAAAATGTTTACGGCTACCTGTCCTTCATCAGAGTGGTTGCTCTAATGAAGGACGGGTAGCTGATCTGAATATTAAACATCTCAATTATGACTCAAAAAAGTGTTCACCTCCGTTACCGTCAAACACTAATATACTAGCCAGTTATAATTAGCAAAAACAGATAAAAGCCATTCTTAAAATAACAAAACAAACCTTTTGATTGATATTCCCTGGTGTGCACAATGTACAAAATGATTTAGGAAAAAAGAGATATCTATAGTACTATGAGTGTAGTGTGCCAGAGTGCGCTCTAGTGCTGAAAGTGACTATTTACTTCAGCTTACACTTGCGTTTGGCGCGGGTCAGACGTAATAACAGAACGCCTGTCGGGTTAGGGTCAATAAAGATTTATTGAAAAGGGGTAATAGGTTCACTAAGACATATTTGTAGCATTGACTCCTGTGTGGTCCATGGCGCTATCTTTGCCAGACTGTATAAAAGAAGTGAACATAGCCTACGGTTCTGAAAATTTAAGCCAATGTGGAAGTGTCGTAAACCTGCATTCTCTCTAATGTCCAGCAGGGGGCGACTCCTCTGGTTGCAAAAAGACGTCTGATTATAGAAGTCTATGAGAAAATGACCCTACTTCTTATGAGTTCATGGTCTCAACTGCTAGTTTCAAGTCTTCTTCCTAAGACCGGTTTCTGTGAAACTTCGTAACAGAGACAAGTGCAGAAAGCAACGTGCCTTTGCTAAGAACAGAAGGAGTTTATGGATCTAGACCACTAAAAAGGCAGATTGGGGTCCCGGTGGTCCTAAAGGCAGCGCCAGTCTTAGCAGCGCCCACTTCCTTTCTGGTATGTTTTTGTCTGCTAGCATCAGCTCGCAAGGTAATGTATAAGTTGTAAGCGCTGTGTGTGATTCATATAAACAAAATAATACTGGTTTGGTTCAGTAGGTCACAGCCTAACTAACTGGCCAATTAGTTAGTCAGTAGTTAGGACCACCGGGACCCCAATCCACCCTTTTAATGGACTGGATCCATAATTTCCTTCTGTTCTTAGCTAAGGCACGTGATCCCCATGGAATATTAAACATTTTCACTCCATCCTTTCTGCAGTTTACTGCACAACAACACATCAACCACTACTGACAGTGGCGAGCGATTGGCACACCTGTTGAGGAGTTGCCGAGCTGGCAATCCCTCAGCAGGTGAGCAACGGCTCCATCAACTCTCTGTCAACTAGGCCGGGGACAAATTTCCTTGAAAAACCCACAGTAGAGAAGGCTAAACCTGATTGCGCGTACACCCAAAAAATTTAGCAGACAAGAAACTCGTCTATACAGCATGATGTTCATTTAGTTAATGGTGGTCCCATTTAGAGTGAAATAGACCATAAAGCAGAGTATGCTTTAGGGCGGGGCTTATGCTACAAGTGTAGCAATGTGTATCTTTCCCTTAGCTCCACCCTCGTCCAAATATGGTCACTTCTGGCTGCAAAAAAACCAAGATGGTGACGGCCAAAATGCCAAAGTTGAGGTTTCAAATTTGTAAACCACAAACCAATCAAGTGACTTCAAGGTGGCTACAACCATTTCTTTCTATCTATTGGTTCGTGTTCAAGGACGTGTCACTGAGGGCAAAAATAATGCCAATTGAATTTCAATTAGGATCCTTTTTAATGTGACTAAACAACAGTCAGAGCAAGTGACGTATTTTATAATATCCAAAAAGACAACTATTGGTGGGCGGGAGGGGACGTGGACGGGTCTAACGGACGGGACTCTCAACCAGAAGACCGGCGTATAATTTCCACACTGCATTGTGGTTTTTACCGTAGTGGTTTCGTTGCCTAAACATAAAATATGCTGGTGGCCATATTACTAAGAAAAAACCCACAGTAGAGAAGGCTGCTAAAGTTGAATGCTCAGTAATATTTGTAGACAGGAAACCCATCTAAAAGCATGATGTTCATCTAGTAAATTATCCCATTTGTAGTAAAATAGAACATAAAGCAGAGTTAACACGAAAAACAACCTGACAATTCCTGTCGCTGTACACAAAACCAATCGATTGCATTTCGCTGCCGTGAGACTGTGTTGTTTCTTTTATACAGTCCATGGTCTCACAGTGGAAGTTAAAATGGAGCTAATAGTTTATTATTAGTCTTTTCTTAAATTGTATTGTAACTAAATATTTTCTTCATATGTTCTCGGGGAGTTAAGGAAACAGGAAACCTGGTTTTTGAGTTTTCTCCCCTCAGCTGTCACTCTCTGAGCCGGAGACAATACATTTTAAAGTGGAGAAGAAACTCTTTGATGCAATAAATCTCAGTGTGGACGGAGCTGAAGTGTTTCCTGTGAGTTCTCAACAAGCGCCGCCGCGCCGCAATCAACTGCCGGGGCCTTGAAGATCCGTCCGGGCGGTGTTTTATTGCAGGTGGAGGACACAGCAGCGTCTCCAGGCGTCGTGAACAGACTTCTGATGGAAATGTCAACGTGGCGCTCCACCTTCAATCCGAGTCCAGACACCACGCCGCTGTCGCCGCCTCGCCACGGCTGTCCATCACGCCTGGCAGGGATATTATTGTTCTGACGCAGCTGTGAGCTGATGACTGATGAGGCGTCCTGCTCAAAGAGGACCATGGGGAGGAAGAAGGAGGAAAAAAAATGTAGCTCTGGAGGAATGAAAAACTGGAGAGGGGATGTCAGAGATGAACAGCTGTCTGCTGTCAGACAACATGAAGCATCATCATCATCGACAACCGGAACTGTCTGGCATCAAATCTGCAGAGAGTCTAAGGCCCTTATACCTCTCAAAATATGTTGTACTGGGTTTAAGTGGATTTACACCAAATACTTCATCCTCTTTTTACTTTTTCTTGCTTTGTCTCTGTCGTAGAAAGAAAAAGAGTTAAAAAGTTTCTCATAAAATAATATGTTCTTATTCGTATCACATCTCTTAGTTTTTTCGTTGAGGTTTTCTCCTACAAATGTTTTAACTGTTCAAACTTGTCATTATGCCACCAGCTCATGGGATTTTAGCATTTAACCTTTTCCTTCACAGTCAAACCCCAAAATGATGTGAAGAGATTCAGAAAACATGCTGTTTTTGCATAGATGGTCGGTGTTTTTGTCGACTTTTGAGTCACACGTTTCATGTACGTCACGATTAAATCACTAAGACTGTTTTATCGACGTTTATTAACTCACCTCATCCAAGAGTGAGGACTTTTTTAAATATTTTGGGGTTTTGTTTTTCAAATTTCATAGTTTTTTATGTACTGGTCTACTTTGCTTCCATAATGCTTCCATGTCTTCTTTCAGACTAGTGGAAAGAAAACATCCAAAACAAATATTTAGTTATTTATTTTACTACTTTGTCTATTTGTGTCTGTAGATTTCTCCCAAATTCACCAAACGTTACCAATAAATAATGACTCATTTGCATATTTAAACATACAATTTCAGAAAACTTGTAATACAAAAAATAATTGTCTTAATGTCAGTAAAAATCTGCTGAAGTTTATTAATGCTGATATATTGTACTTAATTGTGTTTACCCTAACCCCTGTGGTGTCTCCCTTTAATGCACAAATTTAAATAAATAAAATAAAACCAGGTGGATGGAAACACCCTAAAGTGTCCTTGAGCAAGACGCTGAACTCTATTTTTCCCTGATGATTAGGACCATTGCTGTGTGTGTGTGTGTGTGTGTGTGTGTGTGTGTGAGAGAGAGAGAGAGAGAGAGAGAGAGAGAGAGAGAGAGAGAGAGAGAGAGAGAGAGAGTTTTAATAAGCAGGTGTCTCAATACATCAGATTGTTTCCCAGCAGTCTTGGGCCTGAGAAGGCAGATAACGAGGGTTCAAGCTCTTTTAATAAGAGGCAGATCTCTAATAAATTAGTGCTAATAGCTCACTATTTATATCAGACTAATGTGGCATAATGAGCTACGCCCCCAATTATAGCGTGTTTCATTATATAACTGATGCTCATCTTCATTTCATTTCATTCAGAGACACAAAGAGAGAGAGAAAGAGAGAGACAGAGAGAGAGAGAGAGAGAGAGAGAGAGAGAGAGAGAGAAAGGAGAGCTCAGACTGCAGGACGAAAAATGTTTAAAGTTTAGAGAATCGCCCGAAGAAATTAAAGTTTCTCACTCAGTTGAGTTTGCTGAAACACCAACAGGAGGAGTGAAGCTTCTTTCTCTCCCTCTTTGTTCCAGACATGAATAATAAAGTTGAGTTGAAACGTGTTTTGACTCCTCGGAGGTCCTGAAGGAGCTTCCGGCTCTCAGAGTCGATTGTTGGAGAGGCTAAACATCCCGCCCTTCTTCTGCTGCTCCTCCTGGACTTCCTGTCTCCTTCCATCTGCTCTCCAGTTCATCCCCGACATGTCGGACATTCTTCTGCACCTTCTGCACCGCCAAGGATCAAACGCTAGAAAGCTTTTAGACACACAGACGTCTGTCAGCAGGAAGCTGAAGAAAGTGGTAGTGTTCAGACTCTGTTCAGATATTTACTAGTAAATTTTGGGTACTTTGCATTTCTTACATTACATTTTTATTTATTAAAATTTTTACTAAAATTAATAATTCAAGATTTACTTTTATGTTTGATGGAGAATACGTTCGTAACTCAACCCAGACACACAGAGCCAGTTTGGCCTGTTTCTGATCCAGTGCTAGGAGTCGGACAGCAGAGGAGGGACGGGGCAGGAACGTTATTATGGGATGGCTTGTGGAGGTGAGAGGTCAAACAGGAAGTGCGGCGCTCAGCAGATTCCACTACAGCACTCGCTTGTCTTCTGACGACCTGTGACCTCACCTGTCCGAGCAGCTATACCTCCACCACGTCCCCGAAATGTCTCCAATGGCACAAAACTGTACAAAAAACACACAATCCAAAGTACAAAAATACTGTGTTATATTTAGAGTGTGTAGTGAAATTATTAAAGAAAGCAATGAAGAACAGACATTGTATATTGTTAAGCACCTTATTATTGTAATAAAACTAATATTAGACTTATATATTATTATTATTATATATATTATATATATATAATTTGCTTATTTTTCCCCTACGGTATTAACTGTTGATTTATTTTGAAATATTTGTTTTAGTTTGTTGTCTGCTTTAAAAATGTTTTGTTTTAATGGTTTGACTTTTTAAGTAAAGCAACTTTTAGAAACACTCGTACAATTTTGTGGACTAGTCGATTAGTTGATTTAATCGACGTCAACAACAACAAAGACCGATAAACACAATGAATCTCGTGTTTGAGTTTCTAACTTATAGAAATAAATCACTTAGAATGAAAAATCGATGAAAGAAAAGTATTAAATTAAGACCAAGACGACCGATTAGTCGACTAATCGATTAAGGGGGGGGCAGCTACAATACTTTATAATATATATATATATATATTAATATATCCCGTTTCGTTGCCTGTGAGTCTCATCACAGCAGAGTTTTGTCGTCTAAAAGCTCTCTGCTTCTTCATCAAGGTCGTCCCAAAAACTTGCTGCCATCATCATCATTAACAAACTGCTTAGTTTTCCAGAAAGAAAAGAAAACAGCCACGTCCGCGTAAAAATATCACAACATTAAACTTAAACGACTGAACCATTCACACACACACACACACACACACACACACACACACACACACACACACACACACACACACACACACACACACACACACACAGGCTGTTAGTGGCTAATAAATAAAGGCAGAGAGAGAGCTCGTTAATATCAGTGAAGGTGAGCAGCTAACAGCCCCAGGAGGCTGCTGCTGTTAATACAGGCAATGAATGGAGAGAGACGACTCGAGCTAACGCTAATGCTAACACACACACACACACACACACACACACACTCTGATTTTATGGTGGTCAAACTCTCTCTCTCTCTCTCTCTCTCTCTCTCTCTCTCTCTCTCTCTCTCTCTCTCTATATATATATATATATATATATATATATATATATATATATATATATATATACGTATATATATATAAAATCAAAAAATAAAGAAATCATGCTTTAAGGAAAGTCATAAACTTAAACACATAAAAAAATCCATTCGCGACAATATTTCAGGTTTGTTTTACCAGATAGATTACCAATATTATTTTATATTTCACTAATGTTATTTTGGATGTTTTACATTACTTTGTTTTGGGATATTTGTTAATATTTTTATTTAAAATTGTTCCTATATATTTTAGTACATATTTTCTAATATTTTACAATTTTCTTCCCCAGACATTTGACTGATGAATTTTAGATACTGACACTCTTTAATCATCACATTAGTATGTACTATATATATATATATATATATATATATATATATATATATATATATATATATATTTCTTACAAAAAAATGTAGAAGTTATATTTCTTGTATCTTCCTCCTCATCTTCTCCTCCATTCTTCTCTCTTCTTCTCTTCCCTCTCAGGACCTACATCACCAGGAAACCAGTGTGTGTGTGTGTGTGTGTGTGTGTGTGTGTGTGTGTGTGTGTGTGTGTGTGTGTGTGTGTGTGGTAGTATTAGTGTTAGCATGAGTGTGAGTGTGCCCTTGGCTGGACTAATTATCTCTATGGAGGACACAGGAGGGAGAGCACGTTTTTCTGCCTCTAATGATTCATAAACAATTTTAACAGGATGAACTCCATCAGGACCTTAATTAGTCAGTGACACACACACACACACACACACACACACACACACACACACACACACACACACACACACACACACACACACACACACACACACACATACATACGCTTCACACAAAAACATGTTATATGGCCATGTATGTATTGTATTTCAGTGGAAGACCGGTGTAAAATCAAAAGGGACGTTCACATCCAACACCAGAGACCATCTTTGACACAATGTCATGAAGGCTGAGGAGGAGTGAGGCTTTAGTTCAGATTAGTTTTGACATCAGATTTCTTGCTCCACTGCATACATAGACATGAAGAAAAATGCATATGTGGATTAAAGTGTCACTCCATCAAATGGAAATGTTCAACATGTCTGCTGCGTCTTTTCCGATTTGGCATCTTTGCAAACTTTCGATTTAAAGTTCTGTGAGTTTGGCACAAAGCTCAAGTGAGTCTCTGTGCTCAAGTGAGGTTGGTGCAGGTGAATGAGGCCCAGCTGGGGAGCAATCAAGTCAATCAGGCGGTGGGCGGAGCCAAACTTCTACCCTACAAATATAACTGCTGCACAGGTGAGGTTGTTTCAAACAGAGGAAACACAGCATAGATTCCTAACATGGTCGTGTCAGTTAGAATCCTTTTCTGGCTTCTTTGTGGAGTTGCGTCAGCAGTGCTGGACTTCAAGTGGAACCCTCAGCCTGCTGCTGGCAGGTTTGGACACCAGGAACCGGTCCAGGAACCTGGAGGTAGACCTCACTCACACCACAGGAATCACTACAACACTGACCCCTTTTGGTATCTGATGATTATCAATGTGGTCGATTTATCAGTCAAATGTTTTGATACATTTTAATGTATATAAATTGAATGTTGAGTTTCAGCATCAGATGGAGTGATTGTTTGATTTTAATGCGTGCAGGAAGGGAGGTGCTGGGTGGCAACATCACTTTGAAGTTGACAATCAGAGGGTTGAAGGCAAAGACTGCTGTACAGTGTCACTTGTTTGCGATGGATGAAATAACTGTTTGATGCTGGAATGTTCCCGCATCGAACTGACTCGATGTTTTCAATCTGTTGCAAGGTCTACTTATGGTGAAGGCATACATTTACTCAATTTTGATGCATTCAATGTTAATTGTAACAGTGTTTCAGTTTTACAGGGGGCTAAAAAAAATTGAAGACTTGTTGTCCTTGTAATGATTAAAGCTGACAAGATACCAAGGGCGGGAAGTGATGCGGAAGTACCTTAAACTTGCATTCTCTCTAGTGTCCATCAGGGGGCGACTCCTCTGGTTGTATAGAAGTCTAGTCTAAAATGACTCTACTTCTCTCTTGATTTATTCCCTCAGTAAACATTGTAAACATGAGTTTATGGTCTCAATCTCTAGTTTCAAGTATTCTTCAATACAGCATGATGTTCATTTAGTACATTATGGTCCATTTAGAGTCAAATAGACCATAAAGCAGGGGATGCTTTAGGGCGGGGCTACACGGTGATTGAAAGGTCACTACTGCTACCAGAGCCGTATACAGCATCACTACGTCACTCCGTTGCAGTCCTTATATGGTTCCTCCTGTTCACTGGTTGCAAAAATCAAGATGGCGATGGCCAAAATGCCGAACTCGAGGGTTCAAAACCGCATTCTACAAACCAATGGATCCATTTTTATACCGGCTATGGTTATTCATAGCATTACCAATGAAACTGATAATGACACCCTTCCCTCACAGCTGTCCAGGAGAAGCAGTCTTTACATCAACCGTTGTCTTGGAGGTATCCGGACCCACCGGCTGAGGATGAGCCTCAGTTCCCTCCAGACTTTCAGCTGAAAGCGCCGTCGGCGGCCGACAGCGTCAGCGCAGTCTGCGGGGAGAGCTCCGTCTGGGTGGAGGCAAAGAAAGACCTGCTGGGGATGGGTAAACCTGTCTTGGCTGCGGCTGTCACGCTGGGAGGATGTCCTGCCACTTGGGAAGATCACGAAACGCAGGTTCTGATTTTCGAGTCGACGTTGCATGGATGTGGCAGCCAGCTGCTGGTGAGTGTTTGATGTGAAAAGATAATTCTTTTTTTTTTTTTTTTTTTTTTTTTTTTTTTAATTTATCCATAAATTGTTTCACTTTTTAGCCCAGATGATGAATACATTTTCAGTATCGATTGGCTGATTTGAGAATTGGGTGCGTCTGTCCACCTGATGAAAATGATATCACTTTTGACTCCTGAGGGAAATATTGATCGTCAGCAGCTAAATGCTCCACTATGTTCACCAGCTTGTTTTTCACTGCGCCTGTCTGGTGATGAACAGTAACTTTGTCAGAGAAAACCAGGCAGTAAATGTGCTGTAGCTAAAAAGGCTTCACAAAGATGCAGAGTTGGTAACATTATTGGTAATTTTGATAAGTGTTAATGTTCCAGTAAATTGTCTTTCAGATGTCTGAGGACTTGTTCATCTACACCTTCACGCTGCTCTACTCTCCCAATCCTATGGGGAACGGTCAAATCATCCGAGCCGGAGACATCACGGTCGACATCCAGTGTCACTACCAGAGGTCAGATACAACTGAACCAGGAAAAAAAAACATTTGTTGTTTTAGCAGTTATGGAAGATGTACGTGAAACAATTTAAAATTGTATTAAAACCTTAATGTGTTCATCACTTTAATGTCGGAGTTGAACTGAATTTCTTATATATTGTTGGATAGCTGAAACTATAATGTATAATTTAATAGTTTGTTGTATATTCCGTGTTAATCTAAAACTGCCAAGCTTGAATTGGGTATTTCCATTTGATGCAATACTTACACAATGTACTTAAGCACAGTACTTGAGTAAATAGGCTACCTAGCTACACTCCAACTATGTCCTTTTTAAAGACAATTGGTCTTTTGGAGAAGATGGAAGTGTTTAATCTATGTTTGCTTTAGGAAGCATGATGTGAGCAGCTCGCTGTTGCAGCCGACTTTGAGTCCCTTCAGTGTCTCCAAAGCCTCGGAGGAAAATCTCTACTTCTCCATCAAACTGTTGACTGGTGGGTGGTTGACTGGTTTTGTTCCAACTTCATGAATTATTTTCCTGGTGGTGCTTTTCTATTAAAGGGAGACCTTACAGGGGAATAGAGTAGATCATGAAACTTCAACAGTGGATTACTTAAGAATTTATTTTTCACAATTTATATAGATTAAGTAAAGTGAGAAGTACAATATTTTTCTGAAATGGAATACAGAATTGTACTTGGTACAAAACACAAAGTTATTTTCCACCACTGAGGTTCGGTCAGTTGGTCTTTTTAATAGGAAGCCACCATATTTTGGTAGATTTCTGAACACTCCTGTCTTTGCTTTCTGTCCCTCAGATGATTGGCAGTACTCTCGCCCGTCCGCTGTTTTCCTGATGGGAGACATGATGAGGTTTGAAGTAACAGTCAAACAGTTTCATCACGTCCCCCTCAGAGTGACGGTGGACAGCTGCGTGGCCACAGTGGTCCCGAACATCGACACAGTCCCTCGATACGTCTTCCTGGGAAACAACGGGTGAGCTTACTTTACTGGTGGTGTATTTTTTTTATAGTCCACCTCAACTCTTGTTGAATCTCAGTTTAACAAGCATGACTTTCCTACTGCAGCATGTCCTCCCAAACGCCGTAATCTTCTCCTCAATCTTTGTCAGTCGGTTGTTTGAGGGTCCTCTTTGTTGTGTTCAGGTGTCTTTTTGACAGTCAGCTGACAGGCTCCAGCTCTCGGTTCCTGCCTCGGACTCGGAACGACAGACTGCAGTTTCAGGTGGAGGCGTTCAGGTTCCAACAGGACGACAATGGCGTGGTGAGACTCCAACACGTCACACACTTCTTGTATCTACCTGCGTGATTAGGAATTTACCTCAGATTTTATTTTTTATTTTTTTTTTTTTTACTGTTTCCTTTCTTCCAGACAGCCGTTGGTTTCTATTTCGAGTAACTTGTATGAACACCTTCTTTGTGTTCTGTAGATCTACATCACCTGCAGTGTGAAAGCGACCGCAGCTGCTGGAGCGGTTGATGCCGCAAACAAGGCCTGTTCATTCGCCAACGGGTGAGACACCACTGATACTACAACTCCCATCATGCCATCTGCTGCAAACACTACAATTACTTGATAGTGTTTCTCTGCTGAAATACTGGAAAAACTTTATATTTTAGTAACAACTTCAGATGGAAATGACAATTTATCAATCTGAAATCAGTGACAGACAAAAAAAAACTTCTGGTCATCTCAGATATCATAACAATAATATAACATTTTTAATTGTGCTGCATGATCATGCAGTATTACTAAAAGGTGATGATAAAAATCTGAAGTGAAAAGAGATGAAATTTGAAACCTTTTCTCCAAATGATTGTAAGAGGCAGAGCTTTTGTTTGACAGGTGGAGGGAGGCCAGTGGCAGCCATCAAGTCTGTAGCTGCTGTGATTCAGACTGTGAAACAGGAAGCCGGAGTCACCCGACTGGAACAGGTGAGTGGGTGGACTCCTAAACCAGTTGGACCAGTATTTCCACTAAAACTGTACTCGGCACATGCTGGGTCAACCTGAATCTACTGTACTGTTGCTATAAATACCAGATGTATGTACCCACAGCATTTAAAATATTACAGACTCAACCGTAATATTCAAAAAAATCAGCGGTGTGTAATTAAGGTAAACATTTTTATATAAATTCTATTGATTAGATTTGTTCTTATTAATAATGTAATTAAGATATATTACTGTTGGATAAATTATCATCTAGAAAAGTGGTTTTATAATGGAAAACTTCCCTTCATCTTGACTAAATGAAGACAAGATATCCCTTAATTGATTTTGTTAAGGGATGGCTGATTTTTTGGGGGGGTTTTCGGTTTTTTTTTTTTTTTTTTTAACCATACCAACGAGCCATTAAACTAACATGCCACAATTGATTAATCAACTCAATATTTGGGGTGAACCCTTTAACTTAATTAAGGGGTACCTGTAATATTTTACACAATGTACTTGTTTTCTTTGCTGCAGGAGCTCAGTGGGAACAGGAAACAGCTGTTGGACCAATCACAGTGAAGGAGAGACCTCTACAGTGACGAAACAAGAACTTTTAATATGAAATGAATGTGATGAAAGTACTTAATACTGTGATCAGACATAGTTTGTGTAGTTATCAAGGTTAAATCAAAAAGTCACTAGAACAAGTGGTTGATTGAATGTACAGTTGAATTTCCAAATGTTTCAATGGGTCAAACTAATTTATCTGAAAGCTCTAATGTACTTTACTTTTGCAGTTTAAATGAAACAAATTCCCAAAACTCAACATGGATAGAGGCCTCATATCAGCCAAAGTCTGTAATCGTCAACAATTGTCTTAACCTTGACACAACCAACTCTGTAGTCCTTTTCTGTCTACCAGCCATATGACCCGAATGTAGTATTAGCCCGTTGTTCAGGGATCCCAGCTTCTGGATAACGCTCCGATTATCCAGGTAAACGGTATGTTCTGAGCGAGTAATTTGTTAATGGATCTGTGTGGTTAATGAGAAGTTCCATCACCACATCTGTTTTGAATTGCAAGTTCTTCTGGATGAAATTAATGAATTAAAATATCCAATGTAAAAGCTTTTTTTTTTTTTTTTTTTTTTTTATTCCGTCAAGGGTTTGTTGACTTTATTCAATCAAAATGGTCTTTGTCTTCAGAGAGGTGGACAACATTTTGTCATGTTGGGGAGGAAAGGCTATTGCATGACTAAAGACTAAAATTAATTTGTTTAATTTATCATTTTGGGATAAATTAAACGAATAAAAGAAATGACATTTAAAATTCAATCCAGACATGTTTTGGTGAAAAACAATATTTTTGACTGCTGGACTCATTAAAGTCCATTATCAATGTCTACATCTTGTCTTGTACCACAATTGGCTTCCACATTATTTGTGATATTGCTGTTTGTGCACATTACGCTGAGATTTAGTCACATGCAGCATTAGCTTAAGCTGACTTATAGATCTGTTGCTTCCACTACATGTTGCTCGTCCTCAGCCAGCATCTGTTTGCTGATTTACAGCTGTCGGCTTCTCATATGAAGGTGGACCGACTCCTGTCAAGTTCTTGGTGGGTGGAGCAGTGTTCAGGGTCCTGAAGCTCGGGTGGATGTGGTCTTCGGAGCGTGAGAGCCACGCCAATTCAGTGCTTCTCCTTTTCAGCTCAGAGATTTCCTGTTCCAGCTCTATGATGAAGCCTTCAGCCCGTTTCTTTCTTGCTCTGCTTCTTTGATCACTTCTTGCCTGTATGAAAACAAGAACTCAGCTCTGCTCAGACAGGAAGTCCTACTCAGGGCAAATGATTAAGGTCCATTGTGGCAGTGCAGGTTTTTAGAGAGAATTGATGATAGATATATTCTGAAGTCCAGGGCAGTTGATTTTTATCTTTTCTTTTGTAAATTTAATATGTCCGATACTATGTGCTCAGTATCAAGTGTCTTTCTGTTTGTGTATTTGTCTGTCTCTCTCCTCTTTGTCAAAGCTTACTCTGAAACTAAATATCTTTGGACAAAGTGATATTTTTTTTTTTTCAATTTCTTTTATTTTTTTATGTTGCTCTGCTCTCACAAGCTTAAAAATACAAACTCTTACAATGACAACAGAAAAGGTTCTGGATTTGGTATCCAGAATTTCAAAAAACATGCATATTTCTGAGTACATTGTTTCTGATGATTCAGATGGTTATATAATACATTTGACTTCATTAGATAATATAAATCAGTGTTGAGTAGCAATGTGACTCATCAAAGAAAAATATTTAGAAAAAAAGGGGGAAAATCAATGTGTACACCATACATTACCCATAATAGACATTTAAATGTATTACATTAAGTGAAAGCGAGTTTTGCTGTATAGAACTAAATGGTTGTTTTACTTGGTGTGATTGACAGGAGAGATGATCAGAGGTGCCGAGTTTTTACCATCATTAATGCATGGACTAAAGTATGGGTAGATTTTCTCAGTGAAGCAGCAGCCAGTAAAGGAGTAGATAAGAGCTGCAGCATCAACATCATAAAAGGAGACCAGACCCTCCTCATAATCCACAAACACCCCCACCTTCTGAGGCTGAGACTTCAGAGAGAGAAGGACTGGGCTGTCGGTACAAGCTTTGTACTCATTTTTACTCCTCAAACATATCGTCCAGTAACCATTTTGAGGAGTCAGAGTGATGCTTCCCTTCCTGTTGATCGATTCTCTGGCTACTCCTAAATCCCACTTAGTCTTCTGTTTAACCTGAACCTCGTAGTAAAATCTTCCTGAAGAGAAACTCTGCTTTGCTAAGACATTAGCACTATAATCAAATCTTTCTGGATTGTTTGGTAGATTCTTCTTTACATCACCATGTTTAACTTGTTTTCCATCATCAGACAGGATGAGGTCAGGATGTGCTGTATCAGGATCAAGAGTCACATCCACTGCAGACTTCTGGACCCTCTTCAGCTCAGCCTCAGTGAGCGGCTTCTTCATCTGTCTACTGAGCGTCTCCTCCAGCTGATTCACAGCTCTCCTCACAGTCCCCTCATATGAAGGTGGACTAACTCTGACTCCTGTCCAGTCCTTGGTGGGTGGAGCAGTGCTCAGGGTCCTGAAGCTCTGGAGGAGGTTGAGGTGGTCTTCAGAGCGTGAGAGCTGAACCACCTCAGTGCTTCTCTTCTTCAGCTCAGAGATTTCCTGTTCCAGCTCTTTGATGAAGCCTTCAGCCTGTTTCTCTGTCTTTCTCTGCTTCTCTTTGATCGTGTCGATGAGCTCAGCCTGGCTTCTCTCAACAGACTCCTTCAGAGCGGTGAAGACCTGAACACCATCTGATATCTCTCTGTCTGCATCGTCCTCACTGAGCTCCACTGAGTGTTTGATCTCCTGAATCTTCAGTTGTCTCTTCTGGATCATCTGCTGAATTTCAGCCTCAGTCTTCCCCAGCTCGGCCTTCTTTCCTTCATATTCTTCTTTCAGAGGAACAACATCATGGTTCTTGTGGTCTAGAACAGTGCAGAGCATGCAGACACACATCTGGTCGGTCTTACAGAACAGCTCAAGCAGTTTATCGTGCTTCGTACACATCCTGCCTTCCAGGTTCTCCGCAGGGTCGATCAGCTGATGTCTTTTCAGACCTGACGTTGTCAGATGAGGCACCAGGTGAGTCTCACAGTAGGAGTCCAGACATGCCAGGCAGGACTTCAGGGCCTTCAGTTTGGTTCCAGTGCAGATGTCACAGGGAACTTCTCCTGGTTTGGCAGCTTGTTGCTCTGAGCTGTTGCTGCTGGCTTTCTGTTGAGCTGACATATCTAAAGTCTGGCGACAAAAAGGAAGAGAAAAAGAAGAGAGCTTAGAGGACAAAAACACGGACAACTCCCAGACCAGACAACGCTGAGTTAGCAACTTGTCAATCACGAGGTGGCCCTGCCCCAAAGCATACCGTGTTTGACCCTAAATGGGACCATAGTTTACTAAATGAACATCATGCTGTATTGAAGAAGACTTCAAACTAGCAATTGAGACCATCAAATTATGTTTACTGAGGTATTAAATCAAGTGAGAAATATATACATACCAGGGACGTGCGGTCAGGGGAGGCAGGTGAGGCAGAGCCTCCCCTGACATCATGAAAAGTAAAAAACAAATAATCCTAAAATAAAAATTAATATTTTTCTCCTGATCTGTGCTATAAATGTAATTTCTGTATGATTCCAATCATTTAAAGCATTTTTATAATCAAAATCTCTGAATTAGCGCATGTCCTGTTCAAACAGAGAGGAGACCGTGAGGTGAGGCAGTGACCAGCTGTTCCTCACCTCAGACTGAATCCCTCACTAACTGGGTTGAGCGCGTGACTTTTGATTTCTCATTGTTTGTCACCACTGTAATATTTGTAGACACTTTTATTATATATCCTTTCTTTCCATAAATTAGGTAATGTATTTCATGTCTGTGTAGAACATATTTAGTCTTGCTGATCTGACAGAAACCGCAGTGAAAAAGCAAAGAGAGGCAAACAGTACCTCTGCCTCACTGAAGGGGGCGACCGAGAGCCCACGGGTCGGTTTCATGCTTGTTCTGTCGCTGCTCTTCTTCTACACTTCTCTTCTTCTTCTTAGATTTTGCTTTGACCGCAAAAATGTAAAATTCTATATCTAAGCTTAAAAATGTCTCAAATAACAGGGATATATGAACAAATCAACAGCAATTCAACATCTGACAGGTAAAGTAACCTTTTATGTGTTTGTTGTTCTCTTAATACATCTGTGGTTGTTACACAGATTATCGCGGGATCTCACGATTTTCACGGGTGGCGCCCGTGAGCGCTCTCGGTGGAGCAGATCGGTTGGGCAAATCTGTGGGGCAGATCGCAGATCGCGGCACACACACTCCCGGTGGAATCAAATATAGTACTGTACATATGTGTGTGTAAAGAATACTGATATGAAATATGTAAAACAACCATTAGTTAACCTCACCACACATCACTGATATATACAATTGGACTTCTTTTTGCAACCAGATGGCCATTAGAAAGAATGCAATTGTTTGGTTGGTTGGTTATTTTCATCAAAAGCACTATTTGTTATATTTGTTCTAATTTTCTTTACAATTCAATTAATTGAATGGTCTGACAAAAGAAAGAAAACAAAGTTGGATATCAATAGCTATGTTCATTCATGGCTTTGGAGGGAAGGGACAAACAATTTTTAGGAGGTATTCCTGCTAGCTACTTTCATTGTGAAAGAGTTGGCAACACTGGGCTGGGTTTTTGAGTTGTAAAGCTTTTTCAGTCAAGCATAAACCTACCTTTGATACTTTTTCAAGATAACCAACTCTAGTTTTAAAGCACTTCTGCAATGGCTTCCCTTTTCAGAGGTTGCCACGTGATTCTGAGCTCTCTGGTTCTTCTTAATGCTATTTAAATCTGTAAAATCATAATAGGATTTAATTTCAAAACTCAAAAATCACAATGTGATACCTCCGTTACTGTCAGATTATGCATTAAATCGTATAATAATACTTCAACCCTGCTGTTTATATTGTTATTAAAGTGAAAATAGTATTTAAAATAATTTCAATATTTACAATGTTTAGCCAAACACATTAACTGATTATATATACTGTATATATGCTGTATATAGCAAGTAATTCACTATATTACTTGTCTTATTGAAGCGTCTGAGGGAGCAGAGCAAAAGAAAAATCACTTTCTCTGTCCAAAGACCTAAAGTGTCACTTTGGACAAAGAGGAGGAAGACAGAGAGAGAGAGAGGAGGATGATACAGAGAGAAGAAAACCAAACACATTAAACGTGCAGAAAAAAGATGGAAGCTAACTGCTCTGGACTGCAGGATATTATATATAATAGTATTTATCTTTATAACTCTCACAACGTTTGATTGGAGCTCAGTTAAACATTTACTCTGAGTTGAACTTCCTGTCTGAGTAGAGCTGAGGTTTTGAGTTCAAACAGGAAACAGGTCTGTGAATTAGCTTAAGCTAATGCTAGCTGTGACTGTATTCTGTCTAACCTTTAACTAGTCAGAGTTCAGTCACTGTGGTTTAGTTTCTACCTCTGATGGTTTTATCTAAAATGACACATTTCTACGGCTTAATATTCTTTATATGATAAAACAAGATGTAAAACAGTCAGATTCTGGTTTGAACTAAACTTGGACTAAATACTTAGTGAGTGTATTTAGTCTTTGTAGAACAGTGTACTCACCAGTGTTTGTCAGAGACTCTGTTGTGTTGTTGAGAAAAATCTGCTGGATTCAGTTGAATGTTTCTTTACAGAGAAACAGAGAGACTTGTCTCGACTGCAGCTCTGCTGTCGCTCAGACTAACTTTCATTTTCACTTCAGGAAATGTGACTTTGAAGCTCCTCTTTCAGTGTTGCTCCTCCTCTCTGGACCGTCTCCAAGAGGGAGAGGTGGAGGAAGTATTCAGATCCTTAACTGAAGTAAAAGTACTAATACCACAATGTTAAAATATTCCACTACAAGTAAAAGTCCTGCTTTCAGAACCTATTATCAGGAAAATTTGCTTAAAGAATGAAAAGAAAATGTGAATTAAATGTTGCCCTGTTGAAATAAGATGTTTCTGGATTAATATCCCTGCTGCATTTAATGTATATGTTGCATTTTAACTCCTTTATATCCTGTTGGTTAGTTTAATCTACATCAATGCATCATATTCTATAAGATCATCACATAGATAGAACCACGTATCTCTAAAACGAACAAACAGCCTGTTTTCAGCTTTGTGACGATGCATTTTCCAGCTGATCCAAGAGGCTTTTTAAAAAGTTTATTTAGCTGAAGAAGTAGGAGGATTTTCTTTACTCATAAAGGAACACTTCATCCTTCAGTTCATCACTAACATGCAACATCAACACATCTGGAGATACGTGATTTTATCTGGACAGGATGGGGATGAAAATCTGTCATCTGAGAAGTAACTAAAGCTGTCAGACAAATTTAAAGGAGTAAAAAGTACAATATTTTCCCAATTTCAACAACTTTGTATACTTTGAAGGTAGATTAATCTGAGTGGGCGGAGCATCATCTATTTAAGATGTTCAATCAATGTTCTATGAATTGTGGAAGAGTGGAAACTTTGATTTAGTTTCGTAGAGGATTTGTTCACTTTATTCAAGCACCACACACATTCTTCAGAGAGGTGGACAATATGTTTTGATATTTGGGAGGACAGGTTAAAGCATGACTTAACACATATACATTTTAAGACAAAAATTAACAAAAACTAATTTAATGACTAAAAATACTCTCTGACACTAAAGTTCTTTCAACAGAAAAGGTGATTCTTTTTTATTTTTTTGCTCTGCTTCTTCAGAGGCTTCAATAAAAAAAAATCTTCTTATACATACAATGATTAGATAAAACATTATAAATTTGGCAACCAGACTTTTTAGAAACAAATAGTCCAACTGATTTAGAAGGGAAGTAATGCAGTTATTTAAATAAATTAAACTACATGAGATAATACATGTTGTAAAATCAGTGTGTTGTCAGTAGCAATGTGATACGTCAAAGAAACCAGACCCTCCTCATAATCCACAAACACCCCCACCTTCTCAGGCTGAGACTTCAGATTGAGACGGAGGGTCATCACAAGCTCCGTACTCATTCTCATTCCTCAAACATATCGACCAGTAACCATTCTGAATGGTCAGTGTGATATTACCCTAACTGTTGATCGACTCTCTGACCACTCCTAAATCCCACTTAGTCGTCCCTTTAACCTGAACCTCGTAGTAAAATCTTCCTGAATCGAAACTCTGCTTTGCTAAGACACAAGTAAATAGGCCGTAACATAAGTGGGGGCTCGTCCGGGATGTCTTTGTGAGAGTAGCCTGAGGAAATCTCCCCCTAAACGTTTGTTGAGTTTGCTATAGAAAAGGGGATACTTTTTGATTTAGAGTTTTATACCCGTATACCGGGCTATCTAATGATCAGCTCTCTATTAAAAGGTCGATAAGCTGGTGGTCGAGGAAACTCGCCTGGCTTTGTTCAGAACCATGATTCCTGACATCTACCCTGCTTCCTCCGGTAACTGCACAAGGCCGAGAGGCCCTCTGGCCGAGTGCAGCTATCAGTCGCGTCAGTTAATGGCAGCTTTCCTCTAATGGATCTAGGCTCTTGGTAAGGTGCCAGGATAGGTTTTGATAGCTAGGATTTAAGCTATAATGGATTGTTAAGTGGACTAGGAACTAGGATAACCATTCAGAACTCTATTGTTGTTATGCGCTCAAGAATACTTTACATTTTTACAACCATGAGTACTTTTTATTACTTGGTGAATGAATTCTCAGAAATATTTACTATAAATGCAGTTTAGATATTTATTGCAGGATACTTAGCAAGGGCATAGCAACAGCTCACACAAATAATATCACTTTACTTCAATTCATTACGGTTTGATTCCAACTCTAAATTCCTACTGTGCCGAGGCTGGGTGAGGCTGGATGAGAAAGTAATAAATCCTTTGTGGTTTGGGAGTGGAGGCTCAGTACAAAGTCAGAAAGTAGCTTCCTCTGTTCCTCTGGAAAATCTCTGTCAGCCAATTCTTGCTCACGAGCGGCGTTGTCTTTGCCGTGAACAGAGACGGAGTCGTCCGATGCTTCTCTCGAACATTGTCTAGTGGTCTCAGCAGAGTACTGGACGGTGTACAGCATCAAATCCCAACTCGATCTTTAGAGTCTTCTCTGTTTATTGTCCCGTTGAGTTGATCTTCGACAAGTAATGCAAGCCAAGGGTATTGGTTTAATCAAAACGATTAATCTTTCCAACTCCCCGGTAACGCTTGATATGCCTGAAGAACCTGATGAATGTTTCAAAGCATTTATTTTTGATGGATTTGGATCAGTGACAGGAGTTGTGGAAGACCAGAGGCCGGTGAGGATACTGAGAGACACTGGTGGTTGCAGTCCTTCATTCTCGCTGATCTTCTGCCTCTCAGCACTGAGACCTCCTGTGAAGCTAGTGCAATAGTACGGGGCATTGAGATGGGTTACATACCTGACCCACTTCATCATGTGCATGTCCAGTCAAAGCTAATCTCTGGGTTCTTTGATGTTGCTGCGCGCTACTCCTTTCCTATACAAGGGTTTGAGTTCATCATGGGAAATGATATAGCCGGGGATAAGGTACTGCCTAGTCCTGAAGTTGTGGATATCCCTGTTACTATTCCAGATAAGGATGAAGTGTTGAAGTCATCCTGACGTGTTTTCTGTCAATGTCCTCACCAGATCCCAGGCTCGCAAACAGGAAGAGGAAACCAACCTGGCTGACTCCATACTTGCACAAATCTTTGCAGAAGACAAGCTGTCCCCCTTTGATGGTCGGAATTCTACATCTCCTGAACAGGACCTATCCACTCCCACAGTGATTTTGTCACCAGTACCTGTGTCGCGTGAGTCCCTGATTGAACCTCAAACAGCTGATGCTAGTCTCGATAAATGTTTTGAGGGAGTAATGGAGGTAGCAAATGAGAAAATGGTACTGTGATTCTATGCAGAAGATGGGATATTGATGCGAAGATGGGTTTCATGGCCTATGTTAAAAGACGAGGGAATGGACGTAGATTGGGGCACTGTGAACCAAGTTGTTCACATTATGTACACAAAAACAGGATATAACTATGACTGACTTAACTATGCCTCTTTTCAGAAGAGAGCTGTGTTTGTGGTTCAGGTCTGCCTGCCTTTGTGATCGCTGAAGCAACCACACCTGAAGGTCCTCAGTTCATCAGTGGAGCTGAATATCAACCCCCGAGATCCAGTGTTTTCCCTCTTTTGTTCTCTCTTGGCCTGTGGAGCTGTTGGTTCGCTGCTACTGCCGAGAGCATTGCTACTGCCGTACCTGGGGCTTTGATTGTTCCTGACTATAGAACTGTGTTGTCTCACTTTGGGGAAGCTGTCTAGGGGTTCACTGCCATTGCTTTTGTAATTCCTGTTATCTCCTGTTTTTGTGGCTAGTGAGGGAGCTCAGTATTATTTTTATTAAATTTTTTTTATCATTAAAAAGTTGTATTCAAAGCAGATATAAAAGTAAGTACAAGCAGAAGGAACTTAAGATGCAAAATCAACTCTTCTGCACCCTATACCCTACTCTTTAAATGGATGTGTCGGCGGCCAGAGAGTGGCTGCCCTTGACACCGAAACTGTCGGCCAGGGATCAATTTCTCTTGGCACCGAGACTGTCGACCGGGGATCGGTATCCCTTGGCACCGAGACTGTCGACCGGGGATCGGTATCCCTTGGCACCGAGACTGTCGGCCGGGGAGCGGTTGCCCTTGGCAATGAGACTGTCGGCCGAGGAGCGGTTGCCCTTGACAACGAGACTGTCCGCCGGGGAGCGGTTGCCCTTGGCACTGAGACTGTCGGCCGGGGATTGGTTTCCCTTGGCACCGAGACTGTTGGCCCGGGATCGGTTTCCCTTGGCACCAAGACTGTCGGCCAGAGAGCGGCTGCCCTTAACACTGAGACTGTCAGCCAGGGATCGGTTTCCCTTGGCATTGAGACTGTCGGCCCGGGATCGGTTTCCCTTGGCACCGAGACTGTCGGCCGGGGATCGGTTTCCCTTGGCAGCGAGACTGTCGGCCGGGGAGCGGTTGCCCTTGGCACCGAGACTGTCGGCTGGGGAGCGGTTGCCCTTGGCAGCGAGACTGTCGGCCAGGGAGCGGTTGCCCTTGGCACATCCACTGTAGACTGCTGGACCCTCTTCAGCTCAGCCTCAGTGAGCAGCTTCTTCATCTGTTTACTGAGCGTCTCCTCCAGCTGATTCACAGCTCTCACCACAGTCCCCTCATGTGAAGGTGGACTGACTCTGTCTCCTGTCCAGTTCTTGGTTGGTGGAGCAGTGTTAAGGGTCCTGAAGCTCTGGAGGAGGTGGAGGTGGTCTTCAGAGTTTGAGAGCTGCTCCACCTCAGTGCTTTTCTTCTTCAGCTCAGAGATTTCCTGTTCCAGCTCTTTGATGAAGCCTTCAGCCTGTTTCTTTTTCTTTCTCTGCTTCTCTTTGATTGTGTCGATGAGCTCGGCCTGGCTTCTCTCAACAGACTCCTTCAGAGCGGTGAAGACCTGAACACCATCTGATATCTCTCTGTCTGCATCTTCCTCACTGAGCTCCACTGAGTGTTTGATCTCCTGAATCTTCAGTCGTCTCTTCTTGATCATCTGCTGAATTTCAGCCTCAGTCTTCCCCAGCTCGGTCTTCTTTCCTTCATATTCTTCTTTAAGAGGAACAACATCATGGTTCTTGTGGTCTAGAACAGTGCAGAGCTTACAGACACAAATCTGGTCGGTCTTACAGAACAGCTCAAGCAGTTTATCATGTTCCGTACACATCCTGCCTTCCAAGTTCTCCACAGGATTGATCAGCTGATGTCTTTTCAGACCTGATCTTGTCAGGTGAGGCTCCAGGTGAGTCTCACAGTAGGAGGCCAGACACACCAGGCAGGACTTCAGGGCCTTCAGTTTGGTTCCAGTGCAGACGTCACAGGGAACTTCTCCTGGTTTGGCAGCTTGTTGCTCTGAGCTGCTTCTGCTGCTGGCTTTCTGTTGAGCTGACTGTCTGAACTGTGCAGCCATCTCCGAGATGAAAGTATTGACCTGCAGCTCAGGTCTGGTGTCGAAAAGCTTGTTACAGTTGGGACACTGAGACTGGACATTCATGTTCCAGTGTTTAGTGATGCAGGTTTTACAGAAGTTGTGTCCACATGGTATGGTGACTGGATCAGTGAACACATCCAGACAGATGGAGCACAGAAACTGATCTTCAGTCAGCAGACAACTGGCAGCAGACATATCTACACTCTGAGGACAAAAAAGAAGAGAAAATAAAGAGTACTTAGAGAACGAAAACACAAACAACTGGTAATGACCTGTCAATCACAGTAAGCCCCGCCCTAAAGCAGACCCTGCTTTATGGTTTATTTGACTCTAAATGGACCATCATTTACGAAATGAACATCATGCTGTATTGAAGAAGACTATTGAAGAAAACCCATAAACTGATGTTTACAATGATTCGTGAGGTATTAAATCAAGTGACAAGTAGAGTTAGTTTCAGACTTCTTTTTGCTACCGGAGGAGACGCCCATGAGGGACATTTGAAAGAATGCAAGTTTGGACTTTTAATCCCATCCTGACAGTAATAAATAAATAAAATCATCTGACAAAAGAAAGAAAAACAAGTTTGTATCTGTGGCTGTTGCACAAGTCTAATAAGCCCATCCAATCATGTAATTTATGATTGGACCGCCTATGATTACCAACCCTAGTTTCAAAGCACTTCCGCATTGGCTTCATTTTTCAGAACCAGTGGTTGCCGCCTGATCCTTGTTCTTTCTGGTCCTTGTTAATATCATTAATAAGAACAATCAATTTAAATAAGTAAAATCACAATAGAATTCAAATTCAAAACCTAAATCTAAAAACCACAATGTGATCTCTCCATTATTGTCACATCACATATTAAATATCACAATACTGACACCCTGCTGTTTATATTGTTGTTAGACTGAAAATATTTTGTAAGTAAGTTCAATATTTACAATGTTTAGATTAACACATTTATTACAATTAAGTGTGATATATCTATCCAGTAATTTACTTTATTATTTGTTTTATTGAAGCGTCTCAAGAGAAGAAGAAAACCAGACACATTAAATGTGTCGGATAAAAGATGGAAGCTAACTGCTCTGGACTGCAGGATAATAAATATAATATTATTTCTCTCTACAACCCCCACGACATCCGATGGAGCTTAATTCAACATTTGCTCTGAGTAGAACTTCCTGTCTGAGTAGAGCTGAGGTTTTGAGTTCAAACAGGAAACAGGTCTGTGAATTAGCTTAAGCTAATGCTAGCTGTGACTGTATTCTGTCTAACCTTTAACTAGTCAGAGTTCAGTCACTGTGGTTTAGTTTCTACCTCTGATGGTTTTATCTAAAATGACACATTTCTACGGCTTAATATTCTTTATATGATAAAACAAGATGTAAAACAGTCAGATTCTGGTTTGAACTAAACTTGGACTAAATACTTAGTGAGTGTATTTAGTCTTTGTAGAACAGTGTACTCACCAGTGTTTGTCGGAGACTCTGTTGTGTTGTTGAGAAAAATCTGCTGGATTCAGTTGAATGTTTCTTTAGAAAGAAACAGAGAGACTTGTCTCGACTGCTCCTCTTTCAGTGTTACTCCTCCTCTCAGTGGACCGTCTCCAACAGGGAGGGGTGGAGGAAGTATTCCGATCCTTAACTGAAGTAAAAGTACTAATACCACACTGTGAAAATACTCCACTACAAGTAAGTTGTGTTGTTGAGAAAAATCTGCTGGATTCAGTTGAATGTTTCTTTACAGAGAAACAGAGAGACTTGTCTCGACTGCAGCTCTGCTGTCGCTCAGACTAACTTTACTTTCACTTCAGGAAATGTAAATCAGCAGCTCTGCTCTCCTCTTTCAGTGTTGTTCCTCCTCTCAGTGAGGGGAGTGGTGGAGGAAGTATTCAGATACTTAACTGAAGTAAAAGTACTAATATCACACTGTGAAAGTATCCCACTACAAGTAAACATCTTGCATTCAAAACCTTACGTTTAAATAGTATCAGCCAAATGTGCTTAAATTATGCAAAGAAAATCGTTCTCTGTCTGTGTTTTATTATTATATCTGATGTTTCTGGATTAATATCCCTGCTACATTAATGTGTATGTTACACTTTAACTCCTTTATATCCTGTTGTCTAGTTTAATCTATATCAATGCATCATATTCTATAAGTTCATCATATGTTTGTCCTGTGAGAACCACGTATCTCTAAAACGAACAAACATCCTGTTTTCAGCTTTGTGACAATGCATTTTACATCTGATCCAAGAGACTTCTTAAAGAGTTTATTTAGCTGAAGAAGTAGAAGGATTTTCTCAACACGTAAAGGAAACACTTCATCTTTCAGTTTATCACAAACATTCAACATCAACACATAAAGGAACACTTCATCCTTCAGTTTATCACAAACATTCAACATCAACACATAAAGGAACACTTCATCCTTCAGTTTATCAGAAACATTCAACATCAATACGTAAAGGAACACTTCATCCTTCAGTTTATCACAAACATTCAACATCAACACATAAAGGAACACTTCATCTTTCAGTTTATCACAAACATTCAACATCAACACATAAAGGAACACTTCATCCTTCAGTTTATCACAAACATTCAACATCAACACATAAAGGAACACTTCATCCTTCAGTTTATCACAAACATTCAACATCAACACATAAAGGAACACTTCATCCTTCAGTTTATCACAAACATTCAACATCAACACATAAAGGAACACTTCATCCTTCAGTTTATCACAAACATTCAACATCAACACATAAAGGAACACTTCATCCTTCAGTTTATCACAAACATTCAACATCAACACATCTGGAGATACGTGGTTCTACCTGAACAGGAAAGTGAAGGATTAGAATCTGAAAAAGATGCTCGGTAGAGTAAGTACCTAAGATTTGTACTTAACTACAGTACTTGACTAAATGTACTGACATTACACCACTTACCTATGACAGAGTATTTTTACAGTACGATATTAGTACTTTTACTTTCTAAAGGATCTGAATACTTCCTCCACTTCTGGAATGTGAGCAGGTCTTAGACCTCTGCACGGCCTCTTTGGGCACTTAAGTGATTTATAAATTACTCTCAGAACAAAAACGGGGACTTTACTTTACTGGGTCAGTCGGCGCTGTGCTGGGACAGCTGCTCGCCAGTCGTCCAATGGAGATGACACCACCTGCGTGGATGTAGCTGGAGATATTGTCGTCATGCATCACAGAGAGGGCAGAGCAGAGGGCTCATCATCTGTTTTCTAAATATATAACCCTGACCTACACCCTCCTCCTCCTCCTCCTCCTCCTCCTCCTCCTCCTCCTCCTCCTCCTCCCCGCCACCGAGCCGTTTCGCTCCCTCGCCGCGTCCTGAGCTACCGAGGCAGCGGCATCCATCACGGGCCGGAGAGGAGCCTCCTGTCGGATTCATCCATCTCTGCCCTCCGCCTCTCGGGGGAGGAGAGGATGACTGCTGGTCACGGGGTCAAGCTTCAAAATAAGAGTCTTAAACGCATCAAAAAGTCAGTAACGAACTTTGTGTTTCCGTCACAGTGCTGATTTTATTTGGTCTGTATTCATTTATTTATTACATAAAAAGTCTGAAAACTCACGGCACAAAGCAGAAAAGGTTTTGAATACTGGACTTATATTTGTAGAGGAGTATTTTCACTGTGTAGTGTTGATACATTTACTTCATTTAAAGGATCTGAGTACTTCCATTCCACCAACCGTCGTCAAACGCCCCGCCACAATAAAACAATCATCACTCAACTTCTGGTTCAAATCCGCCTCAACTCTTCTCCACGGACCGCCACGTGTTCTTCATCAGCTTCAGGGTCCATCAGAGGTTCAACAGTTTCATCAGGACGCCTTTTCTTTTTGAATTTAGAACTCTCTCCGCAACTCACTTAGTCTACTGAACAACAAAACAGTAAAACCCTACTGGAAAATACATGTTTCTCTAAATACTTCTGAACTCTGTTCATAGCTGTGTCAATATACACTCTTGTTTTTATAACGTAATTATCCTTAAATCTTTGTTTAAATTGTGTGTGTGTGTTATTCTAGTTACATATGTGTGCTGCTTATTTTTACCTGAATTCTTTGTACATTATATTTTTTAACGACAGACAGACAGGCTGAATGTCAAACTGTTTTGGTTTTTTTTTCTACCAGTGCACCTCATCCAGAGTCATTCTAGTATTAATAATCTGCTGCCAACGCCAAAATAATCATCAACAGGTTTAAGGAAAAAATATCAAGTTGACTTTGTGCTGCATTTAATGTTCTCCTGCCTCCTGGACTTCAAAGTACACCGGTTCAAATCCAAAAACATGAATTAAATGTAACACGAGGGGGACTTTGTGACCACAAAGGGGTTTTGAACAGGTGTGCAGGTGAATCAGGAATTTAAAATCAATAGGATTGTATTGAGTTGTAGAGTTCATGTTCAGCTGGAGGTTAAACCAGTTTGCAGTTTTTTGAAATCGTATTGGTTCAAAATGAACTCTTTGTATCAAAGAAAAATAACTGTTTAGAGAAACTACACTCACACACACACACACACACACACACACACACACACACACACATACACACACACACATATACACAGAGAGCGGTGAGTGCAGCAGCAGCGCCGCCTGCTGTCTCTGAATAATATCACATCCTGGAAAACCTGGAACTATTTTATCAAATCATGGAAACATCCTTAAAAACAACAAATGTGGATAAAAATATTAAAGTTCTTGTTGCTCCTCAAGTAGCCGATAAAAAACTATTTTCCTATGTATGCTTTTATTTTGCTGGTATCTATTTCCTGCGTTTTTATTATCAGCTTTACATTTACTATTTAAGTCACTTACTTCTGTACTGCTTCTAGCATCATTTTGAAGTACTATCTTTGAGAATATCCATTTTCTGCTACTTCATACTTCTACTCTTCAACATTTCAGAGTGAAATAGTACTTTTTACTTCACTGTATTTACCTGACAGCTGCTTCTTTTCCTTTCCGTTGGCTGGCTCTCCGGGTGTTTCTCTAAATGCTTACGATGGATTAAATGTTACCTGTATAAGCATTATAATAAAGTTTAAGATATATTCCATTGTTAGAATATTTATATATATATATATATATATATATATATATATATATATATATATATATATTGTCTTTTTGGCTTATGATCTCTATTTTCAGATGAGTTGTTTAGTCACACCTAAGAGACGTTTCCCTTCTAAACCTCTCACATGGTTTAATTTAAATAAAATTTGAGGCCTAAAACTGTAAAATGATACAATATTTCACACAAAATAGAAAAGGTTTAAAACAAATGAATGTGTCTATCAGAACTTTCTTCTTCTTCTTTCGTCTCCCATTATTGATCTCATGACCCCTCAGATTTATCCGGTGGCCCTTTGCAGGGGCCCGACCCCTAGGTTGGGACTAAACTGTATACAAAGCAGTTAAAACTGGCTCCACCTCCAGCAGCTAACAGTAAAAAGCTGCTCATACATTGTTGCATCATTATCAACAATCTAATTATAAAATATATTATAATACATCAGTCATTCTACTCCATGTTTAGAGAACTTTTGCTTTTGCTTGGATACATTTTGCTGATAATACTTCTGTACCTTTACTGCTATATGGAGCTTCAAGGTCCACTTACTCACTATCTCTGGAGCTTTCAACCTTATACATAAATGGGTTTATGTATTGAGTGTTCGGTATTCAGATCCTTTACTCCAGTAAAGTAATACCACAACATTATTCTGTTACAAGTAAAAGTCCTTATGTAGTATAATCAGGCAGGTATACGTAGAAAGAATGTTATACTATTATATTATTATTATTATTATTATTATTATTATTGTTATTGTTGTTTTTATGCGTTAATCTAAAAACTTGCTTTCACTGTTGTAGTTGCTTTAAGTGGAGCTCATTTTGAACTACTTCTTAGTAGTAACTAGTTCCTTATATGTATTTATGGGAGCTCTGTTGTTCTTCTCCCAGGATCAGTCACACGACGTGATGACGTCCCTGACGACAGACGCCACCGATTTCTGATGCTTTCAAGTGCTTTAAGAAATGTTGGAATTATGAGCTTCTTTAGGTAAACACAAAATAACCAATCAGTGAGACGAGGAGCGCTTGCACGTTGCTTTGTTTGATACAACTTATATAACAACATAAAAGTTGTGCACGTTTTATAAGAAAGTATATGTTCCGTTAGGACACAAATATTTGATTTCAAACACTCTTTTAATCTCAACTCTATCTATAAATTTGAATCGATCATCATTTTTTTTCAATTCCGACAAAACAAAGATGTGGTTAAAGCACACATTTAATGATAATGTCTTAAAATGAAACCTCACATTTATAATATCCAAAAAAAAAGAATCATGTTTGAGATTTGTTTGAGGTTTTACAGGGTTTTCCACTTGAGATAGTTATGCAAACAGTCAAAATAGATATTCAATTAAATATAAAATTGTTTCTTATATATTATATATGTAGAGCTCATGAAGTATCCGTCCAGGTAAGAATTTAGGTACAATATAAAGACGTTACATCTTTAAAAAAATCGGTAAAGCGACCAAATAAAACATCCAAATATAGATATCATATTTATTCTAAGTTGAGTGTCTATTTTCTGTTAATAACGTTATTTATGTCACACATAAAGGCTGGAACAACAAAATATGAGAATTACGAAATATAAAAAATAGAGTTGTCAGGGAGCATTGAACGCACCACCAGGCTCCTCCTACTTCCGGCAAAGAAACCGCTATCTGTCAGAGAAAAACATCCCCAGCTGAATTCCGCTACATTGTCACACTTTGTATCGCCGCTGTTTGGTAGTTTTTTCGGGTTATTTTTGAGGCCTCTCCGGACACACACACACACGCACGCACGCACGCACACACACACACACACACACACACACACACACACACACACACACACACACACACACAGAGAGACATGCCCGGACAGAGGTAACCGTCCCCGGGCTGCTGCTGCTGCACCCTCAGCCGGCTGAAGGACAGGAGCAGGACGGACAAACGCAGATGGAGAGGCCGAGCAGGCTGCTGCTGCTGTCCGAGCTCCGCGTCAGAAACGCGGCGTGCGACGTGAGCCTGAGTCGGTCCCTGCTCACCTGGAAGAGACGGACCTCCAGCCCGGTGTACCACCCGTTCAGACCCAGTAAGACCCGGATAATGTGTCTGTTTATTTGTGTCCATGTGTCTGTACCCTTTCTGTGTATGTCTATACCTCTGTCTGTGTGTGTGTCTGTGTGTCTGTGTGTGTGTCTGTGTGTCTGTGTGTGTGTGTGTGTGTGTGTGTGTGTCGGCCTTCTGTGGGATAAACAAAGGACATTAAGCACAAACAAAGGACTCTGTGTGTGGACCTCAGAGACCAATACACACACACACACACACACACACACACACACACACACACACACACACACACACACACACACACACACACACGTGGATGTGCTGAACACTCCATGATGTAGTCCGGACTGTAACAATAAGTGAGACGTGATACATCCGGGTTACATAACGGACATCACACACTATGTGGAGGTCACAGTGAGCAACAATACACACCAGACCTCAGACGGTGTTTACAGTATTTAGGTTCGGGGAGATATGGAGACATTCAGACGTTGAAATGTTTCACAGGCTCAATGACATACTTTCATAGTTCTCACAGCAGTACTGTTGTTATACTGTGTTGAGGTACTTGTACTTTTATTACTTCTAGTGGCCTACAAATGCTCCACTACATTCAGTTACTTTTGTAGATTCTGATTTATAAATACAATTATTAATTATGAATAGTAAATGAATCTGGAAAAATATATTAATAATTGGAGAAGGAATTCCTCTGTTGCTTCCTTTATTAACAGTTATTGTTATAACTGGATATTGTTCCTATTGATAGGTCAGGATTTTGAACCAACGTGACACAAGTAAACGAAATCATCTTTATGTAGAGACGCTTTTCCGACTTTATACCGTTGCTTATTAAATTATTAAAAAATATATATTTTAAGGACTGATTGGCTTGAGGAACGCAGATGGAGAGATGATGAAAGATGGTTTATATGTTGTTATAGTTGTGAATTCAGGGACTTTGACAGCGTTGTAAAGCAAAAGTGACACCAAATACATTTCACAATGAGTACTTTTATTAATATCTTAATCTCTGCGGCGAGTCGAGGAGAGGAATATCTGTACGTCTGTTTTCGGGGGATTCAACAAAAGGAGGTTTCTACGCTGTAGCTTCTCTCCTGAATACTGTGTTCGCTTCAGGCTCCAAAACCTGCGAGATTTAGGGTTTTCCAAGTCGCGTTTAGGTTCACAGTGACTTTTCAAGCGCCGGATTAAAGTGCAGTAATCTGTGGAGCTCCGTGAGCAAAGAAGTGCTGCGAAGTTATTATGTAAGATATGGAGGAATCTGATTTAGAGTCAACTTTATTGTCAATGGAACGCAGTTTAGCATCTTAGCAGAAGCTCTAGAAGCCGTGAAAGTTCAGCGTTATGTACAGAATATAAAGTAATATATACTAAACAGTCAGTGTATATATGAATATATACATATATAGTATGAAGAGTATATGTGCAGCAGTTACAGTAGTCAGTGCAGGTATTAGTATAAAGTAAAATATAAATATAAATATATATATATATATATATATATATATATATATATATATATATATATATATATAGTGCGGGAAATGCTAACAGTAAGAAATGCTAACAGAATAAACAACAGTTTTGATAGGAATACGGTGTATACGCTTTTTGTCTTTACTGAAAAGCATCTTGGGAGTTGTAGTTGACTTCTCTAATGTAGTTTTTATGCCCACAGGCTTGTAGCTTTTGACTAAAGAAAAATAAAGTGGAATATTTTGTGACACAGGTGTTTGTGTCAGAGCTGCTTTCTGTCTCCTCTGATGTGAGTCTCGGGTGATACGAGTCCTGCTGTTTTTTCCGTTGTCGCGATGACAACAGAAAACACACGCTGGGCTGTGTAACCCTGAGACCGACTGCAGTGTGTGTGTGTGTGTGTGTGTGTGTGTGTGTGTGTGTGTGTGTGTGTGTTTCAGGTGAAACTTTAACGTCTGACCTTGCTTTCTGTCTGATGCTGTTCTCATTACGTTGTCAGAAGCACCGATCAGATCGTTTTCGGGCCCCGATACAGACGCCTGGGCATCCGGTGTCGGCGTATTGTTATTGTGATACGACTCTAGTGTAGATATCGACTTTAGATTTTAGATATTTTATTATGACGTAATCTTATGAATCACATTTATGCAACACAAAATCAACTTTCCCCCCTTTTTTTCAGGGCAGTTATCTCATAAATAATGAGGACAGACATTCAAAGTTTCAACACACTTCAATAATAGTTAATAATAATAGATTTTAATGCTTGGTGTAGCCCTAGAAACACCTTTTGTTAGTTCTGTGACTCCACACTGTGCCGGTCCCCCGCTGTTGACTCCCTGTGGAGTCTTTGGTAACCGTGTGGTTCTCCTGCAGGGTTTTGTGTTCCTTCGTTCCCTCGTCGACCAGACTCAGGTAGGAGATTTTGTTCCCACAATGCAGTGGGCCGCCTCCAGGTTTAGTGTAGATTGTGGTGCTGCTGTGTTCTTTTTTTTTTCTTCTTTTTTTTTTAAACAACATGTTTCTGTGTTTGATGGTTATGTTCCAAAATGCTGAACACTGACAAAAAGGTCTTCCTAACCAAAAAGAATGTATCTTAAAACCTTTATAAAAAAAATTTAAAAAAAAAGCAGACTACTGTCAAACTACTACAACCAGATGTTAGTTCATTCATTTGTCTTGATTTCATTAAAGATTTTGCACCATCAGACCTCACATTTTGGAATAGAACTGGTGTTTTCAGAGAAGTAGTCGTCTTGTTGCAGTCTTCCATCGACGTCCAGCAGAAACATGGCGTCCTCCTCAATGCTCCCGGTTCAGTGTTCGTCTGAATAGTTTTAGTAGCTCTGCTGATCAGCTGTCGTTTGTTCAGTTTTTAGATCCACACGCTGCTGCTTTAATCAAATGTTCTTTAAAGGAACAGTTTAAGATTTTTTTTTGGGGGGGGGACCTATTAGTCTCTTCTGGTGTGAGAGCGAGATGTTCAGTCTCATGTCTGGTCTCACCCAGAATCACAGGACAGATGTTTGCCCCTAGTTTTGGGTGGCTAATCGCCTCACAGCAAGAGGGAGGCCGTGGTTCACTTCCCAGGCTAGATGGTCTGTGTTCCTCTGTGTGGCGTTTGCATGTTCTCCCCCTGGCAGCGTGGGTTCTCTCCGGGTTCTTCCGGCTTCCTCCCACAGCCCACAGACATGCAGCTCAGGTTATTATAAGACTCTAAACTGTGGATGTGAGTCACAATGTGGGCAGAATGGAGATAACGAAGAGACGTCAGTCGAAGTTTAAAGACGTAATATGGAACTTTTACTCATTGAAATGTATTAAAACCACTATGTCCTATATCATATATGTTTACTTACATTATACCAAATGTTAACAATTTCCAAACCAGAGAAGTCATCAGTGTTGTGGTTGTTTGCCAGAAGTTGTGATGAATTGACTTTTTTATCCAGCTTTAAGCCATGTTTTGGTCGTTTTGAACTATACTTTTTATCGGAATTAAGGATATTAATCATCGGACGTCTGGATCTGAAGTTATCAGAGCTCGCAGACCCTGAGAGGAAACACAGATTTTGAACTTGAAACTGCTTTATTCAGTGTTTTTACCGGGTTTAATCTCTGGGTCCCTTTGTTTTTTTATGGAGGAGAAGGAGACCTCTGTGGTTAAAAAAAACCTCCTGAACACTGAAAGCAATCATACATGTTGACTGCAATGAAGACAACATCTCCCATGATCCCACGCTGCTTCACGACGTCACCCAACCTTTTTGTTCACTTTGCCCTCCGTCTCTGTGGAAACGGTGATTTTAGCTCTGAAAGTCGATCCGTCACAGTTTCCTCTCAGCTTCTCAGGGTCAACATTGTGTAACATGTGAATTTGTGGTCATTGAGCAACACGTAGATTTGAATGGCAGACAAGGACGTTAGATTTTTGTTTATTAGACTATTATTTTATACTACATGATGGTAATTTATGTTAAATATATAAACATTTGTGAGAATACCATTTCAGTGTTTTATGAAAGACATAAAGCCAAGCAAGATCAGTGTGAAATGTGAATGAATAAGAATAAATAAAATGTAAGCTTAGTAACATAATGATAGACATAATAATAAAAACAGTGTTGGTTATTAAGAGACTAGTCTGTACAGTGTGACACATACAGGTCGTATCGTTGGACTGGACTTATATCTATTTGCTTTATTAGAAATGTCAGTGTGGTTCCAGTGAGGTTTCTTTACTGTAAGTTCTGGTTTCACTTCAGTTCCACGTGAGGCCCAAGATTAGATTTCAGACATTCAAAACCGAAAACAGCTCTGACTCAATCCGCTCTGAATCTTTTCGTGGGTTGTTGTCGTTCGGTTCTAGTTCAGGTTTCAATTAAGTTCTTTAAATATCACATGAAACTAGAAGCTCGTGGTGCATTAATGTTCTACAGAGAGACTCCGAAATATCTGCTGTGTGAGAGGTGGCTGCTGAATGCTGAAGCTAACGAGGTGTGTGTGTGTGTGTGTGTGTGTGTGTGTGTGTGTGTGTGTGTGTGTGTGTGTGTGTGTGTGTGTGTGTGTGTGCGTACAGGTGTATCTCACAGCGTGTTGGTGTCAGAGATCATCTCTGTCAGAGAGGAAGAGGAGGAGAACAGTAGCGGAGGAAGAGACGATGGCAGCTGGAAAAAGATCAAAGAGAGAGAAGGAAAGGACTGCAGGCAGGCCTTCACAGGTAAACACACCTGCAAACACAGTAACAACACATCTGGAAACCAACATGAAAACACGCATAATGCACCTGAAAACACAGTAACAACACATCTGGAAACCAACATGAAAACACGCATAATGCACCTGAAAACACAGTAACAACACATCTGGAAACACTTCTTTAGATGCACCTGGAAACATTCATGAAGAAACATCTGGAAACAAATTAAACACACTAACACAAAATCTGGAAACATGCCTTTACATGCGTCCGGAAACGTATTCAACTGATCTGGAAACACGGTTGCAAAACATCTGGAAACAGCCCTGTACATGCACCTGAAACATACATGGAAACACACCCAGAAAATACCTGAAAACATAACTGGCAACACACCTGTGTGACTACATCTTGATAAACACCTGTTTGATTGTAAAATGACCAGTTGTGTGTGTGTGTCTGTTGTGTGTCAGTGTTGTACGTGGAGAGGAGTCAGCAGCACCGCTGGCGGTGTGCTGAGGTCACCTTCACCTGTCCAGAGGGGGCGCTGTGTCAACACTGGGTCAGCAGCATCAGAGAGCAGCTCGCCGCCATCGGTACGACGTCACACCCACACACGCTCACCAACACACGTGTGATTGTTGCCAGAAACACCAGTGACGTCGTTGTTGTTGTTGTTGTTGTTGTTGTTGTTGTCTACAGCCAGCAGACCCAAACAGCTGCTGGTCTACATCAACCCGTACAGCGGGAAGCGGCAGGGAAAACACATCTACGAGCAGAAGGTCGCCCCGCTGTTCGCCCAGGCAGGCGTCTCCACGCACGTCATCGGTACGTCCTGCATCACTCACTTCCTGTTCTTGGGCTTCCCGTGTCAGGGATTATGTAACTAACGCTGTGTGTGTGTGTGTGTGTGTGTGTGTGTGTGTGTGTGTGTTTGTTGTCTTAGTGACGGAGCACGCCAATTATGCAAGGGACCACCTGAGGACTGAGGCGGAGCTGAAGAAGTTTGACGGGTGAGAGTGTAGTTCAACAGATGATTTATTACATCACAGAGCAAGGAATACATGCAAGGCAGCTAATGACCCGCCAAAATAAAAGCACCACAGAGAACACATCTGTCAGGCAGCTGTTTTGTGTGTTACAGCAGCCTTTTTACACTTTGTAGGGACAGTAAACATACTGATTATGAAATCAAAAGCCTTCGTACCCTACAACCTCTCACTGTGACCCTGGCTCAGGGTGGTGTGTGTCGGGGGGGACGGCATGTTCAGTGAGATCATCCACGGGCTGATCTGGAGGACGCAGATAGACGGCGGCGTCGATCCAAACTGTCCGGATGAAGCTCTGCTCCCCGGCTCGCTTCGCATCGGAATCATTCCTGCAGGTCAGAAACACTTCAATACTGCTTTTATTGATAACTTTTTTTGGTTGATTTTAAAATGTCGTCAAAGCTGAAGAGGTCCTTGAGGAGGCCAGAGGGATCCTTGAGTGAATTTCGCTTCCGTCATGTTGCTATGGTTAGCTGCAGTTTAAACTTCCAGGCATATTTTCTCTGCATTTAAACTGTCCCTTTTTATACATGGTATCATTTATTTTAGCACAAAGTCACCTATAAGGCCGACTTTTCATTTTAATGATTTAACAAAGTGTTAAAGCTGCCAGGTCCATATACAAATTTACAAATCTTTTAATCATAATCACTCAAAATATTCTTATAAACAGTCCATAGTTGTAAATTATATAGTTTCACTATTTATACACACAAATGCAGCAGCAAAAAATCAGGAAATACAACTTTAAAACAGTCTATTTACATGTAAAGTATTCTATGTACGCCTGTAAATCACTGAACATTTGAATATTTTTGTTTTTATATGTTTATGTTCTAGAGACACAAATGAGATATTGTGTGAAAGCCCCTGTATTATATATGAATAAAGTTATGTTACTATTAAAATAAAATACTAAAAAAGATTTAGATCGGAGGTTAAACTGACAGCCAATCAGAGAGCAGGAGTCTCTGTTACCGGGGTGTAAATGAAGGTAGTGACTGTGGCCTCGTTTCTCGGTTTTGTTCTGTTTGTTTGTGTCCTTTTGTGTTTTCTGTTGTTCAGGTGCTCTATAAATACACACACACACACGCACACACACACACACACACACACACACACACACACACACAGTCATCGGGGAGACATTAATTCTCTCTGCAGCAGAAGCGGCTCACCTGGTTAATTAGTTTCTGCTGATGCTCGGTGCGGCAGTGAAACGTGCAATTTCAAAAGAACGTCGCATGCAAACAGGCAGCATCTCTGAACAATCGGTCGTGCTCTTCACCTCACTGGAGCATTACACTCTCTGTTTGTTTTGGTTTCAGGTTCCACGGACTGCATCTGCTTCGCCACTGTGGGCGCCAACGACCCCGTCACCTCTGCGCTGCACATCATTGTGGGTCAGTGTCACGACAACATGAATCACTTCAGCTTGTTCACCATGTTACACACCGGACAAAAGGGAAGTCATGAAAGGCAAAGGACAAAGAAGGTCCTCCTCTAGTATAACATAATTAAAAAATGACATGTCGCCATCATAACTGATAATTAATCAGCAATATAAAGACACTTTTTGGTCAATATCTTGCCAACATTGCACATTCAAATACTATATATATCGACATGTTTCTCACAAAAACATCTACGGATGTAGGTTTTGCCCATTTCCCCATTTTTCAGTTTCACTTCATATGCAAAACTCAAATTTAGAGCTGCAACGATTAGTCGATCAACAGAAAATGAAGTAGTTTGATGATGCAGCAATAGTTTAAGTAATTTTTCAAGTAAAAAAACATCAAACATTGGCTGGTTGTCGAATGTTAGAATGCGCTGCTTTTCCTGGTCTTGCATGAATACTAAACTAAATATCTTTGTGTTTTTGACCGTCGGTCGGACAAAACGACACATCTGATGGCTTCACTTTGTATTTTGGGATTTTTTACTGTTTTCTGATTTATAGAACAACTGAGAAAATTGAAGATTAATCTATAATGAAAATAATTGTTAGATGTAGTAGAGAGATGAAATTGGTCTAATTTTTTTGTAAAGATTTTGTTGTAATGCCTTTTATTTATTATCTCAGATTATATTGTTGTTGTTTCACAAATGTCTCCATGTTTTTTTAAATCCATATCCAGTTTATCTTTCATCATAGTCGCACCAAATGTAATGAAAATCCAGTGACTGTGTTCTCATGCTGCCATCTAGTGTTCTTTCAAGTCAACTTTATTGTCATTTCTGCCATATTGTACAGGACATCATGCTGTTTCTCTCTGGCTACGATGCTAATATATGCAAGTAGTAAAACAAAACAACAGGGTTTTAAAATACTAGGAACAAAAAAACTAATTCTAAAAGATTTAAGCTTTCATTTTGAGCTCTGGGTCGGGGGACAATCACAGGGCCCAGAACATAAATAGTGCAATCAGAGATAAAAAAGGATGTGAGAATAATATGCTGAGTAATTAAATACCATTAATTGAGAACTTTTTATATAAAGAACTTTTCATAACAAAGTTACAAAGTGGTTTACATGGTAGAACCAGAAATAAAACACTTACAACTGCAATAAGGCAAATAGATCAATTGGGACAAATTTAACTCCTAGAGAAATAAAATGGAATAAAATAACCAACAATGGTATAATTTAAAAACAATAAATAATAATAATCATACGATTTTAAATTAAACAGTGTGCTAGACTTAATAAAAAACTTTTACAAAAAAAGAATGCATTTTAAAGTGTGTCTTTAAACTTGGCTTCCCTGTTACCTGCTTTACTTGGTTGCAGGTCTAGTTTTTTTTGAATGACTCCACATCAGTGTGTTGATTTCTGTGTGTTTATGTTGCTCAGGAGACTCTCAGCCGATGGACGTGTGCTCGGTCCACCACAACAACACCTTCCTGCGATACTCCGTCTCCCTGCTGGGTTACGGATTCTACGGCGACGTGCTGACCGACAGTGAGAGGAAGAGATGGATGGGGCCGGCCAGATACGACCTGTCGGGTACAAATGCAACAAGTTTTGAGTTCTCTCTGTCATTGTAGAGAAAACCGAACAAGCTGCTGCTGTTTATTAGCGACCGAAGCTTCTTGTAAACTAAACGGAGGGGAAAAAACAACTCGACAACACGTTTTTTCGGCACCAGACAGAAAAAAGGAAAAACTAGATGTTTGGTTTCTGAATGAGGGAAGGGAGGCGCAGGATGAAGTGTATGAACAAATATAATTGACTATGAAGTCCGTCATGCTTCCTATAATAACATTAGTCTAACAAACACCTGATACTTAAAGTTACTACAAGGAACTTTTATTTTGTGTTGATTGTGGCGGCCCCTGTGGACAAAAGTGGTACTTCTTCCCTTTTTAATCCCTTTATGACGCTATGACTGCAGGTGTGAAGATGTTCCTGACTCATCACTACTATGAAGGAACGGTGTCCTACCTGCCAGCCAGAGGCATCGTGGGAACGCCGCGGGACGCCGCCAAATGTCGATCCGGGTAAGAAAGATTTTACATAATGTACATTTATATAGTGTCCAAAACGTTATGCTATCAGTCAAATTCTTTCAAAACCTTTTTTTATTGTGCATTTTGTATCATTTTTGGAAATGATTTACACTCAAAATACGAACGTAATGAGGGGAAAACAGAGTCTGTAACCATATAATTATCTAAGAGGCTCTGGATTATTTACAGGATATTATATGTGCATTATTACATAGACATATGTGTAAACTATTTCATGCCATTAGCTCAACTTGTAACTGGTTCAAGTTAACTAATATTTGTTCGGCTTCAGTAACCTAGCAGTTTAATTTAGCAACCATCACTATTTGGTTCATGTCAGATAAGTTGATTGTTCAGTTTAATTGCTAAAACAGAATTCAGCGAAGGTTCAGCTGACAAGTTTAGTAGCTAAAACTGCTGTTTTCTGGCAACGTTATTTGATTGTTGTTTCATATTGATTTTTTTAAATAACATCGTTGTGTCTGTACATTTCCAGCTGTGTGGTTTGTCAGCACAACGGGCAGCTACTTTCAGAGAAAGCTGAGCGGTACGAGGTGGATGAGGCATCGGACAGCGGTGAGTCCAACGAATCCTCATTCAGAGCTTCTAAAGCACAGCTGGAAAGAAGATTAGATTAAGATATCCTGTCAAACCAATTGATTTTTACTCAAAAAGGCAGACTTCACTCAGAATCGGTCACAGATACTGGAATCGGGGGCAAACAGCAGGCCTGGCTTCATCAAAAGTGATACAAAATAGACCTTACAACACATCCAAAGCTGTCTGATTATCCTGTTGTATCTTCGAATATATTTATACCGTATTATGTAATAATAAGTGGTCCATGAATGAAGCCCTGGGGGACACCACAGGATCATCCTCAGACTCAAATTTACCTCGATGTCTGTCCAGTTAGTAGTTATTCTGGGGCTGTTAATCACATCCCATGATCTTCATCAGCAGACCAGTTGAGCATCTCATCCATGTTGGCTCAATAACTGCAACTGACAGAACAATCTCACCACAAGGTCCATTTAGTAGCTGTTGGAGGTTTCGATCACATTACCAGGTTCAAGAATAGTGTTTGAATCTCCACCTTTTAAGCTACTCAGTATATTGTATGATTGTATTCAGATGGATTTCTTGTCTCTTGTTTTTCCTAACCATACAGGTATCTGATTGGTCTTGTAGATATTTTAGATGCGAAGTAACATATTGATTGGTCAACATTGTTTGAATGTTGGCAGCAGCAAGAAAAGTTAAATCTGTCTTTTGCTGGATTGGTTATAGAAAGTGACAGCGAGTGGAGGACAATCAGAGGGAAGTTCCTGGCCATAAACGCTGCCAGTATGAGCTGTGCTTGTCCTCGTAGCCCCAAAGGCCTCTCCCCCGCCGCTCACCTGGCCGACGGCACCACCGACCTCATCCTGGTCCGAAAATGTTCCCGCTTCGACTTCCTCAGACACCTCCTACGGCACACCAGCAAAGACGACCAGGTAATAGATGAGCGTTCTGGTTTTATTGTCTCTCCACACAATCACAACAAAGAGACTGAATCCCAAGATACCAAACACCGGGTACAGTTACTAAAGGTGCTCCTTAGTATCAGGATTTAGCATCATCTGATTGGCTGTTCTGATCGGCTTTTTGTGGAAACCGGCGATCAAAGTGTTTAGAACGAATATTGGTCGATAAGGATCGATCAGAGCGGCCTCCAGATCTCCCTCACTGTCTCGTTCTGTCTCGACCAGTTTGACCTGAACTTTGTTGAGGTCCACCGGGTGCGGCGTTTCCGCTTCACACCGCGTCACTGCCAGAGCGACTCAGACCTGGACCTGCGGGAGAGCGGCAAACACCAGATCTTCAGCCAGATCTGCCGAGATCACCCGGCCTGCGGCTGTGCCCCCGTCTACAGCAGCTGGAACTGCGATGGCGAGATCCTGACCCACACGGCCATCGACGTCAGGTACCACAAACTTCTGAAAGTCTCCTACCTAATTGTTATTGTATTTTTTAACCCAGGTTGAATGTCTTTTTAAAAAACATCTCCTTTTGTTGTTGTTTTTTCCCCAGAGTGCACTGCCAGTTGATCAAGCTGTTCGCACGAGGGATCGAAGAACCAACGGTGTTTGAGGATCTTGCCAACCCCTGTGCAATATAGGCCCACACCCCCATTATTCCCTGTCAGACACTGGATTCATCTCTCTGGTTTCAGCCTCGGCCTACGTCGCTGTTGCTGCCGCCATCATGGGACACTCACCACGTCCTTCACCAGGAGGCTTGACAGGATTTACGGAGTTGTGCTGTTACTCAACAAACATGAGCAGTAGGGAAGGAGACAAGTCTTTACTTTCTGGGTCTGACACCCTTTACTGCATTCTCCAGAGTTTAGCAGCTGTTCTTAAGAAATAATCGGGTAAATTACTGACTCGGCGAGGAAAGCTTAACCCTCAGATTGTGTTCTAGGTCAAATTGTTGGTGTTGACGGGTGTCTGGCACCTGATTTATTTGTCCTGAAATTGATTCCTGTGTTCCTGTAACAGTAACACAATGTAAACGTAAACATGGATTTGTTTCTGCGTTGCCCAGAACATTGCCCTGTGTGTCACTGCCTATAGAGTCCGCTGAAGTACTCAAATCTGATCTCTAGTCCGGTGTCTTTTTCTGTTGACTTGTTTTGGGTCAAATAGATGTTTTGACTTGGACTCATCTCGTCTCTGTCGTTTTGACTCGGGCTTGTCTGTCTTTTGGCTGCTTGAACTCGTCTTGACTCAGGCTTTAGTCGGCCTTCTGGGTATTTTGAAGTGGACTTGTCTGGATGTCTTGACTTGGACTTGTTTTGACTTGGAGCTGTCTTGACTCGTACTTGTCTGTCTTGTGGCTGTTTTGACTGACTTGTCATGGGTGATTTGACTCTGCTTCGTCTCGGTGTCAGCCACCACCTGTTACTGACTCAACCGAATGCAGACGTTTGTTTAGCAGACTGGAGTCAGCTATTACGGGTCTTGACTCGAACTCAACCCTGTTTAGACTCGATTGACTCGATCAGAAAACTGCTCAGACTTGTCAAAGACTAGACTTATGGGGCCGTACTCTGTCTTTTGGATAATTTCACTCTGATTCTTCTCAAGTGCTGCAGACTGAGTTTCATATTTATTTAGCTTATAAAAATATTGAAAATTGTTAGAGAAATTGTAGCTTCTTTGCACTTTTACATAATTTGAAACGATCATGGATTTTGGAATTATCTGTTACATGTTTTAAGGATGCCAGACACCTGCCAGTCATTCCTAGGGTCATGTAGTCATTGGGGGTCAGGGGCTTCATGAAAAGTAGAAAGTAATTCCCCTGCACATGGTCGGTACTTATAATGCTGACAGGACATTTATTTTCCAGCAGCTATGTTCTTCAGCTGTGTGAAGATTTCTTTTACTTCTCGATTAGATTTTCCATAGAAAAACCTGAGCTCAATCATAACTGACATTTCTATTTTTAATGATTTTCATGATGATTCCCAGCTATTCAGAAGTGTGTCAGTCAAGCTGGTCGTGGCTGAGTAAACTGAGCAACGCATGCGTGAATGTTTTTAATCTTCCATTTCTGCTCAATATGCAAATGAACTGCTCTAACAGCAATGTTTCACTCAAACTGTGCAGATATTCTGTCTTCAAAAATCAGCTGAAGCTGTAACTTCAATATGCTCCCGGTGTGAAATTCTGTTCTAAAGATTTTTATCAGCTTTATTTTGTTTTGTAAAACCTCAAGTCAATAATCTGAACCTTCCTCATATCAAATAGGAGTCGCATGCAACAAAAGACCAAGAGAATACTAAAACCCTCCCCAAAAACACAGATTTCTGCTTCACAATCTTGTTTACTTGTCATTCATCCCAGCGACGTCACTCTAGGGATCATAATGTTGACCACATTGAAATGTCTCAACAACTATTGGCTATCTATCCATTGCCAGGGTAGTTGGTTCAGACATCCATGTTGGTGTCGAGATAGATCCTTTTACAACTTGTAAACAATGATGACGTACGTAAGAGTGCACACGCAGTTTGACGATGGAGGTACCGCAGAGTGCAAAGGACTCGTCAAGCTATGCAAGGACATTAACCACCAAAGATGCCGAATGCAAACCAAAACAAATCTGTGTGCTATCAGTGAGTGAGTAGAATACATTGGCCAGATATAAACGTGTAGCGTAACAGCCGCTAGACATGAGCTACAAGTCACTAGATGCTTCCAGCCAAGTACAGAATGTCAAACACCATGACAGAGACTCAGAGGTTTGACTTCAGTTTATAAACAGTCCAGTTGTAGCCAACACGGTTAATAGCTTGCTGCCGTAGACGTTGCCGATGTTTCGGTTAAACCAGTGACCGTGTTAACTGGTGACTCAGCTGAATGCGCGTTTAGAAAGCTCAGGCAAAACGCCACCTCTGTAGCGAACACGAGTATGCATATTTGTGACAAGGTCTGCTGTAAAAGGGTCTTTAATACCTGCTAAACAAATGGCATTCCCATCAGCCTCAGCTGTAGCATGCAAACACATTAACCTAGTGATGTCTTAACATCGTTGGGGGCTCAACAAGACTAAATTTGGAATTGTATTGTGTTACGGGAAGGTTAGCATTATTGATATGAAGTTTTATGAATTCTTGTTTTGTTGACGGAAGCTGCGCTGTAAAGTCCAGTGCTAATATTCAACAATCTGCTCACTATTCCTGCTTTCAAGAGGATGAACCATTTCCTCTTCCACCACCCTCGGGGCAAATTGACCATTGTTAGCGTCACTAGAAGCTGCAAATCATCAAGATGTACTTTAGCAAATATATTACAAATAATATGACGTTTTCTTTTCTCCAAACCACTTAAAGAGCTCTATTTGACCGGACAGGAAGTCGAGTATCAGCACTGGACTGTCGGGCTGTAGATGCTGTTTCTTTTTGTTTTTGTTTGTTTGTTGACGAGCAATCCTGTTTCCTCTCTGCTGACGTTGAGCTGGACTCGAACTGACGGAGGAGGGAACCAGTAGCGGCTCACGGTGCTCATGAACGCCAGCAGGCCAAATACCGGCCGGGGTTTAATGATGTAGCTGTGTCTGTCTGTGACAGTTGTAGATCAGCCTAGAGTCCAAAATCTTGGACCCAATCAAAAAAGTAACCCAGGGAAAATCAGAACCCTACATGCATGCATTCATTTTCAAGGATGTGACGTATGCAAACTGTCTCATGTGGATTTATCTCTTAACGCTGTATTGAAACAATCAATTAATGTTTGCTGTAAAACCTCCAAACAACAAACCAAATGTGTTAATCATGTGCACACAAAGGTCGACTGGTAATAGATGGCTGAAGTGGTATTTTAGTTAGGAGAGGATAAGAAATATTTATTTACATTTAGCAGTCTGTAATTATGAATTAAATGTCTTTGTGCTTTAGTATATATATATATATATATATATATATATATATATATATATAGTACCCAGTCAAATCATAACTGTCTAATTCATTTGCATGTTTTTTGTGAAAATAGTTGGTGCCGGAGAGATAAATACCTGACAAGCTACTTTTAGCTGGAGAGCGAACCTGCTAACCAGCAATAATCATGTATTATCTAGCTAAGTGGCTAAGAGCTAGCTGGCTTGCTACTAGCTAACGTCGCGTTCACAATTCGTACGGACCAAAAAGGCCCAGTCACACACAAAAAAAGTGGAATAAAGAAATTCTCATTTACTTAATGCGCATCTTGACAAAAAATGGCTTTACTAGAAGCTTGGGTGACGTAGTGACTTCGGTATCTGGCGAGCTAACAGCTAACGCACTTGAAAGCCTTGGACACGCTAGGTCTAGTTAATCACAATAGCTCCTTTCTGTTTTATCTCTGCTGGGCCGTTTACTCATTTCATTCAACAAACCAGCTTGTTAGATTGCTAACGGGACAATTAGTTCACACAGTTGATTCAAAAGAAGTATTTTTACCACTGACTCCTAACATCTCGGTTGTGGTGCAGTTTATACACTAACAGAAGAAGTTAAACTGCTAACAAGCTATGCAGCCTTCGCAACTGTGACTGCTTGCTTTTGGTCAACTGCTTGAGTTTGCGTGTCCAAGTTCACCTTCCACTGGAATTAATTGATTTGACTGCGTTTTTAAATGTTGATGTGACCGGGCCTTATTTACCAGCAGCCAAGTGGGAAAACTGTAAATTTCAAGCCAATTCTTGTTCATTCTGAGATTTAATAAATTAAAACATGACACTATGATATCTCCCACTTGGTCAAAATAACTTATAGTTTCCAAAAACATGTGGTTTTCTTATTGTTTAAATTCTGCAGATGTGCTTTCTACTAGTTAGCCGTTGACAAGCTAGTATGCTAACCGGACAATAACGCAGTTAATTGACAATGCTGCATGACGTACAGCTCTCTATTCTGTTCAAACACTGTCAAGACGGTATGAATGTCTTCTTACAAATTTAATTCACTTTCATTAATCCCCTGATTGTGAAGAAATTAACAGATTTTGTCATTCAATTTTGTAGTTATATCAATGCTTGGACCTTTAAGCAGTGCAGAGTAAAATATGTAATAGCCTCGATTATAACAAGTAGAGTTAAAGATGTAACCAAATCCTCTCTGGTGTTGTATCAGGTATTTTACTAACAGCATGTAGAACTTGTAGAATGAAGGATTAGCCTTGCAAATAAAGAATCTTTTTAGTGAATTAGTTTAATCTATAAAATCTGAAAAGTAATTAAAATGTCCATTTTAAGTTCTCAAAGTCCAAAGTGTTTTTTCAAACTCCTGGAATGACGTTTTCCTCAGTGAAGCATTAGTTTCTCCCATTTTAAACCTCTCTAACTAACAGGGAATATTTTTATTTTTAACACTATAGTTTAATCCGATGCTGAACACTAGTTTGATCTCATGTGTCAGTCGAGCTCGAGCTGTAATCTGAGCTGTAACTGATCTTTTCCTTCTGCTGTAGCTGTTTCAATTATCAGGAATAAAAAAAACATTCAACACTTTCGTGTACGAAATTCATGATTTTATTGTTTACATCTGACCGCTGAATGAATTATTATCCTGGTGTCAACCTGTGGGGAGATCATGCAGTGTGTGTGTGTGTGTGTGTGTGTGTGTGTGTCCGTCTGTCCATCCACGGCTATAATGTTTCATAGCTACTACTGGACCCATCAGGCTGATATTTCCTGTGCTCATTGATGCTCAAGGACCTCTCCTTGTTGCGGGGTTCACACTTTTTAAACTGAAGATTTAACTGTTTCAAGTTAATCGCAGTCCTCGGCTCAGCACATGGTCTTTCACTCGCTGCAAATAAATCTGGCCATAAGAAAAACAGTTGGCCACACATTACAGGGCACACTGCATTTATTTTATTCACAGCATTGTGCCGTAAATGGAGCCTCCATTTTCTTCGGGATCGTAAAAGCGAGTCTTACAGAGAACCAATCTAAACGCTGATGGTGTTATTATTCTAAAGCCATTACATTGTGCATTCAACATGTACTTCATGATTAGAAGTTGTCCATTGACACTTTAAGGAAAAGCACAAGTCTTATCAGCAAAATGTACTTGTAAGTATTAAAAGTAAAAGTACATGTTATTGAAAATTGGCCCCCTGTGACTAATATGTGACGTTATTAACTTGTGTCAGTCACCTCTGAACAACTGAGCAGAGCAAACAGAAGCATACATCAGAGTGATAAAAAGATCAGAAACGTGTGTTTGTGGATCAATACTCTGCATTGATGTGAGGATGATTCCATGTGAACAAATAGCAGGTGGCTCTCACAGGTGATTAGAGCTCATTAAGGAAGTGGGATCCAATAATCTCATTAAGATTTCAGGAAGCGAAAGAAAACTGGCAAATCTGGTTCCCAACTAAATGTGTTGACACGGTAAATAATCAGACCAATAAAGTCAGAGGGAAGTCCGTCAGGTGGGTCGATACCCGAGGGGATACAAAAGGAGGCAGCTCGGACCCCAACACCCAGTCTGCAGGTCTGATCCGGTTCGGTCTCTGAGAAGCATCTGTCCAGGTGAGTCTCCTCGTACATCCACTGGAGACATTTTAGTCGCTGAGATGAGCTTGTTTTGTTTATATCATTAATACCTCTGCTTGTTCTTTTAACTTGCATTTAGTCGTGTTTGTAAGTTTGTACATATTATTTAAAACTTTCAGGTTGAAAATCAAACTTTTCAGATCCAACTCTGATGCCGCTGAGAAAAGAAGGAATCTTGTAATTACGATAACTCTGATGTGACTTGAATGTGGCACAATTGCATTGGTTGTGGCAGCTCAATGGACACTGATTGATCAGAAGTTAAATGTTTATTTATAAAGCTCGGATCACAAACTTTGTCAGGGTTAGGGTCAGACGTGTTTTTAATGTAAACAATGTAAATAAATTACAGACCTGAAGCTTTCACAAGAGAATTTACAGGCAGTATTTATTTCACGTACGAGCTCACACAACTAAAATTGCAGGTAAAAAAAACTTTTATTTTCAAGCACATCTTTTAAAAATAATTGAATATTCCAAAGCTGCAGGGATTTTTCACTGATGTTGGGGGATCAGGTCTGGCTCACAGGTGTTGGATCGGGTTGAGGTCAGAGCTCTGTGCAGAAAAGATGATAAACAAACAGTTTTCTATTTTATGCTGCAGCCTTAAGATTTTCAGAACAAAAGGATGCATTCGTCTGTTCGGAGGTTATGGAAATAAACCTATTTGTCTCCGCAGGAAATCATCAACCTCATCTTCTTCATCGTCCCAATGATGCCATCCTTCAGTGTGACTCAGCTGTTCCTGCTGTTGGCCCTCCTCCACCTCACCACATCACTTCCTGTCAGGTACCGTCACCTGTATACTTCTCTCAGACGCTGCTTGAAAACATCTGCCAAAGAAATCCCTCCCTGATTCCTCTAAATATAATACCACACACCAACAATTTGATCACGTTTAGTTCAGTTTTCCTCTTTCATCATTACAGAGAAATCCTTTTTTTAAATTGTCTTCAGGAGGAAAAACAGGGTTTCATGTTTTCTGATATTGTTCTTTGTATTAGTTTTAAAAAAATGCATGTTGTGACTTCCTGTCATGTGACCTCAGGGATGAAGAAGAGGTGGAGAATTTCCTGACTGAGATCAGACGCCTGAACACACCGTGGTCTCTGTCGAGGATGAACTCTGCAGATGCTCTGCTCGAGGCCAGACTCAGGTAGAGTTCGGACTAATGAAGAAAATGAATCTGTGGGGTTTGTAGCTCTTAAAAGGCACAAACGCTAAAGAGTCAAAATTTTAATGTAAACATGACATACCATGTTCGATCCGCTCCGCTCAGCGTTATGGAGCTTTGTAGTGAGTTTCAGATCCTTGTTTATCTGTCAAGCCCACCGTTCTGGTTCACAGACAAATCTGTAAAATACAAAATTCCCACACACTATCTGCTCAGCAGCAAACAGCAGACAGACACCACAGATTGGTGGTGAACATAGTGGAACATTTAGCAGCTCAAGAGACAGATATTTCCCTCAGGAGGAGGTGGAGACCAAAAACAGAGCTAAAAGTAAGAAGAAACAGCAAGGCATAAAGTCAAATTTAAAACGATTTTTTATGCGATTGTGTTTCAGGCAGCTGCTATCGACAGGTCTGGACCGCCGGAGGCAGCTGGGAGACATCGAGTTCTCCAACAGATACTCAGAGTTCCTGCGATCCAAAGCCAAGCACAGCTCCATCTGCGCCTTCCTGCGCCGCATGCAGGGCGTCAGGAAGAGGTGCGACACTTCAGACACATTCGAACAGCAGTCCGCCACTGAGCTGCTCTGCTTTTATTGAAAATAGTATCAGCGTGTAACAGAGAAAGTGTTTTTAGAACACTTGTACGAGATGACTCCGTTGCACTGATGACATTAATGCAGTGGAAATTTACATTACACTATCAAGACAAGGTGGGCTTAAAGAAAGCGCCTGACAATGTTTGAGAATTGGCATTTTAAAAATGTTCCATGGTCAGTTTCTCCAAATCTGAAAGAGAAACTGATAACTCCAAATGAAAGTTTCATTTTCTAAGCACTTATCAACATGAAAGGCTTCTTTTCACTGTGTGCCAACATCAGATGGTAAGTTGTGATAAAAAGAAAACATGTTCAAAACGTTAAGAAAATACCTTTTTAATGTCGTTGTAATGAGAAAATGACTTTCCTCTCCATCACTGTTTAAAGATAGGGTTGGTAATCTTGACATACTAGCAAGAGTGAGCTAACATAAAAAATAGAAGAAAAAAAAACCATTACAATGAAAGTAATAATAATAATAATAATACATTGTATTTGTATAGCGCTTTAAAAGCTACTCAAAGGCACTTTACATGGTAAAAACAGAAACAATAAAAGCAAAACATAAAGCAGCTAGCAGCATTAGCTACAAATGTTGCTAAATCTAGCGAGAACACTCACATCTCATCCCTTGGGCCGAATGAAACGCTTGGACTGGCTTGTACAGGATGTAATGAGTAGTAAATGTGTTTTAAGGAGATTACCAACCCTGCTGTCACTGCGTTTCTGTCCACAGCGGGGTGGGAGGAGACACGGAGAAAGTGAACCTGCTGCTGAAACAGTACATGTGTCCGTCCGTCTACAACGACTGGCCGACCGACCTGTAGAAGAGGAAAAAACAACAGAGAACTTAAAGCTGATGTTAGAAGGACAAACATGGTACTGATGTTCTGAATAAAGCTCTTTATATGCAGCTGTAATCGTATTTAATATGGAAACACAGATATCTTTGTTATTAAAAATACATTTTATGAAGTACTTTACTGTGTTTGGTGTGTTTGGTAACTGTAATACTCTGTATTAGAAAGGACTGTTACATTAATAGGTATTGATGTCAGTGAAAGAAGCTAACAATTCTGATATTTAAAATTTAACTATGGACAAAGTTTGCTAAAATGCTAAAAATTCCCCCAAAACAATGGTTATGCTTAGCTTAGGTGAAGAACTTGGTTTAGCAATAAAAGCAAGAAAGCTCCGGAAAAAGTGAAACAGAGATAATAAATGATGACGTACATGGAACAAACATATGTTTTTTACCGCCCATTAAGGTTTTGACTGGCGCTCTTTTAATCATGTTATCTCGTTGCGCCCTCTTCTCCTGCAATGGTGTGCTGTGCTCTGGTGGTTTGATCCCCGGCTCCTCCGGTCCGCATGTCAAAGTGTCCTTCCAAAGGCCTGTCATCAGTGTTGGAGTGTGTGTGAAAGGGTGAATGTTGACATGTAGTGCTCAGCACTTTGAGTGGTCGGAGGACTAGATAGGCATAGTGTAAACTGACTGGAGAATTAGCACCACCTACAGCTTATCTCGATTAACTCACTCCCAATATTTGCAGTAGTTGATGGAAATAAGCATAAAAATATTGGAAAGTCGAATCTTACTGACGCTTAGATTGAAGCTTTACAGAGCTGTTCAGCATTGTCTCTTGTGATTGTTTTCATCACTACCACATTGCATTGTGGGATATTAACGCGGCCGTAGCGTCCAGTGTTTGCCTACTCTAATATTTCACCGGAAATAGTATGCAGTTCACGTACTGTTGGTTTCAGTCACACTAAAATACATCACATACTGTTTTAATGTACTAAATAGCATGTTGGGGTGGAATTCTGGACGCAAACACTGTTAGCGCTGTTAGCACCCTTAGCTGTGAGCCGCCATGTTGAGAGCCATGTGGAGGCAACTGATATGCTCTGAATTTCAAATTTAGCACCTTAAAAGCTTTAATTATTAGTTGTTTATTTACGGCGTGCACACATCTGCCACAAAAGTTGTTTATAATCGTCCCATAAATTATGAAAACTTCAAGCCTTTTGTGATATGATGCAAATATTTTATTTAATATTGGGTTCAAAATTAAATGCAGCACAACTTGACAACTGGGGTCCAGACTATTCACAACAATTGTGAATATGAAAATCCTAAAACTGTAGAAATTTACATAACTGGGAAAAACTTTCTTCAAAGGATAAAGTTATAATTCAAAATTATAAGAACCTTTGAATCAATAAAGGAGGAAAAGACTCAAAATAACTACGGTATGTGAGAAATCTGGGTTGAGTTAATTGAAGCTATTTTGAACCACTTGGAAACAATTATTAAAAGACTTTTTCTTTTTTTATATTAAAGTAGTAGTAGTAGTAGTAAGAGTAGTAGTAGTTTGGATATATTTGTGTTGACGCATAAAAGAGAATAGAACTCTAAACCTCCACATTAAATTTCTATACATAACGTCTATGGTTACTTTTATGTGTTGTTTGTTCCGTCTTTGTTGTCAACCATAAATGGAGACTTGAACTCTGGATGACGGGACACTGGAGAAGAGGATCATAGAGGACATGCTAATGTGAAGAAATTAGTTGATTAAAAAGAACTACTTAATGCCTTCATTAATTACTTCAACTTCTGCATAAGTGTAAACATGTAACCAGGATGTGCCTCAAGTCAAACCAATCAAATAAAAGACAATTTGTCACAAATAAGGTTTTATGACTTCCCAGCACAAAGTGTGCTATGCTTTTATGACGGGGAAAAGTCCACCGATGCCATAAAGCCGAGAAAGATAAGTCGAGAACGGAGACGGACAAGGATCAGTTCAGACAGGGTGGACGAAGACATGGACGGGATTCATCCATACTTCACCGTGAGGACGTCCGTCTGCTTTCTGCTTCTGATTCTGCTTCGAACGTCCGCTGCCAACAGTGAGTACTGAGATCTGCTGGGTCACCTGAGGCTTGTTTTTGTTTTATCTGGTGGTGTCAAACTCACAGAGAGTAATAACAGTGTGCTAACATGTTACCTGTGGTGTAGACAGATCAGTTATAACCACTTTCAATGTGAGAATTTAGATAAATAATATACTTAATAAAACCAGAGGGAGCTCAGGCGACTGAAACAGGGGGAAGTTTGACATTGAAACAGCTCAGTGGAGGCCAGAGAGGTGAAGGGTGGAGACATTTACATTAAGTGCTGATGCTTAGGGTTTCAAACTATGATTATTTATCAATTGATCTATGGATAATTTGGGGCTTTTATTAACCAGCAGCTGGCCATTTAGGGTCCAGTGTAAAGGATTCGACGACGTCTAGCGATGAGGTTGCAGTTCACAACCAACTGAAACTTCTTGAACGAAGGGGCCGCGACGCAAAAATGTGGAAAAAGTGAACGGCTCTATCTAGAGCCAGTGTTTGGTTTGTCCGTTCTTGGCTACTGTAGAAACATGGCTCTCGGCTCCGTGAAGAACCTCAGGAACCACAACCTCCTTTTGCAGATATAAACAGCTCCTTCTAAGGAACAAAAACACAGCTTATTTTCAGGTGATTAAACACTTAAGAGAGCATTAACTTCACACTGCACCTGAAAAAAAAATGTTTTCAAACAAGTTTAAAAAATGGGAAGATTTTCTTTTTATGTCTCATCTAGAGTTCTAGTTATCTCTAAATTGCAACTTGACTGATCAAATATGCTCCGATCTGGCAGAGCAGGCAAAAAGCTGTAGGGGTGGACAACAACCTAAGCTACGAAATGCATGACAAGAATAATTCCATAAACCAGCTTCAGAGTGTTGTGGCAAAAGCTCATTCCATGTTTCATGTTCACGTAACTCTTATTTCTCCTAATCCAACCCCGTCTCCTGCAAAAATTACATTTCCGTACCGGATCACGCTTGCAGTTTGAAGTGAATACGTCCTTTTCAAGCGATTGCAGCATAAAATCATGTTACTTACTTGTGATGTAACTTAATACGGTGTGACCAGATTCTACTAAGCTTGTCAAGCTAATACTACGTTTGAACCTTCACATCTTTATTAAGTATTTTTGAGAATATTTTCGTGCATGCCGGGTCTGAACCTCTAAGCACTTAAAAGTTTTTCATAATTTTGAGCTATCGCTCCTTTGTACTGGACACACACAGATGAAAGTGTTGTTTTTCATTTTCTAATTCATCTCTTCTTCTTTCCCAACAGTCTGTTCTGCACCTTCACCGGTGAATTTTCAAGAAAACAATACGCCGGGTGATGTTGTGCTGACGATCGTCGTCCAACCAGGGGTGACCCTCGAGTTCAAACCTCCTCCTGCAAACCCCAACAACCCATTCAGCTTGGATGGAAACAATCTGGTGGCTGCGAGGGTGTTGGACTTTGAGGTACGTAGGTCATGACTTATGGTGTCAAACGGATCCAGACCCATGTCTCAGTTTGGATACTAGTCTGTCAAAATACCTGTTGAGCATAAAAGTTTGTTTTTGTTTGCAGACTGACAAACCTTTTGGAGTCGATATCACCTGCCGTGAAACGGCCACCGGCAGCGTGGTAACACTTTCTTCATACACTAAACATGTTAAACTGTTTAGACATTGTCCTGTCGTGACTTTAACTTTCACTTTGTGGTGTAACCAAACGATGATGAGGTTCCTGAGGAGATTCTTTAGGTTCTTGGGGTGATTGTAAAGGTTCTTGAAGAGGTGGTGCATGTGTTTGAAGAGGGTTATCGAGGAGGTTCTCCAGGTGCTTGAAGATGTTCTCTATGGGCTTGAGGAGGTATTACAGGTTCCTGATAATGAGGTACAGGTGCTTGAATAGGTTATCTGGGAGCTTGAATATGTTCTCTATGGGCTTAAGGAGATTGTACAAGTTCTAAATAAAAATGTACAGGTGCTAGAGGAGGTTCTCTGGGGGCTTGGGGAGGTTGTAGAGGTTCCTCAAAGAGGTTCTACAGATGCTTGAGGAGACTGTACAGGTTCTTAAAAAAATATCCAGGAGCTGAAAGAAAATGTAGAGGTGCTTGAGAAGGTTCTCCAGGGGGTTGAGGAGGTTGTATAGGTTCTTCAAAAAAAGTGTTCGAGGAGGTTCTCTGGGTGTTTGAGGAGGTTATACAAGTTTTTGAAAAGGTTTTACAGATGCTTGAGGAGCCTGTATAGGTTGGACAGATGGATGTCAGAATTTTGTGTCTTTGATCTATTTCATATTCCTAAAGTATAATTACATATTATTTACAAGTTCTTTGCAATGAAAGTTGTATTAAACAAGGATGTAAAATCAATAGCAAAACAAGTACAGCTTGTGTCTCTTTGTTTCCAGTTTCCTCTCAGCATTCTTGTCCTTTTGGTAAATGTGAATGATAACCATCCAGTCTTTGACCAGAACTTGTACCACGTCAATGTCAATGAGGTAAGAGTCTGATGAATACCTTTAGATACACAGGGATTATTGTTCAGCATTTCAGTTGTTTGTTTGTTGCCTTACAGACCTGACCAATGACAAAATGTTGTTTTAATTCAATTATTTTCATCCCGTGTTAACATCCAAATTACTCTGGATTACAGTACACTATATGGCCAAAACTATCTGGACATATATTTTATGGTTTGGTTACAATGAAAGAAACACAATCATATTTTAGACTCTAGTGTGCTTCGGTCCAAATTGTTCCAACAATTTGTTTTTGGCCCATTAGTCCTGTTTCAACATGGCAATGCTTCTGCACAAAGACAACTGCATAAAGGATCATTATTTTACCCAGTTTGGGGTGGAAGAACTTAACAGGTAACAAGGTCCCGACCCCAACCACATCGGACACCTTTGGGATGAACTTAAACAAAGACTGTGAGCCAGACCTGATCACCCAACATCAGTAATGCTCTTGTGGCTGAATGGGAGCAAATCCCAGTAGCCTGAACCCAGAATAGTGGAGGCTCTTATAGAAGCAGATCAACAAAATGATTGGAATATCATATTCAACACATACTTTTGGCCGTGTAGAGTATGAATAGGAACTTTGTAGGTTTACATAGGTCTATTGACCCAAGTGTCAGAGAGTTTTCAGAAAAAAATGCCATGTTGTGGCTGCTGATGTGTAAAAACTGTGATTCAGGTTCATATTTACTCACTCTGATGGTTTTTGTTCCAGATGTCTCCTGTAGGCTCAACTGTGGGCCGTTTCGAAGCCACGGACTTAGATCTTCAACAGATCTCCTACACGCTGACATCTGAATTTGTAAGATCTCCTGCTTGTTTTTCTTTTATCTCACAGTAGGTCCAACATTTAGATACATCTTGTTGTTGTTTGTCTTCCCTGGAGTCCGATGAGATATTTGTTTAATCTTTTAATACAGAGATATGCCCAGAAAATGTTTAGCCTAGCACAAAGACTGGACGTAGGATGAAACTGCTAGCTAGAGGGTCAGATCTAAAGAGATTTCATTGTCCCGATTGGATTTCTGCAGAACGGCTTTACACTGAAGTCGCCTACCGAGCCGGATCTCCTCGTTGAGACGCGTCTCGACTACGAGAAGGTCCAAAATGTCCAACTGATATTAATCGCTCAGGTGAGTACTGCTCACTGCTGGTTCCAAACTCTGATTTCCCTTCGTCAGATTCAATGAAATCAAATATTTCTTTCAGTCTCTGGAGGTAAGACATGGTCTCTTACACATTTGAGACATCATGTGAATTCTAAAATGATTTTGTTTTTTGTTGACTAAAGCTAACACAAGTCAAAACGACTCAAATTTGACTGAAGCTAATAAACATTGTCGTCCTGAGACAAGTTTCAGTCCAGTTTCTCAGTTATCTGCCGACTGTCATACTGTAGCTATACGTTGTACTAAAATATTCAGATTGTTCGCTCTTCTTTTAAAAGGACACGCCGTTGGCCGGTATTTCACTCAGTGCCACCACCACCATCCTGGTCACCATCTTGGACGGTGACAACAGGCCGCCGTGGTTCCAGCCGTGCAGCAAACACGAGGTTGAGGGGGCTGTGATCTGCCAGAACACCGGCTACACCGGCAGGGTCGTCCTAAACGAACAAGAGGTGCGACACTTTATCTGGAAAGTCCAGCGCTGATGCTGAACTGTCAGGTGACAAACGTAGATGGAGTGAACTGGAGTGTTTTGTCCATGAGTAGCCAATCAGCGAGCTCCCTAACTGAAGTTTAACTTGATGCCATGAATCGTTTAAAAAGGGATAACGGTGCACACTTTCAGATTCTGAAAAAAAAAGTAGAAACGTTTTTGTTTTTTTAATATAAAAGCAAAATGTGACAGAGTGTAATGGTAAAACAGACTCTGCAAATTCATCATGAAGAACATGATGATTCCACTGAAGAGACGAAAACATCAGGTCTGTGTGGAGCGATGACGAGACTGTAACATTCCTCAAATGTATACATAAAGCCAACATAAATGCCATATTTACATCGTGTTTTCTTCATCAATGCCACCCGACTAGAAAATTAGAGCCACCAGTTGTTTATCTCCACGAACTAACTCCTAATAATCGGTGGTGGATGGAAATGGACATTAATTCACATTATTTTTAATGATTTTTGCTACATTTGGACGGTTGAGCGTATATGAAAAGAGACAGAAGTTGTGTGAAGAATGGAAAAAGAGAGCTTGACACCACACACCTCACAAATCACTGCATAACGTACGCATGATTGTCCAAAAAACACTATTCTGCGTTCCAAAAAAAAGGTTTCAGATGCTGTAAGACAAATTGACTTTGTTTGAAGCAGACTGAGGCCTCAATGCAGCCTATAAAGTCTGTCTGTGTTCACGCCAAACGACGACTTCCATCGCCGACTTAGACACATGATGATGACGATCAGGGTGTTTTGTCCTCTGCAGACCGGAGTGTTACCTCTGGAACCAGGACCGCTGTACGCCATCGACGGAGATTCAGGGATAAACGAGGAAGTGGCGTACTCGTTCTTGGCCGGTAAGCAACAGTGGTTTGTTCCTCAGTCTGACTGATCCACCGATATAAGCTGTTTATGATCGGCAGGAAGAAGCAGCTCAGTCTGTCTTTGTTTTTAGGAAACGAAGGCGGTCTGTTTCAGATCAACTCCAACACGGGGAACATCACCATGTTGAAGCCGGCCGATGTGTTGGGGACGATCGCTCTGACAGTTCTGGTAAAGACAAAACCTGTTTTTATCCAATGTGTCGTCCAAATGCTTGTGTCTTTGTCTTAACTTTGCTCTGTGTTCTTTTTGCTTAGTGTTGCTAACAAAAGAGGGACATGGAGCCTAGACAGACAAAGTACCAAAGGTTAAAATAGACGCCCTCATGCCCTCGGTCATATTTCTTGGAATTTGGAGAGTTTGATAATCACCTGAAGAGACGTTTATATTCTATAATTAAAATCACGTTACAGTTGTTTTTTTTGTAGACAGATTTAATGTTTTTTAAACTAGTCTCTTGAAGTCCAACTGAGCTACTCTGTATATCCCAAACCTGAAACCAAAAGGAAGACATTTTTACATTTCAATCAAACGCAACTCCAGCCGTCTGAGACAAAAAAGAGCATTTCCAATACTTTCTCAAACACCATCTTTTCTTCCTTGTTATGATTTTAAAAAAACAATTAGGGCCTCGACTAACAGTTATTCCACATTACGGAATAATTGGTCTATTTTTTTCTTGACTAATTGATTAATCGTTTGGTCCATAAGAAGTCTGATATAACTTCAGAAAAACTCAAGTTGACGTCATCAGTTTTGCCCGTTTTGTCAAACCAACAGTACACAACAAAACATTTTCAGTTTGATATCATAGATGACTCGGAAAACCAGCATACATTCATATTGTAGAAGCTTGCATGACTTAACTATTATTTAAAAATGAAAATAATCATTTCCAAGATCAAAGCTTAAATTTTTTTATTTTCTGTCGATTGAAGAGATTAATTTCAGTTTGATTACACATTTAAAAAACACACTGAAAATATTTTATCCTCCAAAAAAGGGGGCACATAAATGTGATTTGGTTGGTTTTAGTATTCTCCAACAGAATAACATAACACTATTGAGAAGGTTTTGAACATTAAGACTATAATGTAAATAGATACAATTTGCAGAAAATCTAATAGAACAGCAAATCAATGAATAAAATGTGAAATTTGTCGTTCATTGAAAGACAATCACAGATTAGTTTGTGGGTGGTCAGACGTGGTTTCAGTCCTTCTGTTTCTCTCTCCCAGGCCGCTCAGAAGACAAACACTTTTCAGTTTGCCACCACCACCGTCACGGTCAGCGTTCAGGTGAAGAGTCTCCACCGTCCACAGTTTCAGAAGCTTCAGTACGACGGCGTCATCACCGGCGTGGGCATCATGGCGATGGACCCGAAGTCCAAGGATGTGCCGCTGCGGATCCTTGCCACGGACGAGGACTACAGTGCCACCGAGGTAAAAACACAGATTCCAGAAACTTCAGACATTCAGTTTTAAGTAAAATTGTAGTTTCTAGTTTTTGTTCTTTTGTCCGTCATCTTTCTATCAGTAATAAAAACATTTTACCCAACAAGTTAATATCTGAGATCGTAAAGAAATTGTCCAGAAACACAAACCTTTAATCAGACAGGCTGTTAACAAATCTTTTTTAAAACTTTATTTAGAGGTTAAACTGAAATGTGTGCACCAGAATACTTTGCATTAACAGTTCAAAATGTTTGGTAAACCCTCCAAACTTCATCTAACTCTGCTGGCTGAAGCAGCTTCGTTGTGAACTAAAAGGTCGATTAACTGAATATTCATCGCACTGTTTTTGAGTGTTTGATGGACGAGGAAGTCTTTTTCGGGAGTTGTCTGTCTACTTGATTTGTCGCGCTAACCTTTTGATTTCTGTTAAAACAGGGTATAAACCCCCACATCACCTACTTCGTCAATGGGAACAGTGCTTTCTCCATCATTGACGGCTATTTGTTCATGACAATGGATCTCCCAGAGGCCACGTTAAATCTAGAAGTGAGTTAACAAATCTAGTAAAACTTAAAGTCACTGAATGATGATTGTAATTCTCCACTTAAACTTCGTTCTTCCAGTTGGTGGCATTGGACACGGCTAACAAAGAATCAGCTTCAGCTCAGCTGTTTTTGGAGGTGACTTCAGGTAGGAAGAAATCCCTCACAGACAGATTAAATGTTGAAAGTTAGACAACTGAACCGCTCTGGCTCTGCGTCATCAATGCAGCGTTAATCTCTAATGTACTGCAGGACTATCAAATACATGCAAACATGAGGGTCAGAATGAAGAGCTTGTCGTTTTGCAAAATGCAAATTGTTATGTGCAAATTAGCTGCCGACCAAAAAGGCAATTTAATACATTCCAGGATCAGATTTCGCCCGTTTCTTCCAATAAACTTTTAAAAGGAACCTTTTTACAAATTAAAGAAATGAACCCGCATTACTACCAGAGTAACCAGGGTGTACATTTTGTACCTGGGGCGCCTTATTCAGTTTGTCTCGTCCATTGCGCGGGAAGCAGAGGCTGATATTTCCATTTCAAATAGCTTTCAGTTCAGTTTCATGTCTCCTCTGTGGCACAGTCCTGTGGTTGGTCTTCTCTCATGTCACCAAAAAAACTGCAACAGAGTTCACTTGGATGTGGTCAAAGACCTTTTCATGCACTCTTAGCCAGCTGGAGCACATGTCAGCACCGATGGGGTCCAGTGATTGCTCGTAGCAAAGTTTATTAAAAAAAAATCTTCTAGCAGTCAGGTTAAAGTTCCGGTCTGAAGTACCATTCAAGTTGGGAGAGAAGAGGAACACGAGGTGAAACCACAACGCTTCAAAGTGTGTTCTCCTCATAGGTCTAACCACCACCAGTTTGCCTCTGAGCACCACAGACAGTATGGCCACGACGTCCATGACGTCCATAGGGGAAACCTCCACCGACAGCAAAACCACAGAAGAATTGTCCACCTCCAAACCCACTACATCCACCCCCAACAGCCTCTCAACTACCGTCGCCGGCACGACCAGCGAAAGCATCGTCTCCACCACTAATCCCAGTATGACCAGTGAAGGCAGTGCCTCCACAGCCAGCACAGCTCACACAGGTGGTCACACTTTTCTCTCAACACCCTCCGCCATTTTGAATGTGTTCCTGTTATGAGATGAGAGCGATCCTCACGCGGTTAGAAAACACGAGGCATTATTAAAAAAAGGCGGTCAAGGAAGGAACTCCCGATGTCTTTTAAGTTCCTGTAGTGGAAGAGTTCACAATGTGTTCAAGAGCAAAGACAAAGTACCTTGTTGTTGACATGAAAAGCAACCAACCACAGTGACTGCAGTCAAGATTTGCACAGACCTTCCTGTAATCATCCTCCAGCTCAATGCTAAACTAGCTCAGACTTTCTCAAACTTGTGATAATCCAAAAAACAAAAACCCGAACATGTTTGGAGACTTTGTAGTGAGTGCTTTGTCGTCGCTTTTTTGCCAAGTGTCTCACTTGAAGTTTAAAGAAAAGCAGCCTAAATCTCTCAAGTTTAGTCGTTTTCTACACAATGTTAATAGGCAAAACCAAATTTGTGTCAAACCATACAAAAACTAAACTTTGTAATTTGAGCCTATATGCAACACAATAACCCAAAGCAATAACCCACCCTGAAGCGGAGAGGCGATGACAGTCAGTTTGATATCGACATTGTCTGGATTGTCTGAATTTGTTCTGGGTCTCTTTTATGAATATGTTCTTGAAAACATACGCTTTAGCTTGTTTAGTTATGTTTCTGAAATGCTGTCATATTTACCTGAGATCAGAAATTAACTAACATAATTAAAACATTTATAGTAGAGTATGTCATAGAATGTATTCATAACACAGCATTTCACAGAAGTGTAATAGTATAGTGTGCAATGTAAATGTAATGGTATACCTTATAACAAAAGGATAGTATGCCATGAAAATGTAAAAAGTATCATATTATAGTATGCCATAAAAAGTCATATATGTCAAAGTATATACTATGACATATATCACTTTTTTATGACATGCTGTACTAAGACATCTTTTATGGGGGTTTTTTACGACATAATATAGTGTCGTTAAAAAGTTATTAAAATTAAAAAAAACAATTTATGCAATTATGCAGTTTGAAAGAAAAGTGCCAAAAAGTATCATTGTATATTTTGCCATAAAAAATGTCAAAGCATAAAATGCAAGTGTTAGTGGTGAAGGAGGGAAAGTTGTTGCCAGCTAAAGGCTGATGTCATACATTAACCCAATCTATCTATCTATCTATCTATCTATCTATCTATCTATCTATCTATCTATCTATCTATCTATCTATCTATCTATCTATCTATCTATCATGTTACTTTGGCTCCAGATTTAGCTGGGGTTTCTTTTTTTTGGCGCCACCTGTATTTACTTGCTTTTGTTCCCGCAGTGATCGTACCGTCCGGTGGCTACGGTCTGGTGGACATGGCGGCGCTCGGTGCGACCCTGGGGGTCCTGCTGCTCGTCTGTCTGGTGATCCTCGTGGTGCTCGCACTCCGCATCCGGAGGGGGGAAGCGGAGTGGAGGAAGATCTTTGAAGCCAGCGTGTTCCAAAGCTCTGTAAGTACAAACTGGTTGTGAAAATGCTCGGAGTGAAGGGGGGCGAGTACAGGGACTCAACTGTCCCTGATTTAGGATTATCGTATAGAACACTTTGTATAAGAGACAAACTTAATCTCATTTTAACACATCTATCTTATAGGAATCTGAGACAGATATCACTTCAACCAATGGTCAGATTTAAATTAAACTTGTTAACACCTCCCCTTTCTTCTAGGTCTATCTTTATTGTCCTAAAGATGGACCAGATTTGGAATTCCAAATGTCTTTCAAAATTCAAGTCATAATCTCTGGATAGAATTTGGTCCAACAATATTTTGTGAGTGTCCGACGTAGAGTCCTACTGAGCATGCTCTAAGGGCCTAAAAACAGCAGAAGGAAGCTTGCAGAGCCTTTTTCGGCATTTGTGTGAGCAACTTTCACAGGGGAGTTGTTCTTGAATGCTGCATTCTGTTCTCCTCAATACATCCATGAGAACCTTCTTTAAAGGCCACCAAACCTGGAGAAACTAAGGCCCAATCCCAACCTCCACACTCACAGACTTTGATGTTGCAGCAAAGCGCTGTCCCATTCGTATTTAGACCATTTCAAGCCCTCACGGTCTCTCACACGCAACTGTTTAACAGGTGACGTCAGTGAGTCCCTGAGGGTTCAGGGATTGAGGCTTTAAGGGGACATTGGGTCTAAATGTAAAACTCATGGGACAAACATTCAATGGAAGCCAGGCCCAATAGTTGACCATATTGTGGTATGTAATAAACACTGCAGCTTCTAGTGGTCACCAACAGGACTTTGAACTATTCATCTTGATTTTAACGGAATGTGTTTTCCCTCCACAGCTGGGTAAAGGCGGTCAGAAGGGGGGCATCCAGTACACCAATGAGGCCTTCCAAAACGACGAAGATGGAGCCAGCACTGGCTCTGGCGGCCCAGCGCCGGGCAGCGTGAGGACCGGCGGAGTGCCGGGTGACCTTCCGCTCAACGCAAAGTCTTTGGTGCCGCTGCGCGCTTTCCCACGCGACGACGTCAGCCAGGCGGGCTCGGACAGCACCGACAACGAGGAGAAGGAGGTGAAACCCATCCTGACCAAGGAGAGACGCATGGACGAAGGGTACAAGTCGGTCTGGTTCAAGGAGGACATCGACCCCGACGCCAAGGAGGAGGTGGTCATCATCCCGGACAGCAGAGAGGACGACAGCGAGGACGACGACAGCGAGGACGACGACAGCGAGGACGACGAAGACGACGGCCCACGGGTAAAAACCCCGAGGGTCGTCTTTAACGACGCGGATCTGGACAGTGGACTCGGGGTGAAGATGGAGGATCCGGAAGACGACTCGGAGGGTGACGGAGTGTTGACCGTTGATCTGTGAAAAGGTGCCAAAAGGGAAAGACGAGTACACAGCGGGAAACCGCCTGTAATAGAAATTTAATGATTTATAAGCAGTCTGTCAATTAATGACAGAGGACCAGTGACACAGAATCAGGGCTGAACGCACCTTATGGAAAACAAATTTCAAAAATAATCTAATTCATAAGTCTCGCCCTGTGTGTGTGTGTGAAGCTTTTAAATAAATTGAACCTTTTACAGCATTTATTGTTTATGTAAATACTTCAAGTGTCATAATTAATGTAGAGTAACCTGAACAAAGATATGTTCATGTATTAAATGAGTTTGAGGCTACCAATAGTGTTCTGAATGGAGACCAACATTTCTATGGACACCCTAGTGGTCACTGCTAGTATTGCTAGTAACGTTTTAAAATGTATTGATTTATATTCACTAAAATCAAATATGTATTTTAAACTCAGTAACTAACTTGCGTGTTAAGGCGTTACGACACATTTCTTATCCTTTTTTTTTTTTTTTTTTCAAAGAATGAAATTTCTGTCGGTAAGTTTAGTCTTTTAGCTTCTCCCGTTATATATTTGGCAGAAAAGTTCCCAGGTTTACTGGTATTTTGAGTTGATGATTCACTGGTTGCGATGGTCGTCCAGCACTGACGGATGAATACAATCGTGTCGAAACTAGAAGATGCACGGAGAGAAACAGCCGGTGATAAAAAACACGCACACCTGCTGATAATAAAACCCCTCCCTGCTGATACTGAAGGCTGTAAAACATTATGACAGAAGCAAACTCTGAACTTCCATTAAACAACACAGCAGTTAACAGAAACGTTTGTCAGCAGACGAACTGAAAGAATGGAAACTCATGTTGAACTCGAAAGCAGATAAACTGATGTAAATAAAATGTGTCTGTTGATTGCTTGGCTCAAACCATTAATAAAACCCTTATTAATTATAAAGCAATTTATTTCTCAGTTTTTCAACTTGTATTGTTTTAACTCATCTAAAAAAATAAAGAGATTTGTGTCAATATTAATTTACTGATTATATTGAATATGTGGTTCATACGGTTTCCTTAATCAATGATTAAAAAAAAGAAGCAAACTTTCCTTTTGAAACCACAGAGGAAGAATTTAACCTGCAGATGATTCTCTACTGACACCAACAGGCTGAAGCGGGTACTGCAAAGAAACAACAAGAGATTGTCAGTGTTTGACATTTGATTTTACTTAAATTTAAAAAAATGTACATCACTTTTAAACAACAGAAATCATTTGTACATTGACACCATTTTATAAAACCATTAAATCCAAAAGACTTTACTTTTACGTAAACGTAAATGAGGCGGAAACTAAAACCTGAGAAACCACAAAACAAACCCGAGGAAGATTAGGAATCAGGAAGCGCAGAACACACAAAGTCTAAATGAGGCAACGTGGCGTTAATAACTGGCATCAATACTGCAAAAAAAAAAAAAAAAAAAAACAGCTAAAACTTTTTTTTTTCCATGAGAAAAAAAATCGAAAACTACAAAAGACAAAATACTTGGCAACGAAAGAGCTTTGAGAGGCCCAATCACTGAAGTGACAAAGATCTATCAAAACATGTGTTTGAATAAAAACATTGATATAATGTTATACTGACGCTTTCATAACGCTGCATGTTCCGTGTGCAATTTAAAAGACAATTATTACCAGTAATATTACCTCACTTTACTCAAAATGATTTAATTTGGGACAGTTTGTTTCTTTAGATAATTCTTTTGTTTTGAGTGAATTTCCTGTGAAATAAAAGGTAATAAATGCTGGTGAGACAGCCTTCAGACTGACAGTTAATAGTTAATACACAGTGACAGACTGGTGGAGACGAACATCAACAGACACACTATCATAACATGTAAAATGGCTGCTCTTTAGCTGGCTAGCAAACACTTTATCAGGACGCAAAAAAAAAAAAAAAAGTGGTTTCCTTAATTAATGTAAAAACTAAAAACGCCCGTTAGAATGTCGTCTACTTATCTCGGTTCAAATTTTAAATCAAAAGTTTAAAAGCCAAGTAGCTCAATATTCAAAAGAAAAAACGTCACCGTTTTGTTTCCGGTTGTTTAGCTTTAGCTGATTAACTTAAAGTGGCAATAGACAACTTTTCAACTTTCCCCCCTCTAGCGTTGTGTGATATTATTGTTATTATTGATCGCTTTCTGTTGTCCTCAAAGGTAACTTCATTAGCTTTAGTTAATTGTATTTATTCAGACCATCAGGGGAAAAGCAAGAAATATATTAAAATATATTATTAATTCCCAATGCGGCTGCATTTTGTTTTCCAAAGTTACTTCGGTCGTTCCAGCGCATTAGCCATTACATTGTGCAAACAACATTTAGTACATATTGATGAGTCAAAGCAAAACACTTGTCTATTGCAACCTTAAACAGGAGCTCAACATATTTAAAATATATATTTATATTTTAGCCTTTTGTTTAGCCTCTTAGCCAAGGCTGAAACTCCGTGCTAGGATAGCCTTACCAACAAGAAAACACATCGGCTAACGTTAAGATCAACAACAGCAAATAAGTTTTAGGCTCGCTTTGTCCGTTTGTTTGTTTACACACGCATTATGTTTCGCTTACATTGACATTGCGAGATAGGGCATTTGTGCTGCGTTCAAGTGGTATCAAAAAGCTCGTGAACGCCCCCTCAAGTCAGAACAACATCACAAAAATGCTAACATATTGTTTCCACAATAAAATACAACACATCTTCTTTGCAGCGTCCATGTTGTTTCCACCTTAAAAGTTAAAAGTCATGAACACATCGGAGTTAGAAGAACTAGTTTCCAACTCAGGAAAAAGGACCATCCGATGAGCACCTGTCTGCACCGCTGTCTGCGCTCTCCGGGTGTGTCTAGTTTTCTCATAAACTGCTTCTAAATGGTTCCGGTGTCGGTGTGTTTGTGTCCAGCACAGACCTGCAGGTTTGTAATCTGTGCTTGCTGCCTTTCTAAAACAGTTTAGTTCGTCTACTGGTTTTTTGGCAGGCCGTCTTTTCATTTTGGCCGTTTTGACAGCGGGTCAAACAAGCTATACGCGACTTCTGTAACTTTGCTGGCATAACGGTGTGCGTCCGCACAGAGCTTGTTGAATTTAGTCGTTATATTCTTATAATTTAAAAAAAATGTTATTGTTATGATTTTTTTTTAAGTTTTGCCAACTTTCAAAAATGATTCTGTGTCACTTTCACCATTTGAATAAATAATTTGCTATTGATGATGTCAAGTATGTTTTTTATTTTTCTACACCAAACAGGTGTAAAAAAACAAAACAATGTAATGAGTGTGTTGAGGGATGCATGAAGCTGGATGTGGGAGGACAATACAAAGAGATGAAGGTTGTCGTAGCAAGAACTTCAATTTACGTTCACCACTGCTCTCAGCTTTTTGGCTATAAAAGAATGCTAAAGCTAAAAAATAACTGAACTGTGATTAAAAAACACTTCAGGTTATTTTGTGTTCAATTGTTTAGCTTTAGCCGATTAGCTTCAATCGAAGAGAAAAGCTTAAGTTGAAAGAAATTGGACGAAAAGTCGATATTGGACGTCAGTAAGTGGCTTCTGTTTGATTTTTTTGGGTTTAGCTTCTTAGCTCATTGATTGGGAAAGGAAGCTAAAGCATTAGCTGAATTAACAATGATTAGTCAAAGTTTCAGCACTACCTTTGTTGTTGGCTTTAGCTAAAAAATAAAAAAAAATAACGCTTAAGTAAATTTAGTGGTTAAAATTGTAAGCTTTAGCTTTCAGCTAAAACAAAAAAGAGCTACACTGAAGTACATTTAGTGGTTTACACTGTTAGCTTTACATTTTAGCTAAAATAAAAAAAGAGCGACGCTTAAGTAAGTTTAGTGTGTTACATTGTTAACTTTAGCTTGTTAGCTTTTAGCTAAAACAAAAAAGAGATACACTGAATTAAATTTAGTGGTTTAAATTATTAGCTTTAGCTTTGAAGCTTTTAGCTGAGACACAAAAAAAGAAGCTAGGTTGATGTTAATTCTGTGGTTTACATCAAATGTTCTAGAACATTCACATAGAATACAAACCGTCTCTTACCACCACATAAAAAACATACCATAATATTAACTGACTGTAAGGCTTAGCTGCTAAGTACAATACAGAGTCGTATAATGAAGTTTTTACAAATCCCTGAAGACACTAATGTAACTTAATGAGGTTTAAAAAAAATGTGAATCTGCTAATACTGTGAAACAACAAATTCAATTTATTAAATCAAAAACACATTTTCTTTTTCTTCAGAAAATCGGTGTAAAATATGTCAGTGTGACGCTGCCATAAGGAAAGTAAGTAAGGTGGTTTTTTTTATCATTCTAAACTGAATATTTGGGAGTTTTGAACTATTTCTCAGACAAAAGAAAAATATGTTGATGCTCCTCCTTGTGACGGACAATTTTCCTTACTTTCTAATTTTTTTATTAAATTTTTTAGACTTATTGAATTAAAATTAAAATAATTGTAAGTTGCAGCCCCACTTAAAAGATTATATTTTTAGTTTTACCACTAGTCAGATATTTCTAAGTCCGTCACATAAAGTCTTTAAAATTAACAAGTGAGATGTCCTTTTCAGCTGTTTTGTGGTATTTCTGTCTCTTAATAACTTGATTCTACGGTCTTCAAATGTCTTGTTTTGTATGACCAACAGTCCGAAACAGAGATATTCAGTTTACAACGATGTATAAAACAGAAAAAGCACAGCAGAAAAATCCTCACATTGGAAACGCTCCAAACAAAGAGCGTTTTTGTTTTTGATCGATAAGTGACTTAAATGATTAATCAATTGTCAAAACTGCTGATAGAGTAGTCACCTCACATTGTGTAGTAAACTTTTTGGTGTAATATCTTAATGTACCTCCATGGAAGTAAACTGAAATTACACAACGGCCTTCACAAACCGCGGCGATCGAATTAAAATGTAGAAACGCTTCTTTAAGACTGATTTTCAACAATGTCGTAGCTCGTGTTTCACATTAAAAGCCTACCAAGTAAAGGAGGGATTGTGCCCTTGGAGGGCTTTTAATGTGAAGCATCTGTGCAGGAAGTTTTGAGCTTCATTGACTGCAACTTAACAGGGATAGAATTAAAAAAAGCAACTGGAAACAATTATTGACGTTAAACAGAGAAAGCGTAAAGTAAGTGGTGAGCTGCTGTTGTAAAGAAATGTAAATACTGAATTTATCACGTGAGACGACGTAGTACAGCTAACATCACCCTCCTCAAAGTTTCGGCCTCTGTTTGTTTATGCAGGCGGTTATTTGAGATACCAGCCTTTAACTTGAGAATTTACGCTCAATTAGAACTCAGGATCGCCATTCAATTGTCTGTTCAGTGGGAGCTTTCTGTAACAGATAAGAACAGTGATCGGCATCGGTCGTTGGTCGTTGGCTGATTCTGACATGAAATCAGAGATTTGTTGCAAATCGGCTGATGTAATATTAATCACTATTTAGTTTTGATGACTGAAGGGGCGGCTCAAAAATCACATGAGAGCAGCTCAAATAAAATCAGCAACTGTTTGAAGACGTCAATGATGAACACAGTGAAGTGTGTGTGTGTGTGTGTGTGTGTGTGTGTGTGTGTGTGTGTGTGTGTGTGTGTGTGTGTGTGTGTGTGTGTGTGTGTGTGCAGCCATCTTGTGGAGGTGTTACTATGTCTCCGGGCCGGTGGCTGTAGTCATGTTAAAGATCTTGCTGTACTGAGTGAAGATGGCGTCGAAGGCCTCGTCTCTGTGGATCATCGCGCCGAACACCATGGGCTGCAAGAGAACAGAAGGTAAGGAAGTGTAATTTAAGTACAATTTCAAGGTACTTCTACTTAACTTCTATTTTATCAATCAGACTGTATCCATAAAGCACAAGTCATACATCAAAGTGCTGAACATAAAGAGTTGTTTTAACATAGACACGCGACTGGTCCACTACCTTTTGTGTGGATGGCGTCGCGATGGAGATGCCCATCCCAGATCCAGGAAGCACGGACAAAACTTTGTACTGCGAGTGACAGAGAAGAATGATTGAAGTCCCGCGGGAGGTTCAGTGCCGCGGACACAGCCAGAGGCTCTACGTACCTTCTGGATGTCGATGATGTCGAGCAGCTTGATGACTTTGTTCCTCTTGGAGGATCCGGATCTGGAGCTGGAGCTCTCGAAACACAGATAGCTGAGGAGAAAAGTCAGAGCCGTTACGTCTAGTTGACGAATGATTAACTGCAGCACTGTAAACGCGTTGGTCTGACAATGAAGTTTGTTCTTTATACAACAAGTGTGGCAGGAGTTTTGACCTCTTCAGACTTCCCTACTACTAAAACTAATACCACTACTTCTTCTTCTGCAGCCTCACAAAACGTAGATTTGATCTCCTTTATTTAGTCTCTTCCCTTTTTTCTGCCTCGTCTCTGTACATTTATGAAGTAGATTCGTAAAATCTCAGGATGAGCACACATTTTTTTGGCTCAAGTTGACATATTTGAAACTCGCACAGACGCGTCTAACCATGCTCGCTCACGTCGCTCCATTGACTCATTTTATTTAAAATGTATGTATGCTCAGATACCAGGCAGATCTTCAGACTAATGTGACAGAAAAGGAATCGAACTTGAGCCGACGGGAAGTGAGGGCCTTACTTCTCGGTGACGTAGAGGTACCCGTTGCGGATGTAGTCCGTCGGTGTCTTCCTGTCTCTGTTGATGAGGCAGCAGCGCCAGCCGTTGTCACACACTGAGACAACAAGAACAGAAACAAGAATCAGACGACGGGCGACGCCACCTGCTGCAAGCAGCAGCGTGTTCTGGAGATTTGGCGGGTGGAAACATGGTGGTTATTTGAGTGATTCCAGTGGTTTTATATACATTTTTAAGGGTCATAACGGAATAAACAATTCATTATTTCCCATCAGAGTCAAATTCCTGACAATGTGAAGACATTTGGAACCACATTTTCGGAGATAAATCTCATAATTGAACATTTAGCTGAGTAAATACTGCGCTGGGGGACTTTCTGGGCTACAGTCCTGCAGAGAAATGTGTACAAAATGAATAAATTGAATTTTTCTCCAGTTTGAAATGTGAAGCCGAGATGCGGCGGTTCCTCCCCCACCTGTCAGAGGGCGCTCGCTCTCCGGCAGGCTGAAGACGTCGTGAAAAGCTCCTCTCTTGGTGCTGGAGTACCGTCCTCCGTCCTCGTCCCGGCTGACGCTCAGAGGAGCTGCGGCGCCGAGGTTGCTTCGGCCGGCCGTCACGGTCAACTGGACAGGGGGGGGGGGGCACTGGATTAGAAAAGCAGCAGCAGGTACTGCGGTGGCATCCTGAGCAACACGACCAGAGAGTGAAGCTGCAGTACAGAGTCAACAGGAACAACTCACCTGTCCAGGTGTGTTCACAGCTGTTTGACAGATTAGGTCTGAACTCTACGATCGCCTTTGTTTTCACTTTGTCTCCGTGTTTTTGTTCTTAAAAATGTGATTCTTAGAGTCTTACCAGTAGTGGAACTAAAAATGAAAGGTGGCGCGAGAGGAAAGAACTGGCATCAACATTCATTCCCAAAGTGGTGGTAAAACCGGACCCAAAACATACGTCAGTACAAAGGAAATGTTGATACAAACCTTAAAATTTGGGTAAAACCATGAACACTTGGTAAGATTTAACCCGAGTTTGTCCTCAGGGTGGCGCTAGAGGAAAGGGGTCATTGAAATCTTAAGTGGACCGAAATCCTGGTGACGTATCAACGTGTAAACCGTTGTTTCAAAGTTGGATCGTCTTATGAAACTGACTCAAATTAGCATTTTTTTTAACTAATAAAATCGGCTCGGTGTGTTTTTAATCATTTTACATTGTTTAACTGTAAAAGTGTAAAGTGGTCTTAAGACGACAAACACCCGTTTGATCTAAAGGCTGCATGACATCATCAATGTTTGTTGCACTTTTTCTTCAAACATTTGTTTCGTGAAACCTGAAGCAGAAATCCACAAATTCGGATAAGATCCAACTTGAAAATGTAGCTAAAGACAAAACAAAGATTTGGACTCAATCCAGTTCAGGTAACAACATTCATATTTGGACACAAACCTGAAGCGTAAAAAAGCCTGAATATTCAAGTCGGATCCGATCCTAAGTTCGTCCCGCAGGAGGCGCTACAGGAAAGGTTGTTACAATCTAAAAAGGGTTCATCCTCTGGAGAGCAGGAGTGAGACATTCACTAACAAACCCGACGAGTAGGTTTTGACATATCTCACTCCGGAACAAGACAGACTATCACTCTGACTACTAATAACAACAGCTGATTGGATACATTCAGTGTTGATTCTACATCTCTAATAAACACTACGGACCTCTACACTGCGACTGTAAACACACACACACACACACACACACACACACACACACACACACACACACACACACACAGTGGTCCTACCTGTTCACACTCAGACAGCTGAGAGAGAGGAAAAACAACAACAGAGACCTGAAACCAACACAGACCAGAGATCACCCGCTGGTGACCGGTAAGAACCGGTGACCAGTTTGCACCAGGTGTCCCCTGCGCTTCGGGTCTGTGAGCCGGACACTTGTCAGAGAGTTGGCACTGACCCGTCTGCTCAGCGTGGTGCCGCCGCGCTCCTTCAGCTGCAGGTCGGTGGGCAAGTTGGTCCAGATGATGTACGGCGTGTCGAAGCGCTGCCTCAGCTTGGGACAGCTCTTAAAGATGAAGTCGATGATGAAGAACTTTATACCTGCGTACACGCCTGAGGAGGAGGAGGAGGAGGAGGAGACCAATCAGAGACACTCTGCAGGACTGAATCACACACTTACGCTAATATTCCCTTCTTGAATCTTTGTCTTGTTCTCCATGTACAGAAACTAAATCTATATATGTGTGAAGAGGACTTTCTACAACCTAAGAGCATTCGGACGTCCTCTCAGACAGGTGTCGTGTCGTACCTATGAAGAATCCCAGCAGTTTGAACGGCAGCAGGCAGGAGGAGATGAAGGCCACCCACAGACCAACGTACAGCTTCTGAGTCAACTCTGGCTGAACCCACATGAACAGACTGCGCGCGCGCGCACACACACACACACACACACACACACACACACACACACACACACACACACACACACACACACACACACACACACACACACACTTATTAAAGATCTGTGTATGAACCACGAGTCCACTGTAACCTGAAACAAAGTGCGTGCAGACCAAACTCACTTCTTTATTTTCTCCAGGATGTTTGCCATCTTCCCGAACAGATTCTGTGAGGACGAAAGAAAAAAAAACAGAACAAACAGGTGTTGTGAAATCTGCCTGCAGGTGTCACACGGTGACCTAAGAGGCTCCGGCTTCTCCGTCACGTCTCACCTGAGCTTTCTGAGCGACGTCCAGAACCAGCTGGAACTTCTCCGACACCGTGAGGTCTTCTTTAGGAGGCTCCTGTGAAACGGAGCAGACCTGTCAATCACCTGCACACCGATTTAGGGCGGGACATCTCTTAGCAGAGTGATTGTGAACAACCTGGGCGGCTGTGCGGAACCTATAATTTGCTAAATAACTGGTAACTAAACGTGCAAATTAAATGTAGTGGAGTAAAAATATGTATTGTACAATATATATTGTATTCAAGTACAGTAACTTTTATGAACTCATATCAAAAAGGCACAATCTGGGATCCAAATGTTAATATAAAAATCAAAACATCATTCCTTAATTCGACAGTACATGTAATAACCTCACATGTCCATCAGGTGGAGCTGAGTGATTTAAAACTAAATCAAACACGAGAGTAAAAAGAGTTTTCTCACCACGGGCTCCGAGACTTCAGGTACGATGCTCCACTGGATCCTCCAGCCTCTGAGAGAAGTGCATCATGGGAAAAACACAGGTGAGATGTATGACATCATTTCACACTCACCACATATCTGTGTGTCGGGGATTTAAATTTAGAACCGCTCAGATTTACTAGGTGGTTTTAAAAAAAAACAACAAGAAACTGGAAAACAAGGAACTCGTTTCCCTGATGGAAGTATTTTACTCCATTAACCTCTAAAGCTACTCAAGAGGAAAGTTAAACACACAGAACATGGTACTGCTTCCCAAACACCAAACTATCACGTGTAAAAATGTTTATGCAGAAGTGTGTTGAATAGCACACGACAAAGAGATTATTCAGCACAAAGTATCAGCCATGAAAAAGGTCTGTTCTCCGTTTCACCAGTTGTCTTATGAAGTGGAAACAGGCTTGTCAATGTGAGGAGAGTGCGTGTGTGTGTGTGTGTGTGTGTGTGTGTGTGTGTGTGTGTGTGTGTGTGTGTGTGTGTGTGTGTGTGTGTGTGTGTTAGAGAGTGTGACGCACTGTTGCAGAGATTAAAATCTGTGCTGAACCCGGTTTACGGATTCTGACAGAGGGGGGGGGGGCTTGCACGGACCTGGCGATGAGGCAATTCAAGGAGAGGCGGAGGATGGCGAGAAACAGGAACATGGGGACGGCCCAGCCGTGCCACGCCGCGTACATGTAGACCTGTTACACACACACACACACACACACACACACACACACACACACACACACACACACACACACACACACACAGTGTAGTGAATTTTTGAGGCAATGTGTCTTCATATAGAAATAATTAATTTAATGTGACACGAATCAAGACAAAGACAAGTCTATATGAAAAATGTGTTCTTATCCTGGATCCTGTTTGTTTATTTATAATATATATAATAAAGTACTTAGAGATACATATCTAAAAGTAAAATATAGAATACAAAAATAAATGGATAAAAAGGTGCATTTATCCGACTTCAATTTCTCTCAAATAATTAATGAAGCAGATCAATTATATGAAGGTATTTCTTAATAATTCAATAGATTTAAATTAAGAAAATATGGACATGATATTTACCAAATGAGTATATTGGCAATAAATTGTCTGCTTCCTGCAATCCATTTTGTGTGTGTGTGTGTGTGTGTGTGTGTGTGTGTGTGTGTGTGTGTGTGTGTGTGTGTGTGTGTGTGTGTGTGTGTGTGTGTGTGTGCGTGCGCTCACAATGAAGGCGATGGCCGACGTGTAGACGGAGTTCCAGCTGGATAAGGCAGTAAGGTTCCTCTTGAAATTGGTCACAGGTTTGAATCCTCGTTCTGAAAACAACAACAACAACAACAAACCAATCACGGACTGAGAATTTATCACAGACAGAAACCTCAGCTTTGTGTCTTCTGTATTGTTTTAAATAAAGCATCTAAAGTGCTTCTCTGAGCACAGGAGTATGCGCACACCCTCCTGTACTTTTGGTACAGAATGTGACGTGTTGCCTTCGTGTATAATCGGAAAAGAAACACTCACTGAGCCGTCTCATGTTTTCAGTCAACCTGTGGATCAGAATATGTGCTTTAGATTAGACAAACGCAGCTCTAACACAAGTCAACAACGTAGAGTAAAGAACAGCTTTCAGTCACCGCGTCAGTAAACTTCTCTTCTTTACCTCTTGGCGCTCAGCGGCTCGTCCGGCTCCACCGCCGGCTCCTCCGGCTGGAAGCGGAAGTCCTCGATATAAACGCCGAAGCGCTCGTAAAGCCCCTTCAAGAAGCTGTCGGACAAAGTGTCCTTCTGTTTGTCTGAGGACGGGAGGAGGAAAGAGGCCGATGGAGGTAACCGACGTGTTCCTTAGCATTCTAACAAACTCCCTCCTGTAGGTTTCAAATCTCAGACACATTTATAACAAAATATGGACAAATAAAACCTAAACTATGTTTTTATATGCAACAGAATTACTAACTAATGCAGGAACAAACGTTTTTATACATTCAACTCTGTTACTCAGTGGTAGAGGAAGTATTCAGATCCTTTATTTCAGTAAAAGTACTAAAACCACACTGTAAAAATACTACAAGTAAAGCTCCAGCATTTAAAATGTTAACACATAAGAGTATACGAGTGTGACTGTTCTACTATTATATATTCTATATTTAGATTATTATTACTCGTGCGTTCATATAAAAACAGGACTTTACTGTATTATAAGGAAGAAGATGATACTGGATATACTGGATCACATTACATGGTGTAGGTGTGCCTAATAAAGTGGCCGGTAAGCGCTGGAAGAGAAGCTCACCTGTGCTGGTGGCTGCAGGTGGAGGAGGGGGCGGGGCTTTAGGCGTCTGAGAAGGTGAGTCTTCAGGTCTGTGAAGTGGCAGAAACGGCCGCGTTCAGCGAAGACTCGAACCAACAACAACAACAACAACAACAACAACAAGCTGCTCTGACCGACGCCTCAAACGAGCTGGTTTAACAGTCACCTGGGTTTGGCGGCGTCGCTGATCTTCTGCTCCAGCTCCATGCACCTGCTGCGCTCCCTCTCCAGCTCCTGTCTCAGAGAATCCACATTGGACTCGTCCTTAAGTTTCCGCAGCTCCTCCTCTGAAACGGAGGATGATGGAGACAAAGTGAGCACCTCTGACCTCCGACGTCACACTTTCACCGCCAGGTGAGAGGCGTTCGGGGGACTGACTCTACATCTGGCCTCCTTTTTTTTGTATTATTATTATTGATCTCGAGGTAAAGAGTGGTGCAGCAGTTGGAATGCGAAGAAGGAAAAGAGCAAAACATACTTTAGGGGTGGGACTCACCAGAGACCCCACGATCACAACATTTAAAAAAGGCACTACACAATCTTACTGCGATTTTAAACATTTTGCAATATGCTGAGCATTGCGAAAACATACACTGTCACGTATTGCAACTCATAACTTTTTTCTCATTTGCAAATTATGCAAATTATTTGTCAACATCCATTTTGTCTACAGCACAAGAAATAACTCGGCACCATCTAGTGGACTGGAAACGCAACTATAACCAAAAGGTTTTATTTGCTTTATTAACAGTTTGTGTGACAAGAGGTCGATACCTGGCGTCAGTATGTTGATACAGTGTTATAAAATATGGCAATACTATGTTTTACTATTTCTCCCCCACCTCTAACATACGTGGTGCAAATAAAACATAATACAAACAATTAATATCATCAATAAAAATAAAGGTACAAAAACTAAATGTACACAATACCAGGAATGTAAACAGTAAATGGTAAGTGTCACAAATATAACTGATTATAAAAGGTGAAAGTTAAAAACACATGCCAAAAAAATAACAGTTACTGGTGAGGAAAAACTGTTTCAATATACAAACGACAGGTGAATATTGTTTTAAGACAGACTTGGTGAACTTACCCGTTAATGGCTGCAGAGCTCATGAATGTAATGCTGCCTCTGCTACATCAAGAGCTTCTCCCATAACTACTTATTAGAGAACTTCCTGTTTCATAACATCCAGCAGTGACCAAGCTGAGCTGACAAGACGTAAAGTTTGGGACTTTTGTTTAATTCCTGTAAATATTATTAATGTTTTTTAACGAGGGTAAAAACAACATCCTGTGTGTGTGTGTGTGTGTGTGTGTGTGTGTGTGTGTGTGTGTGTGTGTGTGTGTGTGTGTGTGTGTGAGAAAGACGAGGTCAACAGGGTTATTAATAGCCGTGTGTGTGTGTGTGTGTGTGTGTGTGTGTGTGTGTGTGTGTGTGTGTGTGTGTGTGTGTGTGTGTGTGTGTGTGTGTGTGTGTGTGTTACATAAAGCTGACGGACAGATATTGACGGATTACCCAGCATGCTGGTGTGCTGTGGGATGTTTGACAGATTCAAAAGGACACTTTTACTTCTTTTAGTCTGACAAAAGCCACTTACTAGCTTTAACTCGGCTGGAACTATCCGGCTCTGGGTCTGATTGGTCGGAGTGAATCTAAGTCTCTAATCTAATCTCTAACTTCAGACATATGAAGATAAGAAAAAGGTCCCATCTCTGTAGGGTCCTTTCCATAATGTTGTCAGACACTTATAGTAACAATCAGTTTAGCGGCTGCCGTCTGCAGAGACCTCGTTCAATAATGGACCAAGAATAGTTAGACACAAAAACGTGGTGAAACTGATTCCATACTCACGTAAGAAGTGTTTCTCTAACAACGCGATTTCTAGGTGTCCTTTCACCTCGTTGAGGTCCGTCCTCGAGTCGTCTTGGAGAGCTGCAGAAAAAGTTCCTGGACCAGCCTGAGGAACAGACACACACACACACACACACACACACACACACACACACAGACAGAAATGTAAAATAACCAGACGACACAGAAAAGACGAAACAACAGCGAAATAAAATCAGTTAGAGATGTTTGTGGGGTGCCACAGGGATCAATGCTGGGTCCTCCTCTACTCACACTAAAAACCTTTACTTAAAGAGGTGAAGTTCACATGTTAGCATTTACAAACAGAATAAGATGAACTCTACGTCTGATAAGAATAACAACACTACTATATACCTGTGGTCGAACCGCTGTGAAATACAATGAAAAATGTTGAAAATACTAACTCCGTTTGAATATTCTACATCTGGTATTTTCGTAACATAGGTTGTATGTACAAGTTAAAAAAGGTACTTGTACTTTGCTTTGGTAATTACATGTTACGCTACTTTATACTTCTACTCCACTACATTTTAAAAAAGGTAAATATTACACATTTAGCTATCGCCACTCATTTACAACCTTTGTGGTTTGTGACCCTTTTACAGTAAAGAAGTGTCTATTTGAGGCCACTTGACACGTTTCAGATGTCTACGAGCTGTTAACAGTTTCATCAAAGAGACATTTTCCATCAAAACGTCTCACATGGTTCATTTGAACAACTGTTTGAGGCCCTAAAGTGATCAAATTTTAAAAAATGTCCTTCTTCTCTCACCCATTAATCATCTCACGACCCTTTCGATGCATCTGGTGGCTCTTTGGGAGGGGCCCGAACCACAGGTTGGGAACCACTAAACTTGCTAAGTGTACATAAAGCAGTTCAAACGAGCTGCACTGGAGCAGCTACAACAGTAACATAATAACGATCTAATAATGTCACATATAACAATATATCTGTCACAGGAGACATTTTACTGCAGAACGAGAACTTTTACTTTGTAAACTTTAAGTACATGATGTCACTTCTGCACTTTAATTTAAGGATTTTAAATGCCGGAGTTGAAACGGAGTGTTTTTGTAGCAGGTTGGGAACAAACCTGCATCTTTATGGATTCAAATGATTGGAAGAGAGTCAGGTGAACACAGCTAGCAGTGTTCAGGCTCGGTCAAACCAGATTTTATAACAGAATTTTGTTGATTTCACACACAAGGATCAGAAAAACATGTTTCTTTTTAGGAGTTATTTTCTGAGGTGCGTACCTGAGCGTCACTCTGCTGCTCTCCCTCCGCCTCTCTCAGCTCCTCCGACTCTCTGGAGACGAGTCGAGGTTTAATCACGACCTCCTCGGTGCATTCCGTGTCGGAGGTGTTGGGCGAATCGGCCAGATCCAGGAACTCGTCCCGCCTCTGGCCCCGGAACCGGATCCTGTCCAGATGCTTCCGCATGGTGGGCGCCGTGGAGCCGGTCTCTACCTGAACATGACTGCCGGCAGGCCCTGCAGAGACTAGAGGAAGGAGGGACACTGAGAAACGAACCACAAAACAGTTCATTACAACCTGATTCCAATAAACTGATGTGCTTTTCCACGGTAATCGTTAAATTCTTGCTCCGAGGATGGCATTGTGTCTTCAGTCCAGACGTAAACATCTCAACAGCTATTGGATGGACATATTCATCACACGATAGCAAAAGTCTGGGGATCACCCCAAAGTCATTAGGTCATATCCTCTGGGGAGCATGAATGTGTCTGTACAACATAATACCACAATACCTCCGACAGTGGTTGAGATATTTCAGTCTGGACTAAAGTAATGGACGGACTAACTGATCGATCCCTAGCGACGCGATGAAGACCGCTTTAAGTTCCCAGGATACATTTTCACACGCTCGGAATATATTCATTTGATTTACAAGAATTCAACTGTTCAGAATCAACACTAAAGCTGCCGGTCATCTACATCCTGTGAGATAATTCAACACATTAACCGACAGCAGAAACCTCCCCCTAACCTGAAACTACAGACAGACCTGCAAGTGATCAGAAAGCTTTATTTACAAAAGGGAGCGTCGACACTCAACGCGCCTGTCCTCTCCCATAAAGACTCGTACAAACAGCTGAAGCAGCCAGTCAGACACTCCACCCGTTATTCTGTTTGTTGAGGGAGGAGGACGCGTTTCATCCTCTTCTTAATGCTCCCTCTGTTCATGTTTCATCCTCCGCTCTCAAACAGGGACCATAAAACACGACTGTAGGAGTCTGAGTGGTCTCCAGACCAGCTCATCTAAAACCTGATTCATCACTGATCACCATGTCCGTCAGATACTGGATCTCAGAGAGAGAGAGTCAGATGTTGAAGATTGATGCCACTCTTATATCTGTCTGTTAAGTATAGAAGCTGCAGCAAACAGTGGGTTAGCGTAGCTTAGCATAAAGACTGGAAACGGGGGGGGGGGGGGGGGACTCTGTCCAAAGCTTATAAAAATCTACCTATCAGCACCGGGGAAACACCCCAGATAAGGTAAACATTTAACTTATAGATATCGCCATGAAACCTCCCCAGTTGATTATTTACATTAAGAAAATAATAGTTTGTCTGAAATGTTATGTTTGAATATGCAAATGAGGCTTCATCCAATTCTATTTTTTGGTGAATTAAGAAGAAATCTACAGACACAAATAGACAAAGTAGCAAAATAAACACCAAAATGTCTATTTTGGATGTTTTCTTTCCACTAGTCCGACACATGACCGCCGCAAAATTGACATTTTTACATTTCAGTATAAATATGGATTAAACAAACAATATATTGTGGTAATTAGTGGCTTTAGAGGTGGGTTTTGTTACCTTCAGACAGAGCCAGGCTAGCTGTTTCCATTCTTTATGCTAAGCTAAGCTAACCAGCTGCTGGCTGTAGCTTGAGGAAGACTTTTTGTGTGTGTGTGTGTGTGTGTGTGTGTGTGTGTGTGTATTCTACACACTGTCTGGACATGTAGGAATGTTTGTCTACCGACTGATAACATTATAGTTTAATGAGACACCATCTACTGACTGTTTACAGATGGACAACAAGACGGACCGGTCTGACTGCTTCTGTTCTGTCTGTCAGACGACTGACGGACACAACGACTCACTAATTGTTTAACTGTTTGCTGTCGTAGCAACTGAGTATTTACTGACATAATTGGTGAGTGATGTTAAAGTCACTGACAGAGAGAGGAGGTATTTAGTTCCTATACTTAAGTAAAAGTACTAAAGGAACACTTCATCCGTCAGTTTATCACAAACATTCAACGTCAACACATAAAGGAACACTTCATCCTTCAGTTTATCACAAACATTCAACACATTAAGGAACACTTCATCCTTCAGTTTATCACAAACATTCAACACCAACACATCTGGAGATACGTGGTTTTTACCTGAACAGGAAGGGGATGAAAAAACTGTCATTTGTAAAGTAAAGTACCTTGAACGTGTACTTAAGTACAGTACTTGAGTACATGTAGCCTACTTAGTTTAATTCCACCACTGCTTACAGACTGAAGGACAAACATTTCAGTGACTGTGTTATTGACTGGCTGATCTGAAAATAGTTCCACAAAATAGTCTCCCTCTGCTTGTGTTCGCCACCTGATGACAGCCAATCACCCGCAGCTTAACTGTCGACCTCGATGAGGCTCAACAGGAAGCCGAGCCGGTACCGCGTTGTCCACCCTCAGAGGACCGAGGTGAAGAGGGAACAAGGTGAGGATGGAAGGAATAAAAGGAGCAGATGAAGGTTTTCTCACCGTGAACCTGAAGCTGAGGCAAACTTTCCCTCCTTCTCTTCTTTACAAACGGTCCAGAACCGGTTACAAAACCCGCTCTAAACCGGGATCAAAATCTGCTCCAAAACCCGGACCGCGCTCCTCTTCTAGACCCGCACCAGACAGACCACCTCCCGTCTCTACCTCGAGCTACTCAGTCCAGCTGTGGAGGTTTTTAGGGGGGTAATAAAAAAACCCAAGTAAAAAAGGCGAACCGTCTGTGTCTCTACCTGTCCATAATAATCACTGTGCTGTGGGCGGGGTAGCCCGGAAGTGACGCCATCACGCTGTGCTCTTACAGCGAACGTCCGAGGTGTGCTGTCAGGCGGAACCTTTACAGGCGGAACCTTTATGAGCGGAACCCTGAACGGACATTTCCCTTTTTCTAGAGGGAGCTTTTTTAAGTAAGTTAGTTTTGCAGCCAGTTCAGTGGTAGTTACCGTGTTGAGACATGTGAATAAACTGGTAGATTCAGCTGCATTGGTTTAGCTAAGAGGCGGACATGGTCTCCACGATCCAGAACACCGACGTGAAGCAGGTAAGACTCACCTGAGTCGGATTTTATTTTTAGGAATGTCTCCTCTGCGAAGACAGATCACACACAACTTGCAGAACAACTGTAATCCAGCTCTGGCAAACATTAGACATGCCTCGCTGCTGATTTTGTGCCATTCCTCAAGAGTTTACCACCAGATTGCATTTAAAAAGTCACGTATTTTATTGACAGCTTCCTCATTTTCTACAGAACATCACGGACATGAAGCTCATAAAGTAAATCACCATTATTGCATTACAGTTTGAACTCTTTGAGCTTTAAAACATCCGTCAGAGTGGTAGAAAAATGAAAGGGGCAAACCTATTTTAATAGTAAAACATTATATGAAACTGGATATATATAGTGTGTGTTATGTATGCCGAATTGATCAACGGGAACTAGTAGTTTAAATACACTAATAAGTCAATTTTAAACTATGATATAACTTCACCTGTTGCCGGCCCAATGCCAAAATTGCATGTTTTGTGAAAGGGATTCGGACCAAAGAATGTGAGGCTAAAATTAAGAGTGTCTGCAAAGACTCGAGAGACTCTGGCTGCACAGAACATGCACAGCTATTCTTTGAGACAGTGAGACATTGATCAACAGCGTAGTGTTTTCTAAATATGTGCAGCATGCTTTGGTTAAAATGACTATATGAGGTCAAAGGCCAGGTTTCACTTCAAATTATGTTATTTTTTGAATCATACTGTAAGTAGTGTTTAATGTTGGTTCTGTGGTGGATTCTGGTGGTTTCATATACGTCCTGTGTGTGTGTGTGTGTGTGTGTGTAGAGTATTGTTCGTTGGATAAGGATGCAGGTTTTGTGTCTACCTCTACAGAAAGATGCTGATCGTGCAGTTGTTGTTGCGGTCACGACTCGTGCAGTGTTCGAATCTGGAGCTGATGATGGTGAAGATGTGTACGGAATGGGCGTGGCTTTCCCGTTGCTGCAGGTCAGAATTTAACATAAATTAAAAAATTGTTATTGCTGTTTTAGTGTGCAGAGATAAATTGGTACCCATTTTAGATTCCTGTATGTAAGAATAGTAATATTTAATAATTTGTATACCTTCTTCCTCTGTGCCATATCGCTCCATATTTGTCATAAAGAACAATATAGAATAACACCAGATGGAAGCTCTAAAGGAACATTCTTAATTTGGTTCATCATTCAGGCGCTGCAGAGAGTGAACCAACGTCTGCTGGAGGAAAATCCCGCTGAGTCGCTGCTGTTTGACGTCGTCCTGATCACCACCGACAGCCAGCAACAGCAGCAGAGCTCCCGCATCATCAGCAGCACCAGACATTACGGTAATCTAACTTTAACCATTATCTCTATCACTAGACATTACGGTAATCTAACTGTAACCATTATCTCCATCACTAGACATTACGGTAATCTAACTTTAACCATTATCTCCATCACTAGACATTACGGTAATCTAACTTTAACGATCATATCCATCACCAGCCATTACGGTAATCTAACTTTAACCATAATCTTCATCGTCAAACATTACCGTAATCTAACTTTAACCATAATCTCCATCACCAGACATTACGGTAATATAACTTTAACCATAATCTTCATCGTCAAACATTACGGTAATCTAACTTTAACCATAATCTCCATCACCAAACATTACGGTAATCTAATTTTAACCATAATCTCCATCACCAAACATTACAGTAATCTAATTTTAACCATAATCTCCATCACCAAACATTACGGTAATCTAGTTCTAACCATCCTCTCTATCACCAGTCATTACGGTAATCTAATTTCAACAATTAGCAGCAGCACCAGACATTAAGGTAATATACAGTAACTTTAACCATCATATCCATCACCAACAGATTACAGTCAGCAGTTGATCAGAGTTGAAGTTTTTGTAGTCTTGTTGAAGACTTCCTGTCATGACGCCATCGTCGCTCTATTGCAGGTCTTGAAGTCGGCCGGTTCTGCTTTTCCAGTCAGGAGGATTTCATCGAGAGTTTACTGAAAAATAATGTGCAGCTCTTCCTGTCGACGGACAGAAACGAGGCGCTGCAGGCGTCACAGAAAGGTCGGGAGGTTTCTTCTTCTCTGGCATTAATCACAGCTGATGCGTGATTGATATCCAGTTGTTTAGATATTTTAGTCTGGACCAAAGACATATTACAACATTAGAAATAATCAACTTAAAGGAACACTTTACCCCCAAATAGACTATTTGTATATCAGTTACTCACGCTGTGCAACGTATTCTCACTCAACACTTTGTATGATATCTTGGTCGCTTTCAACTTGTATAGTTTCCTCCTTAAAGCTCAGTTTAACCAGAAATCAGTGTGTTTTGATAATGTTTGTTCATGTGTCCAGGTACATGTGATGTTAAAAGGTGAATCTTCCTCCTTGTCATTGGTCCAGGTGTTCTCTCGGCGCTGCTGGACCAGCCGGCAGCTCCGTCAGAGCAGCTCAGAGTGATGTTGTGCGGGGACGCCGTCGTCCGGCCCGACACTGGCCCGGTGCCGCCGAGCCAACAGGCCGCTCAGGTATACTCGCACACGACATCCCGCTAATACGTCGTCTTTACAGTTTTAATTAAGAATTTTTTTTTTCAAAAGCGTAGCTCAACGTTCTTGCTCTGCAGAGTTTCTCGGCTCAGCTCGGCGAGATGCGACGGAGGTTCGGCACGCTGGACAGCCCCCTCAGCATCGTCCTGGTGACGTGGAGCGGCGGCCGGGAGAGCTGCGGCGTCGCCCTGCGGACGCTGAGGTCCCGTGGCCTGAGCGTGGACGAGGCGTACTGTCTGGCCGGGGCCCCGCGGAGCCCCATCATGTCCGTGCTGCGACCCCACTTCCTGCTCAACGACTCCGTCATTGGCCTGGAGGACTGATGACATCATGGGGGGGGGGGGGGGGGTGCACTGTCACATGACCTCACAAAAGCTCCACTGTGTCTTTGAAAGAAGTTGCCAAATCTTCAGAATGAATTTCAAGTTAATAAAATGTTTTCACCTCATTGAGCCTAAAAGAGCCAATCAGTGACAAATTATGTAAAGTTAAGCCCCGCCCACCACCAAAAATCCAACCACAGGATTGGCCACTGTCACACAGCACTCAACTGGTTATATATCTTTTGATGACTGATGTGTTTTTATTTGAGCTCTCTTAATTGGATGATATAAATAAACCTGAATGAATCACAAACTGTGATACTCTATAATTAACTGTATAATCACTTTAAATCTGATCCTGTTATTGATGAGGAGAAATGTACTACTACTGAATTGAACTTCTTGTGTTTGACCGTTGAATCTTAATGCTGGGACGGCTCCAGTTTCACGTATTTGAAAGCTTCTGTTGTAAATGTGAAAACGTTCTGCTACTTTGTCTGTTACTTTGCATTTACTTGCAGCGGTGCTTCTGCTCCATCACTTAGTTTTAGACCAGCTCAGCTGAGGATGTTGATAAGACAGCTTCACCTGTTTCTAAAGCTCTGTAGGCACATAGAAAATATTTTAAAAAGGGAAATACAGTTATGTTTTTATAGCTGTGGTGTTTAAAAATGACCAGCAGATAGCAGCAGAGAACTTCAGTAAAGAGTTTAAGACACAAACTGGCAGATAATACAAAACAACTGGCTGTTACATTATTTTTCTTCAGTTGCTGTATTTTAAGAAGGTTCCAGGGTCTTTGGAAAGGCAGCATTGGTCCTTGACAAGTTTCTAGGTTTCCATAAAGCAATTGCAGGAATCTTTGGGGAAGTTTCAGGTGTCCTAGAAGAGGCAGCAGGGGTCTATGGGTCCTTGAACATTTGTAGTTTTGTCCTCTGTCTAACAGGTTGTTGGACATGTGTCCATCCACAGTGACTGGAAGTACTGAAATGTTATTTACTTCCTGTGTTGAGTGTTGTGCAGCTGATTTACCATTTTTGTCTTTCATTAAAGTCTATAAGTTTGGTTTTACTGAGATTTTAAATTGTGTCAGTTTTAATGTTTTGTTTTTTAATGGTATGGTGGTCCTTGAGCAGGTTTCAGATGTGCTTCCAGGGTTCCTCTATGGGTCCTTGAGGAGGCCTCATGCTCCTTTAAAGATGTATGAGGTCTTCGATGATATTCCAGATCATGTTATAGATCATAAATATAATCAGAGCAACAGAGTGTATCCAGAGATTCCAGTAGGTTCATGTGATCAGTTTTAGTCATCGGAGGATGTAAATCAGACGGAGGCTGAGTTGATGTCATCGAGAGCCGCCGCCTTGTTTCTGCTGGTTCAGTGGTTCTTGTAGTCCTTGAGCAGGTCCCATGGTCCTTTCATGGAGTTTTGTGGCTCTGTTATGTTCCAGTGGTGAGATTGTTCTATTTATCTTTGAGGAGATTCATATGATTGTTGAGGAACTCCAATGGCTCCTTGAAGTGGTTCCAGGGGTCCGCAATGTCCCAATGGTCCTTGAGAAGGGTAAAAGGAGTCCCTGTAGTATAAGTGGTTCCAATGTTTCTTGAGTAGGTTATAGTTACCTGAAAAGGTTCCAGTAGAGCTTTAACAGATCCCAGTGGTAACATGGTAACATGGCTCCCTGATTAGGTTGTAGGGGTCCTTCAGGAGGTTTAACAGTCCAAAAGCAAGTTGAACTGGCCCTTGAGAAGGCTCCATTGGTCGTTGAGGTGGTTTTGTAGGTCCTTGAGCAGGTCCAATGGTCCTCAAGGATGTTTTGTGGCTACATAATGCGGTTCCAATGGTCCCTGAGATGGTTTCAGTAAATATTGAGGAACTCTAGGGGACCTTGAGGTGTTTCCCAGGGAACCTCAATGTCACAATGGTCTTTGAGAAGAGTTACAGGGGTCCTTTTTGTAAAAGTGGTTCCAATGGTCCCCGGCATGATTTCAGTGAACGTTGAGGATCTCTAGTGGTCCTTTAGGTGGTACCTAGGGACCCTCAATGTCCTATTGGTTCTTTAGAATAGGTGTAGTATAAGTGGTTTCAATGGGTCCTAGTTATCCTTAACAAGGTTCTACTGGTCCTTGAAGATCCTAGTGGTAACATGGTACTGGCACCCTCATTAGGTTGTAAGGGTCCTTCACGAGGTTTTTAGCAGTCCTAAAAAAAGTTGTAGTGGTCATTGACAAGGCTCCACTGGTCCTTCGGGTGATTTTGTGGGTTCTTGAGCAGGTCCCATGGTCTTCAAGGATGTTTTGTGGCTCCGTAATGTAGTTTTAATGGTCCGTAAGATGGGGTCAGTGAACGTTGAGGAAGTCTTGTAGTCCTTGAGGTGGTTCCCAGTGCAGTGGTCTTTTAAAAGAGTTGAAGGATTCCTGATTGTATAAGTTAATCCATTGGTCCTTGAGTAGGATAATGGTTTTCCTTGAAAAAGTTACAGTGGTCCTTGAAGAACCACCGGAACCTCCTCAAGAACCAGTGGAACCACCTTCAAGGCTCTTCAAGAAAAACGACAAGCTCTGTAAGGACCGCTGAAACTCACTCAGAGAGCCTTACATGAGGAGGATCCAGTGGTCCTTGACGGGGTTCTTTATGTGATTAAGAGATATCCAATGGTCGCGTTTTCCATGAATGTGGCTATTGTGGCTCTTTGCATCGAGCTAACTTTGCAGCGGTTTGTGTCAGCCTCAGCAGGGACCCAGATTCAGAGAACACCTGATAGAAAATCAATAACAACATCAGGTCAACGCCTCCTCAGAACCTCTGAAGTCACTCTCTGACCAAACAAAGCAAAAACATGAAGTCCTGCTGTTGTTTCTCATTAAATTTCAGGTTCTGGGAAGAAGAGTGTTACAAGAGCTAAAAGTCAACAGTGACGCTCAAGTTGTAGCTGTTTACGTTGCTGAAAAGGAATTATATCATGAGACTAAGCGGCAATGAAGCTCCCTCCTCTTTTCTTTACTCTGCTCCTTCTGCTCTCAGCCACAGGCAGGAGGGTGAGGAAGAGGATGTTTAAGCATCTGTTGGATCCTGGAGCAAACTGGAGGGCAGCGGCAGTATGAAAATGACATGTGAAAATACTGGCTGACTGAGCAACACTGAGAATTAAACTGTAATCAGATGTAGTTGTATGTGAACACAAAACTGGCATTTACGACTATTCCGTCACGTGTTTTAATCATAAGAAGAATACAAATCGAAAGCATATCAAAGTTAGTTTCCTTCAAATCACTGCTCTGATTTTAGAAAAACACTGAGGACGTTGCACCAAGACAGTGTCACCTGGAAACAGGTGAGGTCATGTGACTGCATCATTTCATTTCATCACAGCTTGTGTTTCCTGAGAGGCAGACTGATGTTCAGACGTTAAGTCTGGCCTGCAGCGATGATTTCTGATTGACTGAGTTAAAACAGCAGCTGAGCTCCGACACCCATCCAAACGTTTTGAATGTGAATCCTATGGACTCTTTAACACCCGTTCATACGTCAGATTAACATAAACCACGAAGCGGAGGAGACCGACAGCCTGTCGGCTTGATCGGTGCGTTTTCCCTCAGGGACTCAGCGTGACCTATTTTTAGCCTCCTGTTAGACAACTGGAGGAGACTCTTATTTTTTAACGGAAGGAACTGTGAACTTTCACAATTGAAACGTCTAATATTTCTGTCATTCCTACTGTTTTATTTTGTTATGCTAATTCAAGTAAAAGCACAGTGGCGGTATGCTAACAACCAAAACATAAGGGAAAACAACACCAATGAAAAGTTGGACACAAATTAAATGTATCCATGTACAATGCAACGGTCAGAGCTAGTTACGTAGTTTTAAATGATGACAGACCGCTTACTGTGGGCTGGCATGGAGGGAGATGTGTCCAACAAATACAGGACTTACAACCAGCGATCTTTCAGCCAGGAGACCATTGTTTGTTCCCTGTATTAAACAAGACCGCTCTGCAACCACCCTAGCCATGTATCAACGCCAGAAACCACTGTGCAACCACCCTAGTCATGAATCAACGGCAGAAACCACTGTGCAACCACCCTAGTCATGTATCAACACCAGAAACCACTGTGCAACCACCCTAGTCATGTATCAACACCAGAAACCACTGTGCAACCACCCTAGCCATGTATCAACACCAAAAACCACTGTGCAACCACCCTAGCCATGTATCAACACCAGAAACCACTGTGCAACCACCCTAGTCATGTATCAACACCAAAAACCACTGTGCAACCACCCTAGTCATGTATCAACACCAAAAACCACTGTGCAACCACCCTAGTCATGTATCAACACCAGAAACCACTGTGCAACCACCCTAGTCATGTATCAACACCAGAAACCACTGTGCAACCACCCTAGTCATGTATCAACACCAAAAACCACTGTGCAACCACCCTAGCCATGTATCAACGCCAGAAACCACTGTGCAACCACCCTAGTCATGTATCAACGCCAGAAACCACTGTGCAACACCCTAGCCATGTATCAACGCCAGAAACCACTGTGCAACCACCCTAGTCATGTATCAACGCCAGAAACCACTGTGCAACCACCCTAGTCATGTATCAACACCAAAAACCACTGTGCAACCACCCTAGCCATGTATCAACACCAAAAACCACTGTGCAACCACCCTAGCCATGTATCAACGCCAGAAACCACTCTGCAACCACCCTAGTCATGTATCAACACTTTTAAGATGCAAACAACCACACGGTCACTGAAGTATTTGGTATTGATTATGATTAAAAGCTAGTGACCTTTGCTTTGGTCTTCATATTGTTTGTTTCCATTGCAGCTTTAATGAACACTGCAGCCTCTTGGGGACGCTAGCAGCATTTTAAACTGGTATTCTGGTGCACTTGTTATGTTTAAGACAATGCTGTGATACGTAAATTATCATATAAAATGTCCGCAACATGAAATTGTAACTATAGAAAATGGTTTATAGTTTCACTCAGGTTGTAATCAGCCTCCATGATGTGAGGGGGGGGGGGATTCCTCCTGTACACCCTGCAGCTCCCTGCTCAGTTTAGTCCTTCACTCTGCACTACAAAAAATGTCAACCTGTTCAAACCTCCAAATCTCTCCAAAAGTATTGAAGACTTCTACTTTGAAAATCGTTGATTCTAAAGAGGCTTTGGTTTAAACTTTATTTCACTTCACATCTAGTAATAAATGATGCACAAGTGGCCTCTTTACATGACTTCTGTGTCTTCTGTCACATTGTTTGAATATTAAATATTAAAGGAGTTTACCTGAATTATTGGCATTGATTTAAGCAGTTTTGAATTGGCAGAAGAACATAAACCAAATAAACCATGTAACATTAAAAACATACCTGAATTTTCATCTTAATGAAGCTGAAGATGGTTAATAGTTTATTTCAATGGTTTAAAGATGTTTAAAAGGTGTAAATAAAAAAAACTCTCTTAAATGACCTACATTTTAAATAAAGTGAATATTCAGGGATTGCTTTCATGCTTTTTGGTCCATTTTAAGGAGTAATTTACTTGTTAATTAAAGCCACTGAAAATGAAGGGGTTTAGTTGTCCTGTTTTCCAAATTAATGAACAGATTATGAGCACACAAACCACCAGACATGAAAACTGAAGCACAGTAAAAAAAAAAATGTCTATTGTGAAGCACTCATAATCTGTGTATAATCATGTGTCATAATCCTAATCTACCATGAATGTAAAAAAAATCCCTTTAATTACACCTCTAAAGTGAAATAATGCCGTATAAAGTTATGTGCACCCTATATTTCATTATATTATATTGTGTAATATATATATATATATATATATATATATATATATATATATATATATATATATATATATATATATATATTCGCTTCATTTTGCTGCACCTCTCTGCCCTCTTTAATTAACTGTTAAATTAAGTTGTGGATATTTTTTGCAGCGGGCGCTCGTCTCCTCTCTCACACACGCGCGCGCCACACACGGACAGAGGGACAGACTGGCAGACAGTCAGATGGACGGACTATCTCCTGCTGGAGCTCAAGGACTGAAGGACACCGTAAAGCGCAGCTGATAAGCGGCTTTAATCGGCTAATTTGGCCCCAGTGGCCTTGAGCAGGCTGCAGGTAAACCGGAGCTGAAAACGCCCGCAGTCCAACACACTCACCGCGGTTTGACCGCAGAGACGCCCCGCTTGGTCGTCACTCTTCAGCTTTTAACAGAGGAGACTTCCTCCTCCACTTTCTAATGATTTGAGGATTTTTATTGCGCTTTTGATCAAATCTGTTTTGACATCTTCTCAAAATGTTCCTCCTCAAGAGGACAAATATAACTTTATGATCACTTGTTTAACAATTATGAGTTAGTGGTGTAAATGCGTGTGTTTATTTTGAGGATAAAACCAAACTCCACCTGTTTCCATCCGGTTTTACGCGGAGTTTGTTTGCGTAAAGTGCGCACAGGAGCGCTCTGGAGCTCCATGTTAGAGTCTTGACTCTGTGACAACATGATGAGACCACAGTGCGGGAACCGGAGTCCGGCCCGGCCTTCATGAGAGCCCGCTGGCCACGCTGCTGTGGCTCGGACCGGGGACGGAGCGGAGGAGCCGCGGCGGAGATGGCGGCCAACCTGAGCGCGGCGGCGGCGGCGGCGGCGGCGGCGGCTCCAAAAGGTGCCGCGGGGGAACACAATGTGCCGGCTCTGTTGTTCGGCGTGCTGCTGATCGTGGTGATCATTTGCGGGAACCTGCTGGTGTGTCTGAGCGTGTTCACCGAGAAGGCGCTGAAGACCACCACCAACTACTTCATCGTCAGTCTCGCGGTGGCGGATCTGATGCTCGCGGTGCTCGTGCTGCCGCTCTTCGTCTACTCCGAGGTGAGATCAACCGCACCACGCTGTCTGTGGACATATTATACACGTTAGTTTGAGTTCAGGGTACTTTTACTCTAAAAACCTTTAAATGACCCAAATAATCCTTAATCTACCGCTGAAATTACACCAAACACCTTTAAATTAAGGTGACCATGAGTTCCCTTAATTTGTCCATTCATTTAGAAAAGCAATAACCTTTATACACATCTTTATCTAAGGGGTGCTTGACATTGTTCCCACTTTACACATGAATCTGAAATGTTCCATTAAATTTCACATAACCCCTTTAAAACGCCTTAATGATCAAATTATGTAAATTCTAAAGGGTGCATGACTTTCCCAGTAATTAACATTAATTAGCTGCTGCTGACAAAAAACATTAGACAGATGTTTTCTCTGTTATGTGTCGTCTAGCTCAGTACATTAGGGCGTTTTAATGGGGTATCGTGATATATCAAGTTCTTAAATGGTTAAAAATCTCTCAAAAGGAATTTAAAAGCCCGGAAGTCGTGACAGAAACGGATATTTTAAGGTCTAAATTAAAGGATTACGGTCATGTCATTTGGTCAGGGGTTGGTAAGAGCTTCTACACCTTAAAAGTCCTTTAAACCATGCAGGTAAACCAGCACATTTGGCTCATGGTTCATTTTAAGGCTAATATTTATTTTGTATAAGTTGTTTTAAACCCCTTGACATATAAAAAAAACATTAATGTATCCATTAACCATCCCATTAAAGTACCGTACTCAATATGGTACTGTATTAGTAATTTAATGTGATTTTAATGTAAAGAAAATGTATTAAGAATTCCTTTTTTTAGATGGTCACAACAGGTACATCTTCATCCTGTGACTTTATGACCAGATCTTTACTGAGGGAATTCTTTTTAGCAGCAAGCCGATATTAAAAACATAAAAAAAAACTATTTAAACCCAACAGAAGACATTAAAAGTGATGAGAAAAGCAATAAGAACAGGGATAAGAGGACGCGCTTTATTGTTTATTAGAATTAAAAGTTTTTATTTCACATGGGATCAATAAGAACCTGAACCTAAAAGAGAGGACGGTTTGCATCAGCTGTGATTCATTTGTGTTCATAAAAATGTGATTAAACGTTGATAAACAAGTAAACAAATAGAAATATATAGGTGCAATAAATAACATTGTGGTGAGGAAAAGTAGCAATACTACAAGTCATGGATTCACAATTTCACTCAAGTAAAAGGATCAAAATACACACACAAGTACCAAAAGTACTCATTATTTGAGAATAATCTACATTATATTACTGTGTTGTAATTTTTGTATGCTTTAATGTCTTTATCGCTTTAATGTTGCAGCAAATGTGGAGCAAATTTTCATTACTTTATATTCTGCTGGTGTTACAGGAGATGTTTAAGTTGTAGACAAATACATTTACAAACACTTTATATCTGGTTATAAAGAATTTATTAAATTTTCATATGCTGCTTCTGCTCAACGAGGGGGTTAAACGATCACAGGCGTTCATAACCTGCTGAAGGTTGAACTTCTTTGTACTCAGATTATGACGTTTTTGTATGTCTCGTCTTTTTGAGTCTCTTGTCAGCTTCAAATATGGATTTTCTTTTTTGACATAACTAGGATTACTTGAAAATGAATATTTATAATGAAATATATAAACACGTAGAATTAAAGATGATAAAATAATTTGCATTTTATTAGAATTTTGAAGGCGTCACATCAGATAACAGGAACACAGTGACATCTGTGAGGTTTACGATGAAAGTGATAACGACGATGAGCCTCTTTGTGAGCCTCATAACTAATAAATAAAACCATTTATCTCACTTTTACAGCCTCTGAAGTACAATTTTGAGATGCTTGTACTTGAGTTTTGCTACTTTTTACTTCTATTAATATGAAATATAAATCAACTAAAAAATTCTGAATTGTTATTATAGATTAAACTACCCTGTATATAGAATACTCACCCTTGCAGGGTTCATTTCAAAATAATGACCCACTTGCTGTGCATTAACTTTTAAAAATCTGTTTCTGAAATGGGCTATTTGGCATGAGTACTTCTACTTTTGGTACTTTAAGTAGTTTTTGATGCTAATACTGTTGTACTTGTACTGAAAGGCGCTCAGTACAGAATTTCGAGCAAATCTTTTGCCTCCACACGGCTCTCAACATGGCGACAGCTATCGGTGCTAACAGTTCTAACAGCGCTAACAGTGCTAACAGCGCTAACAGTACTAACAGCGCTAACAGTGCTAACAGCGCTAACAGTGTCTACTTGAGGGGGAACCGGAGGGCGGGCGATTCGCTTCCACCATGATGCCATTTGTCGGCAAAGGCGTTATCAGCTGTTACCACCGTATTAGCGCAGTGCAGAGCGGCGGCCGTGAGCTAACCAGTCGTGCACGCTCACATGCACTAAAAGCACGACCCGTTTATGTCAACAAAGGAAAGAGAAGCTCCGATAACAACACACTCAGAGGGAGAAAGACACTCATTCTCAGCTCAGGTAGACGTTACGCCACTATGACTATATCTTTACATAGACGACAGTTGTTTGCCACTATATTAAAGGGGAGGTGTGTAGGAGTTAGCGGCCTCTAGTGGTGGTGAATGGCCTTAAGTAGAGCCATCGGTGTCTGGTTTGTCCGTTCTGGGCCACCGTAGAAACATCCAAGGTGGCCCATGTAGATATAAACGGCTCATTCTAAGCTAACAATTCTTACTTTCAGGTGATTATTATACATTTATGAAAATATACTTATTAATATTACATTCCCATTTCTGTCAATATATCTGCCTCAATGACGGGTCCTTTCATGATCTGAATATTGAGTTTAGAACATTTAATTACATTTTTTAATGCAGGAATTTAGGAGTTTTAATGCTGGTTAAAAGGATCAGTCAAAGAGCTCATATTATTTTACTGCACACAAATGTAACAGCTCCAACTATCAGATGAAACGATATCAAATCAAGGTTTACTTACTTGTCCTAGTGCTTTCGACCGCATCACATGTTCTTCAACAGCAAATTGAGTTTGCTCAGTTGTCAAAGAACTGTAAATCATTTTGATCTCTCTCTACAGCTTCTTGTTGATATTGGCTTAAACGTTTGAATATTTTAAATTTAAAATAACTAAGGTGACGAAGCCATCTCAATTAAAGGGCCACTTACTTTGACTCAATCACACAGTCATCAAAGCTCTTCAGCAGATGAAGTGGTTTTCTGAATGGTGGTGTAACTCCATTATATTCTGAGCACGACGCGTCCTCTATGCCGACCTAGAAGCCGGCCTTCACTGCCGGTGAAGATCATGTTTTGCCTTCAAACGCTCAAAGACACGCGACCTTGAATGGAGGTTGTTGTTTGGTTTTCATCTATTTCCATTAAGGTCATCAAAAAATGATTCAGAACTTCAGTCGACAGGAAAACTGTCCCTACGAAGCTGAATACCTTCATTACTTTAATTGATCCGTTAATAATTATGTTTTAATCGTTTTTTTTAAAGGGGGCAATTCATTAATTGTAACATATTTAGGTATTTTTAAGAGCTTAGTTTTGTTTCCTTGTGGAGTTTTTAATAGGAATTTAATAGGAATAGGAATTCCATTCCTTAAAAATACCTTTAAAGACCTTAAGTGATGCTTTCGTGCTTTTTTGTAAAATTCACAGGTATAGACATATATATATATATATATATATATATATATATATATATATATATATACACATTTTTTTCATGATTTATGTACATACGCAGTTATGTATTTATTCACTTATTTTTTCATTTTCATTATATAGTTAATTTCCTTGTTTTTCTTCGATATTTTCATGATTTTTAATGTTTGTTTTTTATTTTTTATTTATTTGCATTTTAATTATTTAGTTATTTATGTATTTATTTAGTTTATTCATTTATATATATTTGTTTGTTTATTAATTATTTATTCATATTTTCCTTTGAAAGTGTATCATTTATAATATAATATAATAATTTATAATTTATTCTGAGTTTTAAAATCAGTGAACTGTCGCTGAACTCCAGCGTACCCTTCGGTGAAGCTCCGCCCCCTCCTGTGACATCACTGAGCGGACTCAGAATGACCTCTGACTGCAGCAGAGTGACACGAACATTTCATAATTGATGTTATTTACTATTTTCTTTATCGTCATTAATTAATTAACCTTTAGCTATTTTTCGCAGCGATCACAAACGGACTGATGGAGGCAGGAAATCCTCTTATTCATTAACGAGATCCACTTTGAATGAATGTAAATGAACACTTAATGAACACTTGTGCTGTCAGTCTTTGTTCATCAGAGAACAACAGACACACACACTGTACATTCCTCCTGAGGTCAGCTAAAGGGGCCTCACAAAACACAATGACAACCTGTCCGTGTTTGTTAGCTTCCCTTCATTCTTTTGTTTGTTTTTTAATCCATTCATCATGTTGTTTCCTCCTCACAGTTTATCTTTTGTCTGTTTTGTAATTCAAACTGTTTTTGTTTTTATTGTCCGACAAACATTTGACTTCAAAAACTAAAGTAATTAAATTGTTATAGATTTATTATATAGAAGTATGATGAAGAACTTTACTGAGGTAAAAGTAGTAAAACTACGACGTCAAAATACTGCACATAAGTACATGGAAGTACATGAAAAGAGATATTACAATTTTTTTAATATATATATATTCATGTCTTTGGGGTAAATTTTGTTTTTTTAGAGGGTATTTTATATTTGTATTTATTTAATTTGTGTTCATATGCTCATTGAAGTATTTTATTCACATCATTTTCATTTGCATGAATGCATTTATTTGTTTTATATCATTCAGATTTTTAAAGGATTTACTTTTTAAATGGATTATTTTATTAGCTTTATTTATGTTATTTATTTGTTCATTTGTACTTTTATTAAATTTGTAGGTATGTATTTATTCATGTTTTGTAAATTTGCATGTTTATAGATTATGTATTCATATTTTGTCTATTTGTGTATAATTTATACACTTAATATATGTGTGCATTTATTGACATTTATATTTTCTAAAAGTATTATTTTATTATTGCAGTATTTATTATTTATTTGCATTAGTGTATTTATTTATTTACTTATGTGTTATTTCAGTGTTTTTGCATTTTATTTGACTTTATTTATGTTTGTTGTGTGCATAGTTTGTATGTTAATGTTGCATTCGAGTGAACGTACTGAGCGTGTTTCTTTCAGTTCCAGGGCGGCGTGTGGACCCTCAGCACCACCGTCTGTGACGGCCTGATGACCATGGACGTGATGCTGTGCACCGCCTCCATCTTCAACCTCTGCGCCATCAGCATCGACAGGTCAGTGCTCACCTGCACAGGTACACGCCACCATTCAGCCGGTCAGTCTGTGAAAACAGGACTTAAATGCTGATATCAGCAGTCGTCCGTCTGACGCTCGACCTGCTGCAAGTTTTTAAGCGGTTTGTACTCTGTAGTCAGTGGTGGGAGAAGTACTCTGATCTTTGTTTAAGTAATACTACCACAGTGTAAAAACACTCTTACAATTAGAAGTCCCGCATTCAAAATCTTACTTTAATTAAAGTACAAAAGCATCAAAATATACTTAAAGTACCAAAAACTAAAAATATTCATTATGCAAAATAGTTCATTTCAGAGAAAAATTATATACATATAAATATATAATATTACTGGAATATAATTATTGATGCATCAACATGTTCATCACTTTAATGGAACAAAATAAAATAAAGAGAAGAACAACATTTGTATTAAAAAAAATAAGAATCACATTTAAATTAAAAAGGTACTAATGATATCAAGTAAAATTTACTAATATATATATATTAATACAAATAAATGAATTTCTGAATAAATAAACAAATAAGTAAGTAAGTAAATAAATAAATAATTTAAAGGTCAGACTTTATAAAACTTCTCTTGGTAATTATTAGTGTTTGCGATTAAAGATTCAAACAGGCAGACCGACATTCTGCCTGTATAAGTAAAAACAGATTCAGTCATTGCTCGGGTTTAAAGTTCATGAATTAATCCAGAAAACCTAAAAAAAAAAAAAGATCTGAGTGAATGTTTCACCAGAGCTGTTTTACATCACACTTTCCGAAGTGAAGTTGCAAAATCTGCAGCTTTGCAGCAGAAACAAAAACCTGAAGAGAGACTGAAGAGTCAAAGGTCAGCCGTAACTCCTCACCGGAGTTTTTCATCACATTTTAATCAGGTCGACCAGCCGATTACTCCTGAACCACAGACCTACCGGACACCTCGCTGAGAGTTTCAGCTCTCCACCCGAAAAATCGTTGGGGTCAGACGGTTCCCTCTCATGTGGAAATATGACGATGACATTTTAAAAGATCCAAAAGAAGAAAAATCGGAGGCTGCGTCCGCGGTGATTAACAGCCGGCTTCGCTCTGCGCTCGTTAGCTTGACGCAATGAGATTATCCGAACTGTCGGCTGATGTTGACGGATGAAAACATCAGAGCTGCTCCTCAAATCTGATGTCGCGACTCCAGATAAACTACGATTAGGTCAGAGACTGATGGAGGCAGTGAAGCTAACGTGGACTGATGGTGATGAGCCGAAGCTTTTTGTAGCCGCCGGCAGCAGTTAGAGGTTTAAGATTCGGAATAATTCAGCGGATCCTGATGGTCTGCAGAGAGTCCACCGGGCCACGGGCTTCTGGTCCCTCTGCAGGTTGGATGGGTTTAACAGCAAACTGACTGATGACCTGCTGCCATTGAGGGATGGATTACTACAGAGGACCAGGGGCCCGAGGGGGGGGCTGATCCAGAGGAGCCTCTGAATGAAGTGACTGTTATTAAGTTCTATCAGTCAGTCAGAAGTCTTCTGTCCATAAGTCCAATATATATCCTGTTGAAAAGTAGCGCCACCTGCATACCTCAAGCTAACATGCTGACATTTCCTCATAATGTTCCTGCTCCCCAGAGGATGAACCCCTTTACATTTTAAAAGTGCAATATACAGGGATTCAGAGCATTAATATAGCAGCACGTAGAGACATAATGGAGTAATGTCGACCTGAGCAAAGAAGAAAGACTGGTGCTGGCTCTGAGGGCGTTTCCCTTTTCCCAGTTTGTTCTCCTGGATTCCTTTCCTCGCCTCTTCTCCTCACGCCTTAGTCTAGTCCATTAGAGATGCAGAACAGAGGAGGCGAGGAAAAATCCGACATTCCGGCAGTGCACCAGCAGGTGCAGAAAAGACTTCCGCAAAGGATGCACCGTTGTATCCTCGCTTGTAGCTCCTCCAGAGATTGAAACATCGTAAAAGATCGATTTCCAGGTGACACGAGGAGGCGCAAAAAGTCGAGAAATGAGAAGAGCCTAAAGAATATCTAAATCATCAGGATGTTTTGTGTTAGTATTGTGGCTGTAATGAACCCTGTAGCCTCTAGGGGGCAGGATGTCAGACTCTTTTTAATATTTATTTCCAAAGAACAAAAAACAAAAGAGAATTCAAAAAAATGCCATAAACACTAACGTGACAAACATTTTAAATGAATATCATGAATACATTCCACAGTTTGTCCAGTCAGTTTGTTATTTCAGCCGATCGTAAACTCTCCCTTATTGTTGCAGGTTCATCGCCGTCTTAATCCCTCTCAACTACAACAGGAAGCACGTGGACCTGCGGCAGACGGTGCTGCTGTCGGCCACCTGGATCGTGGCCCTGGCGGTGGCCTCGCCCATCATGTTCGGCATCAACAACGTGCCGGGTCGCGACCCCACCGAGTGTAAACTGGAGAACGACGACTACGTCCTGTACTCGTCCGTGTGCTCCTTCTTCATCCCGTGTCCCATCATGCTGCTGCTGTACTGCGGCATGTTCCGCGGCCTGCGGCGCTGGGAGGAGGCGCGGAAAGCCAAGCTGAAGAGCAGCATCCAGGCCTGCCGCAAGCTGCAGGAGGCCGCCGCCTCGCTGCCGCCGCTGGCCTCGCTGCCGCCGCCGCTGCCGCCCATCATAGAGCGGGAAATGACGGATAATCCAGACGGGCCGACCGCCTTCCCGTCCCCGGACAAGCCCTTCCACTCGTCAGAGTACAGGGACGGCCTCGTGCCGACCGTAAGCTTCGCGGAGATCAGGTTCAACCCGGACCCTCGCCGGAGGAAGACGGCCAAGATCAACAGCCGGGAGAGGAAGGCCATGAAGGTGCTTCCTGTCGTTGTGGGTGAGTTCACTCACGTCATATCACTGCTGAGTGAAGTCGATGCGGAAGTGTCTTTAAACTCGCATTCTCTCTACTGACCAGCAGGGGCGACTCCTTCGGTTGCAAAAAGAAGTCTGAAAGTATAGAAGTCTAGTCTAAAATAACTCTACTTCTCTCTTGATTTATTCCCTCAGTAAACATTGTAAACATGAGTTTATGGTCTCAATCTCTAGTTTACAGTCTTCTTCAATACAGCATGATGTTCATTTAGTACATTATGCTCCATTTAGAGTCAAACAGACCATAAAGCAGGGTATACTTTAGGGGCGGGGCTACTGTGATTGACAGGTCGCTGCCGCTACCTGAGACGTATACAGCCTCTTTGCGTCACTCCTCCGCAGTCTAAATATGGTCACCTCCGTTCATAGGTTGCAAAAAACAACACCATGGCAACGGCCGTATCCAATATGGCGACTTCAAAATCATTAAAAAGTTATGCTGCAGGTACCTCAACAGCTCGCCTCAACCTTTACATGTCTGGTCATAGGCCATGGTCGTACCTCCTGAACGCCTCATCTCCACCTCTGATGTCGGGTCAGAGGCACTAACACATCAGTTAGAAAAGGTCGTCCTATTAATAGCGTTCAGTGTTGGTTCTAATACGCGGAAGTGCTTCCCTTTAGCACATTGCAGCTAATCCTGCAGCTCCCTAATCTAAAATCCAATTATTACGTAAAGCTTGGCCAGACACGATTTTCAGTGTGCAGGTAGTTCTCACGAATCTCTGCTTCGTTAGCTCATCTGACAGTTAAGTAACGCGACCTGAGAGAGGGACTTAACAATATAAATACAGTGACTCAGTTGCAAAATGTCTGACCAATAAAATATTTTGCATGAATCAAACTGATCTGGTTTCTGAATGAACAGAATCAGATTAAATAATGCAGTTCTTTGGTGTTATGATCCTCTCAGGGATCTTCATTGAGAATAAAAATCAATTTACAAGTAAACTTGTTTGTTTTTCTGTAATTTTGGTTGGTAGAGTGACAGGTAGAGAAATAGGGAGATTTGTCGGTAGGCAGGTAAATTGGTGCTTAGATAGCAAGTTGGTGAACCGGTAGGGAAGTTAGGCTGGTAGGTCAGTTGGAAGGTGAAGCTGTGCCTCATTAGCTAATCTGACAATTAGGTGGCATCCTGTTAGTAGGTCTGAATTGCAAGTTGGCATTGGTAGCTGGGTTAGATACATGATTATGAGACATTCTGGGCACAGACATGAAAAAGATCCAACCACCCCTCCCACACAGGAGCAAGACACATACATTTTATAGTTGGTTAGCCTCTTTCTGTAGTTGTTTTGTGCCTCCTTGCAGTTGTGATGAGTCTCTTTGTGGTTGTTTTGTGTTTATTCATAGTTGTTTTAGTCTCTTTGTGGTTGTTTTGTATCTCTTTGTAGTTGTTTTGTATCTCTTTGTAGTTCTTTTGTGTCACTTTGTGATTGTTTTGTATCTGACTTTGATGATTTTTTGTTAATTTGTAGTTGTTTTAGTCTTTTTGTGGTTGTTTTGTGATTATGTTGTGGTTGTTTTGTGTCCCTTCGTGGTCATTTTGTATCTCTTTGTAGTAGTTCTGTACCTCTTTGTAGTTGTTTTGTATCTTGTTGTAGTTGCTTTGTATCTCTTTGTAGTTGTATTGTATCTCTTTGTAGTTGTTTTGTATCTCTTTGTAGTTGTATTGTATCTCATTGTAGTTGTTTTGTCTCACTCTCTGGCTGTTTTGTCACTTTGTGGTTGTTTTCTGTGTATTCCTAGTTGTTTTAGTGTTTTTATAGATGTTTTGTGTATCTTTGCAGTTATTTTGTGTCTCTTTGTAGTTGCTTTTTTTAAAAATTGTAGTCGTTTTAGTCTTTTTGTGGCTGTTTTGCTACTATTCCTAGTTGTTTAAGTATTTTGTGGTTGTTTTGTGTCTCTTCATATTTGTTTTGGTCTTTTTCATAGTTTTGAGTGTCTATGCACCTCTTTTTCATGTCTTTGTAGTTGTTTTGTATCTCGTTGTAGTTGTTTTGTACCTCTTTGTAGTTGTTTTGTTTTTTGTTGTCTTTTTGTAGTCATTTTATGATTCTTTGTGGTTATCTTGAGTCTCTTCATGGTTTGTGTGTGTATTTTATGTAGTTGAAGGCCAGGAGGGCTCAGTAATCTATCCAGGGTCAGATCGGAGGGTTAATAGATAAATTAGTAGTTTGTAATTAAGTTGGTCAGATGGTAGTGAAAAGTGAAATTCTTGGTGTTTCTTTCTTACAAGGCAAACTCTTCTTCTTCTTCTTCTTCTTCTTCTTCTTCTTCTTCTTCTTCTTCTTCTTCTTCTTCTTCTTCTTCTTCTTCTTCTTCTTCTTCTTCTTCTTCTTCTTCTTCTTCTTCTTCTTCTTCTTCTTCTTCTTCTTCCTGCAGGTGCCTTCCTGTTCTGCTGGACTCCCTTCTTTGTCCTCCACACGATGCGAGCTCGCTGTCAGGACTGCCACGTCCCACCGGCCCTGATGAGCGTGGTGACGTGGCTCGGCTACGTCAACAGCGCTCTCAACCCCGTCATCTACACCGTCTTCAACACCGAGTTCAGGAAGTTCTTCAAAAACTTCCTGCATAGCTGCTGCTCCAAGAACGCCCACTGAGGATGCTGCTGCTGCTGCTGCTGCATGGACGATTCTTCAGCTGCAAGAGACGCTACAGACTGTGGATTTAGTGTCTGTTATGCGTGTTCCATTGTTTCCATCCTCTGTGAGGTTTTCATTTTTTCTACATGTGACAACAGCAAAGTTTGTTTGAGTTCCGTGTTTCCTGTGAAGAAGCTGCAGTCTGAGGAACAAACTGTTTCAGAGGATCAGCGACACGTCCAGATCACGCAGCCGACATGGACTGATTTTATATGTTGAAATTCATCTTTTCAGAATAAAAGTTTTCACACAAAAAAAAGCTGGTTGTTAAGATCTGTGTGTTTGTGGTCGGAATAAGGAACAAAAAACATGTTTTTTTAAAAGATCTGTTCAGTTTCAGAAACTTCAGATGTTTGGATCAGGAAGACACCTGCAGGAGGAGGAGAAGAAGAAGAGTTTGTGTAGACTCACCTTTATACTTTTTACTACTTTTGTCTGACTCCTTTAGTTTCTTCTCAGATGACAGTTTTTCATCCCCTTCCTGTCCAAGTAAAAACCACATATCTCCAGATGTGTTGATGTTGAATGTTTGTGATAAACTGAAGGATGAAGTGTTCCTTTATGTGTTGAGAAAATCCTCCTTCAGATAAATAAACTCTTTAAAAAGCCTCTTGGATCAGCTGGAAAATGCATCGTCCCAAAGCTGAAAACAGGCTGTTTGTTCTTTATAGAGATACAAACATATGATGATCTTATAGAATATGATGCAGTGATGTAGATAAATCAAACCAACAGGATATAAAGGAGTTAAAATTCAATACACACATTAATGCAGAACCATGAGATATAAAAGTAAGTTTTCAATTCAAGACTTTAACTTTTCACAGTGTGGTATTAGTACTTTTACTTCAGTTAAGGATCTGAATACTTCCTCCACCCCTCCCTCACTGAGAGGAGGAGCAACACTGAAAGAGGTGAGCTGCAGCTGTTGAGTCACATTTCCTGAAGTGAAAGTAAAGTTAGTCTGAGTGACAGCAGAGCTGCAGTCGAGACAAGTCTCTCTGTTTCTCTGTAAAGAAACATTCAACTGAATCCAGCAGATTTTTCTCAACAACACAACAGAGTCTCTGACAAACACTGGTGAGTACACTGTTCTACAAAGACTAAATACACTCACTAAGTATTTAGTCCAAGTTTAGTTCAAACCAGAATCTGACTGTTTTACATCTTGTTTTATCATATAAAGAATATTAAGCCGTAGAAATGTGTCATTTTAGATAAAACCATCAGAGGTAGAAACTAAACCACAGTGACTGAACTCTGACTAGTTAAAGGTTAGACAGAATACAGTCACAGCTAGCATTAGCTTAAGCTAATTCACAGACCTGTTTCCTGTTTGAACTCAAAACCTCAGCTCTACTCAGACAGGAAGTTCTACTCAGAGTAAATGTTTAACTGAGCTCCAATCAAAGGTTGTGAGAGTTGTAAAGATAAATACTATAATATATAATATCCTGCAGTCCAGAGCAGTTAGCTTCCATCTTTAATTCTGCACATTAATGTGTCTGATTCTCTGCTCTCTCTATCATCATCATCATCATCATCATCATCATCATCATCATCATCTTCTCTCTCTTCCTCCTCTTCGTCCAAACTGACTCTTTGAATCTAAAGGTCTTTGTATTGAGAAAGCGATTTTTATTTTCCTCTGCTTCCTCAGACGCTTCAATAAAACAGTCAAATACTGCTTAAATACATCACAGTAAATTGTAATAAATGTGTTATGTTCAGTATTTAAAATGTTTTCTCTACTTACAAAACATTTTCACTTTAATAACAGTATAAACAGCAGGGTAGCAGTTCACATTGTGCTTTTGGGGGTTTAAATTGAATTCTATTGTGATTTTACTATTTAAATTATGATATTAACAAGAGCCAGAGGGTTTAGGATGTTATCAATAGAATGCTTAAGATATCAGATTTATACCACTGAACTGCATATCTGAGCTCTTCTTCACTCACAGCAAATGTAATATAATATAACAACATAATTCAGGATGACTCTTGTTATATTCTACTAACCATGATTTGATTTGATTCAACAAAACATATAATCAAAAGATATATAATAACAGTTTTGTTTTTCCACACTTCTTGTCCTCAGTGTAGATATGTTTGCTGCCAGCTGTCTGATGACTGAAGATCAGTTCCTGTGCTCCATCTGTCTGGATGTGTTCACTGATCCAGTCGCCACATCATGTGGACACAACTTCTGTAAAGCCTGCATCACTGAACACTGGAACATTAATGTCCCCTATCAGTGTCCAAACTGTAAAAAGCTTTTTTACACAAGACCTGAGCTGCGGGTCAATACTTTGATCTCTGAGATGGCTGCTCAGTTCAGACAGTCAGCTCAACAGAAAGCCAGCAGCAGCAGCTCAGAACAACAAGCTGCCAAATCAGGAGAAGTTCCCTGTGACGTCTGCACTGGAACCAAACTGAAGGCCCTGAAGTCCTGCCTGGTGTGTCTGGACTCCTACTGTGAGACTCACCTGGAGCCTCATCTGACAAGATCAGGTCTGAAAAGACATCAGCTGATTGACCCTGTGGAGAACCTGGAAGGCAGGATGTGTACGAAGCACGATAAACTGCTGGAGCTGTTCTGTAAGACCGACCAGATGTGTGTCTGCATGCTCTGCACTGTTCTAGACCACAAGAACCATGATGTTGCTCCTCTGAAAGAAGAATATGAAGGAAAGAAGTCCGAGCTGGGGAAGACTGAGGCTGAAATTCAGCAGATGATCCAGAAGAGACGACTGAAGATTCAGGAGATCAAACACTCAGTGGAGCTCAGTGAGGAAGATGCAGGCAGAGAGATATCAGATGGTGTTCAGGTCTTCACCGCTCTGAAGGAGTCTGTTGAGAGAAGAATGAACGAGCTCCTCGACACGATCAACGAGAAGCAGAGAAAGACAGAGAAACAGGCTGAAGGCTTCATCAAAGAGCTGGAACAGGAAATCTCTGAGCTGAAGAAGAGAGGCACTGAGGTGGAGCAGCTCTCACGCTCTGAAGACCACCTCCACCTCCTCCAGAGCTTCAGGACCCTGAACACTGCTCCACCCACCAAGAACTGGACAGGAGTCAGAGTCAGTCCACCTTCATATGAGGGGACTGTGGTGAGAGCTGTGAATCAGCTGGAGGAGACGCTCAGTAAACAGATGAAGAAGCTGTTTGAGGCCGAGCTGAAGATGGTCCAGAAGTCTGCAGTGGATGTGACTCTTGATCCTGATACAGCACATCATTACCTCATCCTGTCTGATGATGGAAAACAAGTTAAAACTGGTGATGTGAAGAAACTACCAAATAATCCAGAGAGATTTGATTGTTTTATTTGTGTCTTAGCAAAGCAGAGTTTCTCTTCAGGAAGATTTTACTACGAGGTTCAGGTTAAAGAGAAGACTAACTGGACTTTAGGAGTGGCCAGAGAGTCGATCAACAGGAAGGGAAACATCGCACCAACTCCTCAGAAAGGTTACTGGACGATATGGTTGAGGAATGAGAATGAGTACCGTGCTCTTGATGACCCTCAAGTCCTTTTCTCTCTGAAGTCTCAGCCTCAGAAGGTGGGGGTGTTTGTGGATTATGAGGAGGGTCTGGTCTCCTTTCATGACGTTGATGCTGCAGCTCTTATCTACTCCTTTACTGGCTGCTGCTTCACTGAGAAACTCTACCCACTATTTAATCCATGGCCTAATAATAACGGTAAAAACTCTGCTCCTCTGATCATCTCTCCTGTCAATCACACTGAGTAGAACAAACACTTGATTTTCTACAGAGAGACTCTTTCATTTAATGTAACAAATCTATATTATTGGTGATTTACAGTGTAAACATTATTGATTCTTCACATTCTGATTAATGTTTTTTTCCTCTTTGTCTGTAAATGTTTTTCTACTCTCCAACACAGACATTAATCCACTGATTGATATTATCTAATGTAGTCTAATTCATTCTAATAACTGCATAACCTGCCTTCAAGACTGTTGAATCATCAAAAACAATGTACTCAGGAATAACAAGCCTTTACACATTCCTTAAATATCTGGGTGCCAAATGAACATTTGTCTGATTATTGTATATATAATACAAATTATTGGATAAAGTCATGTACCACTTATTTTTAGTTTAAAAAAAGTGGTTAAGGGTTTTAGTTTTCTTAATTTTTTCAATTAAAAAAAAAATCAAGAGATCTCTGTCTGGTATGTTTTCAGGTGTAAATTAAAGATTAATTCTTGATTCGTATTGGTAAAAATGAATCAACAAAATCTGATCATGAAATATTCTGCTGCTGTAACCAGAGAAGAAGAGTTGTGTATCGTGTTATTTGAGTTTCATACAGTCCTCCTCTCTGCTGATCATCAACAGAATAAAAACAAATACATTTTTAACTGGATTTGTCTTTTGTGTTTCACATTTAGTCAAGTACCGTATTTAAGTACAATTCTGAGGTAATTTACTTGTGTATTTCCACTTCATGCCACTTTATACACTTCATCTCAGAGGTAAATATTGTACTTTTTACTTCACTACATTTAACTGCACTAACTTTTACTTCATGTACATTTAGCTGGTACTTTTAGTTTAGTTAGGTTTTGAATGCAGGACTTGTACTTGTAGTTCAGTATTTTCACAGTGTGGTATTAGAACTTCTACTGAAGTAAAGGATGTGAATACTTCTTCCACCACTGGTATTTGGTTTGTGCTCTGATCATCAAGCTATTTTCATCATAATTTAACTGAGACGACAATTTAGTTCCGTATTGTTTCCAGGAGACTTGGTTTGTAAAGGAAAACAATCAAACAGCAACAAATCCGGATGTGAAGAGTTTTCTGCGCTACTCGCTCACCTGTTCAGGACTAAATGTTCAGGTCGTCCCTCTGGTTGGTGCGTTTCACAAAGCGGAGACAAGAGACACTGTGGAAGGACTGCAGACCACGCTGATGCTGCAAATATGAAATGTACAATATCTTTGTGTGGACAGTTGATAGATTTTACAGGAAAGAATAAATACACAGTAAATTGGAAATTCCAATCAGTTTTAAATTGATTGAAATAGAATACAAGTATAAACAGATATCCAAAAAAATTAAATACAAAAATATATACACAAATATTGTAAACGGTAACCTTTGTTCATAAAATTGGTGTAAAAGAGAAAACATTTTGAATTATGAGTTCTTAAATAAACTCTTTAAAAAACCTCTTGGATCAGCTGGAAAATGCATCGTCACAAAGCTGAAAACAGGCTGTTTGTTCTTTTTAGAGATACGTGGTTCTCACAGGACAGAGACGCTACAAACATATGATGATCTTATAGAATATGATGCATTGATGTAGATTAAACTAACCAACAGGATATAAAGGAGTTAAAAACATGCAACATACACATTAATGCAGCAGGAATATTAATCCAGAAACATCAGATATAAAAGTAAGTTTTCAAATCATGACTTTTACTTGTAGTGGAGTATTTTCACAGTGTGGTATTAGTACTTTTACTTCAGTTAAGGATCTGAATACTTCCTCCACCCCTCCCTGTTGGAGACGGTCCACTGAGAGGAGGAGCAACACTGAAAGAGGAGCAGTCGAGACAAGTCTCTCTGTTTCTCTCTAAAGAAACATTCAACTGAATCCAGCAGATTTTTCTCAACAACACAACAGAGTCTCTGACAAACACTGGTGAGTACACTGTTCTACAAAGACTAAATACACTCACAAAGTATTTAGTCCAAGTTTAGTTCAAACCAGAATCTGACTGTTTTACATCTTGTTTTATCATATAAAGAATATTAAGCCGTAGAAATGTGTCATTTTAGATAAAACCATCAGAGGTAGAAACTAAACCACAGTGACTGAACTCTGACTAGTTAAAGGTTAGACGGAATAGAGTCATGTGACGACCCTCTCTGCCCTGTCTGCCTGTTCGTTGGGCTGCTCTCCTTGCAGGTGTTGGAGGTGGGTGTAGCAGAGGGTCGTCAGCTGAGTGGAAACACCTGAGGCCATTAGTAACACTGGCCCTGTGTGCGAGTGCACTCTGTATTAAAACCCTCGTCATTCTAAGTTGGTCTCTCTCTCCTTTCTGAGACACCCATTTTGGTTTTGGTTGCAGTTTGTTTCTACTCGATACAACACTGCAAATACACTTTCCACACACACACTCACTTACACTGCTGAAATGACTGGCTTCACATGTCACTGTTAGTTTATGTTTGTCTTTTATGTTACTTTAATATTAATAAATAACTTGTTAAACTGCTTTGTTGAATGCATCTCCCTTTGTTGTCATGGCCGTTGGGCCCGGCTTGTGACAGTCAGAGCTAGCATTAGCTTAAGCTAATTCACAGACCTGTTTCCTGTTTGAACTCAAAGCCTCAGCTCTACTCAGACAGGAAGTTCAACTCAGAGCAACTGTTAAACTGAGCTCCATCGGTGGACGTGGGTTTTGTAAAGATAAATAATATTAAATATAATATCCTGCAGTCCAGAGCAGTTAGCTTCCTTCTTTTCTTTTGTACATTTAATACGTCTGAACCAGAGGGTTTAGGATGTCATCACTGCAATGCTTAAGACATCAGATTAGTTTATCATTGTTTTATTATTCATATTTTTCATATATATTCATTGATAAACAAACAAGCAGCTGATTCCCAAATACAACAATCATATAAGTGACTGGCAGCAGGCAGGGATTAGCCAGAGGCAGCCTTAAAAAATGATGTTAAACCACAGAGAATAAAAGGTAGAATGATCCACCTTCACTAGTTTAGTGTTAACAAATCCACCACACAAACAAACTCAGTGTGATCTTTGGAAAATAGTCTTCGACCGTGACACTCTGATGAAAAGTAAAGGGTGGGAATCACAGAGTAACTCAAGATACGATACTATCACGATATGTTGCCCAAGATCACGATTATATCTTAATTCAGCGATTCTGTGACACTCGATACATTAGAGGACAATAATCTACGATACATCATGATATCTGGGTAACTGAATAAGAAAAAATACTCCAAAAACGTCAAAAAGCAGGAATTATGTATGTATTCACTGCATTGTGGTGTCACTTTCACGGAATTTGACAACTGAGATTAAACAATGTACAACAAAGTGCATGTTGTTTTAGCTTCGTGCCTCTTAAACACACAAACAAGGACAACCTGTCCATGTCCACATGATTCTGGTTAGAGGGTTCATCTCTAAACGTAGCTAACTAGTTTATTTTCAGCCTTCCAAACACGTCCATTTAGAACGCTCAGGATGATTCTTCTAATATTCTACTAATCATAGTTTGATTTTATTTAACAAATAATTAAAAGTTATGTTATAACAGTTTTTTCCACACTTCTTGTCCTCAGTGTAGATATGTCTGCTGCCAGCTGTCTGCTGACTGAAGATCAGTTCCTGTGCTCCATCTGTCTGGATGTGTTTACTGATCCAGTCACCATACCATGTGGACACAACTTCTGTAAAACCTGCATCACTGAACACTGGGACATTAATGTCCCCTATCAGTGTCCAAACTGTAAAAAGCTTTTCTACACCAGACCTGAGCTGCAGGTCAATACTTTCATCTCTGAGATGGCTGCTCAGTTCAGACAGTCAGCTCAACAGAAAGCCAGCAGCAGCAGCTCAGAGCAACAAGCTGCCAAACCAGGAGAAGTTCCCTGTGACGTCTGCACTGGAACCAAACTGAAGGCCCTGAAGTCCTGCCTGGTGTGTCTGGACTCCTACTGTGAGACTCACCTGGAGCCTCATCTGACAAGATCAGGTCTGAAAAGACATCAGCTGATCGACCCTGTGGAGAACCTGGAAGGCAGGATGTGTATGAAGCACGATAAACTGCTGGAGCTGTTCTGTAAGACCGACCAGATGTGTGTCTGCATGCTCTGCTCTATTTCCGATCACAAAAACCATGATGTTGTTCCTCTGAAAGAAGAATATGAAGGAAAGAAGGCCGAGCTGGGGAAGACTGAGGCTGAAATTCAGCAGATGATCCAGAAGAGACGACTGAAGATTCAGGAGATCAAACACTCAGTGGAGCTCAGTGAGGAAGATGCAGACAGAGAGGTAGCAGATGGTGTTCAGGTCTTCACCGCTCTGAAGGAGTCTGTTGAGAGAAGAATGAACGAGCTCCTCAACACGATCAAAGAGAAGCAGAGAAAGACGGAGAAACAGGCTGAAGGCTTCATCAAAGAGCTGGAACAGGAAATCTCTGAGCTGAAGAAGAGAAGCACTGAGGTGGATCGGCTCTCACACTCTGAAGACCACCTCCACCTCCTCCAGAGCTTCAGGACCCTGAACACTGCTCCACCCACCAAGAACTGGACAGGAGTCAGAGTCAGTCCACCTTCATATGAGGGGACTGTGGTGAGAGCTGTGAATCAGCTGGAGGAGACGCTCAGTAAACAGATGAAGAAGCTGTTTGAGGCCGAGCTGAAGAGGGTCCAGAAGTCTGCAGTGGATGTGACACTTGATCCTGATTCAGCAAATCCCTGGCTAATTCTGTCTAATGATGGCAAACAAGTACATGATCATGATGTAAAGAAGAATCTCCCAAAAAGACCAGAGAGGTTTGATACTTGTGTTTATGTCTTAGCAAAGCAGAGTTTCTCGTCAGGAAGATTTTACTACGAGGTTCAGGTTAAAGGGAAAACTGAGTGGACTTTAGGAGTGGCCAGAGAGTCGATTAAGAGGAAGGGAATCATCACATCGAGCCCTCAGAATGGTTACTGGACGATATGGTTGAGGAATGAGAATGAGTACAAAGCTCGTGATGACCCTCCAGTCCTTCTCTCTCTGAAGTCTCAGCCTGAGAAGGTGGGGGTGTTTGTGGATTATGAGGAGGGTCTGGTCTCCTTTTATGACGTTGATGCTGCAGCTCTTATCTACTCCTTTACTGGCTGCTGCTTCACTGAGAAACTCTACCCATTCTTTAGTCCATGTCCTAATTATGGTGGTAAAAACTCTGCTCCTCTGATCATCTCTCCTGTCAATCACACTGAGTAGAACAAACACTTGATTTTCTACAGAGAGACTCTTTCATTTAATGTAACAAATCTATATTAAAAGACAAATCAAGGGATCTCTGTCTGGTATGTTTTTAGGGGTAAATTAAAGATTAATTATTTTTTCATATTGGTAAAAAATGAATCAACAAAATGTAATTATGAAACATTCAGCTTCTGTGACCAGAAGAAAAGTTGTGTATCATGTTATTTGAGTTTAATACAGTCCTCCTCTCTGCTGATCCTCAACAGAATAAAAACAAAGAAACTTTTAACTGGATTTGTCTTTTTTGTTTTACATTTAATCAAGTACCGTATTTATTTATTTTTTAGTACAATTGTGAGGTATTTTACTGGTGTATTTCCACTTGATGCTACTACTCACTCACCTGTTCAGGACTAAATGTTCAGGTCGTCCCTCTGGTTGGTGCGTTTCACAAAGCGGAGACAAGAGACACTGTGGAAGGACTGCAGACCACGCTGATGCTGCAGATATGAAATGTACAATATCTTTGTGTGGACAGTTAATATATTTTACAGGAAAGAATAAATACACAGTAAATTGGAAATTCCAATCAGTTTTAAATTGATTGAAGTAGAATACAAATATAAAAATATGAATTAACTGATATCCAAAAAAACAAAAAAAAACTAAAATATACACACATATGGTAAACAGTAACCTTTGTTGATAAAATTGGTGTAAAAGAGAAAACATTTTCAGAGCATTTGATTCATTGAATGTTGTCAGGATGTAATGAAAATCTCAACAAAAATATTTACGATGTTTTTGAAGATGATGAACAAGCCGGCCTTCAAGTAAAAAGTACAAAAGTATCAGAATCAAAAATGTACCTAAAGCACTAAAAGTAAAAGTACTCATGCAGAACGGCTCATTTCAGAATAAAAAAATATAATATTACTGCATTATAAATTGTGTCAACTGATAACGGGCATCTTACAGGAATCTATAATACAGCATCTTTTATTTGTTGATTATATTTTGTATTAATAATCTGAATCTGAAACATTAAGTAATATTAAGTAAATTCTGGGGAATCAAAAAGAGACACTATGTACCTCAAAATTATACTTAAAATGAGATCCTCAACGTGCTTCCAGTTGAAGAGTTGGGGGAAACCCACAGCTCGTATTATTACTTATTATGATGATGTTACTTTTATTATTACAAAGTTCATCGGAAAATGAGACTTCAGCAGTCTGAGGAACAAAACGAAAGAATTCCATACTAAAATAAGTATTTAAACTCAAACATAATGTCCACACAGCCTCAGATTTAGTCCTCCATCAGTGTCTACAAGGACTGTTGGTGTAAGACGTTAATGTAGGACATGTGTGGTCCTGTGGGAGGGGGGGCAGACACCTGAGCGCCGCTGGGACGGAGACACAGAAAGAATCAAATGTCATCCTGTCAGAGATATTAAAAATTAAACTCCGTCTTCAGCAGCTAAACTCAATATAAAAGCAGATAATAACAAAAAATAAAAGAACACCTGAAATCTGAATTTCATTAATATTAAATGAACATCTGAGGAGGTGAATGAAGACAGAAGTTACTATATAGAATAATATATAGAATAATAGAAGATTTAATGTCCCGTTTGTAATGATAATAAATCAATGGAGAAGCTCATTAATGATCTGAAAGATATTGTAGAAAACACTTTATTTACTAAATTGCTTTTTTATTTGTTCAGGTTCACCGGAGGGGAAACGAGTCATAATAAAAAATAAAAAATGACTCTTGACAAACCGGATACACAAGATCAAAAGTATATGGACAGCCACACTTTCCAGCCATATATTATAGATAGATATATCTATACATAAGCTTTAATTTCTGTCTTTCAAGAGCTCCTTAAGCTTGAATCACAAGTAAAAAAAGAGAAAAGCTACAGAGCTTCAAAATCCTAAGAGAAGATCCTTTTTTTATAAATCTTGAATACACAAAATAATATCAACAAACTATATTTTTGGGGTCTTCGGGGTTCTCAGCAGAAACTTTCAGTTAATAAAAAAACGTGTTTTTGAAGTGGAAGAACAAAGAAAACCTTTAAGATCTGACTGATAAAAAACAATAAATCAGCTTTAAATATTGTCCAATTTAATAGTATTTTTACTATAATTCTACTGACCTTTATTAACCAGGACAGTTCAATTCAAATGAGTAAAAACGGCAGCGAAAAACATAATAAAATAAAATATAATAAATTAAATGTAAAAAAACATAATCAGGGTTATTAATACAATAATTAACTAAGAAAATGTTGACAGATCAATTGATAATACAAAAATAATATTTAGTTAAAGCCCTAAACCATCTTGTCTTGCTTTATTAAACAGCTACTGGTCGTGAAACTCCCACTTCTCTCTCTACAAACACTAATTTAAGTTTATACGATGAGGTCATCTCTCAGGAGTCGTTTCCTGTCTGATCCTGTCACAATAAAAGCTCCAGTGAGGAGATTTTAAGCCTTTGGAACAGACTCCGCTCCTCTTTGCACCACATAAGGACTTCCTGTCCGACACACCACCTTCATTTCACTTTGTCCATGTCCATGATTGGCTCCTCCTCCTGGACAGACACGCCCCCTGATGATTGACAGCAGGTGTGCTGATGCTCCTTCCAGTCCTGCGGTGGGGGAAAAAAACAACAAAAAAACAAGCTGTGATTCTCTACAGATTGTATTCATTCATATTATGAGATGAAGCTATTTACAAAACAAGACTATGTAAAGTCTCTGAACAGCTAACTGCTGCTAATAGCTAATAAACAGAGCTAATGTAATGTCTGCTTGTGAAGGAAATATACAAAATACTGCATGTATCTTCTTCTATACGAGTTCATAAACAAATCGACGTCTGTCAGATTGTTTGAGAATCACACTTGTGTTTATTTCTGTGCATTATTTTATCAGCGCTACACGTTTTGGCCTCTTGAAGTGAAGAACACGAGGTTAAATTAAAAGATGCTCAGTCCCTCAGGTGAGTCTTACCTTCCTCTGGCAGAAGGCGGAGCAGTAGTTGACCTTGTGACAGCCCGTACACTCGCTCATCGCCACCCGGCCGCAGTTCACACACATCTGCTGGAGGTGAACACGTTAGGAACACGTGAAGAAGACACAGGAGACACCAACAGGTAACGAGCTGTTTTTAAAGAGGTTAGAGTAAATATGGCGACGACTTCACATCCCTCTGCTGTGTCTTATTTTCAGTCCTCCATCATCTCACGGGCGACTCCTCTGGTTGTATAGAAGTCTAGTCTAAAATGACTCTACTTCTCTCTTGATTTATTCCCTCAGTAAACATTGTAAACATGAGTTTATGGTCTCAATCTCTAGTTTCAAGTCTTCAATCAAGATTACAGTAAAATTAGCTTGTATTTGTAGGATGTGTGTGTGTGTGTGTGTGTGTGTGTGTGTCATACATTGATGATGATCTCGGTGATGTCAGAGCTCCTCTTGGTCTCCGAGTCGTCCGGCTGCTGAAACGTGATCTGGTTCTGAAAAGACTGAGTGAGACCACACTGAGAACACACACACACACGAACACACACACACACGAACACACACACACACACACACACACACACACACACACACACACACACACACACACACACACACACACACACACACACACACACACAAACTCAATCATCATCATTTATATATATATAATCCTCATGCGTATTTCCGGTTAAAGCTACTGATCTAGAACTGAAGTCTTTATCATTTCCCCAGTTTTTGTGGCTCCTGGAATCCTTTCCTTCACTCCTCTCCTTACGTTCTAGTCGCGTCCAGGGGAGACGCAAGCAAAGGAGGCGAGGAAGAGACTCGAGGAGAGAGGGGTTCTCATTTCAAAGACACGTCAATAAAATATGACGTGTGTCCATTGCTTTTTCATACAGCTTCATAGTGTTAAGCTGGATCAAAGAGACACAGGAGTATGTCAGCGTGTGTGTGTGTGTGTGTGTGTGTGTGTGTGTGTGTGTGTGTCCTCACCTCCTTCCTGCCTCCCTGACTCTTGACCCCGGCAGTGTTTTTGGCCTGTTCGATGAGAGCCTTCAGCTGCAGGACGTTGCTCATCAGCGTGTTGGCCACGTCCTCCAGGTCCAGCCAGGTGTTCCTCTGCGCCTCGCTGACCGCCGGCCCCGCCCCTCCGACGGGCTCCACCTCCAGCCCGCTCACCAGCGCCGCCGACGGAGACGCCGCCGCCGACACCGTCACCGCCATCTTGGCCTGAACCGGCTGAGGGGTCACGGCCAGCGCCGGCAACGCCGTCAGCACTGAGAGAGAGAAGAAGAAGAGAGAGAGAGATGAAGGACACGAGAACACTGTGATAACACTAATTATGATTATTATAATACACTTTAATTGTATTGGAAGATGTTTTGTAGACACAAAGCACCAACTTCACTTCAACACTTTATTGCTTCACAATAAGGAACTACAGGTGACGTGTTCTGTGTAGTTTTGTCTGACCAATAGTCCAAAAACCTAAAAATATATAATTTAAAGCAACAAAAAAATATCCTCACATTTGAGAACGTGATACCAGATAAGAGATGGAGTTTGTGATTTATAAATAACTAAAAATATGAATCTATTTAGAGACTGAAAGAACATTTCCCTGTGCACTATTTAGCTTCTGTTCTGATGTGGTATTTGAAATAAAAGATTAAGTCAACACGGGACAGGTTACAGACTGTAAAGGAACAAAGTTAGCTGATATAAGCCGCTACGAAATGGAAACATTTAACTTCTATGGAGTGGATTGAGCAGAAAAAAAGAAGAAAACTCCAGCTGCAGCGCTACGTGAAGACGAGGGATGTTGACCAGAATATGCAAACAAGCAGGAACGCAGCAGAAAACACACACACACACACACACACACACACACACACACACACACACACACACACACACACACACACCACTTCCTTCCTTAATATATAAATTAATACAGCTGATCACAGCTGGATCAGAGGCCGCTGTCATCAGAAACAGACGTCGCTTCATGTGACGCTTCAGAGGAAAGGACGTCTCGTGTGTCTTAAAACATAATTCCTCGTTCCTCTCTCCTCGCATGGTTTCCTCCATGCATTCCTGGTGGGAGTGACTAAAGCGCAAGGAAAGGACCCAAGTGAGGGAAACGGGGATGCAATTAAGAGACTTGGGATGTACCCACTGACGTTAACGTTACGCACTTTCACGCAAACTTCTGACCGAACAATGAATTTAATATAACAAAGGACCCTTCACCCGAATACAATGGAGGAGATGTGTGTGGCACAATAAGTCATGTGTAGTTCAGTAAACACAGTATGATATAATTATATAACACACGGGGAAATAATAGCTTTCCGCCGTTTTCACCCGCCATCGCTCGTCTTTCGGAGCTCCGCTCCACAACAATAAAAGCTCGTTTATCGTCGCAAGTAAAACAAAGGCGAAACAGTTAGGAGTTTAACACAAGGTTTCCGAAATCACAGTGAACGTAAGGTATTATAACTGACACAAATAAACTGCTTCATAAGCATACAAATCGCGTTTAAATCAACTTCCGGTGTTGTCATGGCAACGTATAAACGCCGCTTGTCACACACGGCTTTGATGTGTCCACACAGCTTTGATGTGTCCACACAGCTTTGATGTGTCCACACGGCTTTGATGCGAGTCACACAGGCATTGACTGGTTCATTAACAGACTGTACACACCAACTATTAATTATTAATTATGTCTCAACAATATTGTTACTCCGCTCTTTCGCAATCAGTTGAGGATAAGATGTACTTCACGGCCGAGGATGAGATGTACTTCACGGCCGAGGATGAGATGTACTTCACGGCCGAGGATGAGATGTACTTCACGGCAGAGGATGAGATGTACTTCACGGCAGAGGATGAGATGTACTTCACGGCCGAGGATGAGATGTACTTCACGGCCGAGGATGAGATGTACTTCACGGCCGAGGATGAGATGTACTTCACGGCCGAGGATGAGATCTACTTCACGGCCGAGGATGAGATGTACTTCACTTCCGAGGATGAGATGTACTTCACTTCCGAGGATGAGATGTACTTCACGGCCGAGGATGAGATGTACTTCACGGCCGAGGATGAGATGTACCTCACGGCCGAGGATGAGATGTACCTCACGGCCGAGGATGAGATGTACCTCACGGCCGAGGATGAGATGTACCTCACGGCCGACGATGAGATGTACCTCACGGCCGACGATGAGATGTACCTCACGGCCGACGATGAGATGTACCTCACGGCCGAGGATGAGCTGTACCTCACGGCCGAGGATGAGCTGTACCTCACGGCCGAGGATGAGATGTACCTCACGGCCGACGATGAGATGTACCTCACGGCCGACGATGAGATGTACCTCACGGCCGACGATGAGATGTACCTCACGGCCGACGATGAGATGTACCTCACGGCCGACGATGAGATGTACCTCACGGCCGAGGATGAGACGTACGAGACAGCTGAGGATGAAGAGATACCTGAGCAGATGAAGAGATGTCTCTTCATCAGATGTCTCAGATATCTCTTCATCAGATGTCTAATATGTCTCTTCATAATTTGTCATATATGTGTCATATATTTCATCATGAGAAGTCTCATATTTGTCATCATCAGTTGTCTCAGATATTTCTCCACAAGCTCTCACATATGTCTCAGATGTCTCTTCATTATTTGTCCCATATATATCATCATCACATGTCTCATACATCTCTTCATCAGATGTCTCAGATATCTCTTCACCGGCTGTCTCAGATATCTATTCACCGGCTGTCTCATATATCTTTTAATCAGCTGTCTCATATGTCTCATATGTTTCTGATGAAGAGACGTACGCGACAGCTGGGAAGAGACGTACGTGTGAGACGTACGCGACAGCTGGGAAGAGACGTATGTGTGAGACGTACGCGACAGCTGTGATGAGACGTACGTGTGAGACGTACGCGACAGCTGGGATGAGACGTACGTGTGAGACGTACGCGACAGCTGGGATGAGACGTACGTGTGAGACGTACGCGACAGCTGGGATGAGACGTACGTGTGAGACGTACGCGACAGCTGGGAAGAGACGTATGTGTGAGACGTACGCGACAGCTGGGATGAGACGTACATGTGAAATGTACGTGACAGCTGGGATGAGACGTACGTGACAGCTGGGATGAGACGTACGTGTGAGACGTACGCGACAGCTGGGATGAGACGTACATGTGAAATGTACGTGACAGCTGGGATGAGACGTACGTGTGAGACGTACGCGACAGCTGGGATGAGACGTACGGATGAGACGTACGCAAAAGCTGAGAGGGTCTAACCGCAAGGTTGGCGGTTCGATCCTTGGCTACCATGTGTCCTGTGTTCACCACAGACTGGGACCCAACTTAGTCCCGCGACAGTGGGCCTCCAACACGTTGGCCGTGTCCCATGGGCTAGAGAGGGTCGTCCACTAACCGCAAGGTTGGCGGTTCGATCCTTGGCTACCATGTGTCCTGTGTTCGCCACAGACTGGGACCCAACTTAGTCCCGCGACAGTGGGCCTCCAACACGTTGGCCGTGTCCCATGGGCTAGAGAGGGTCGTCCACTAACCGCAGGGTTGGCGGTTCGATCCTTGGCTACCATGTGTCCTGTGTTCGCCATAGACTGGGACCCAAATTAGGCCCGCGACAGTGGGCCTCCAACAGGTTGACCGTGTCACAGTGGGCCTCCAACACGTTGGCCGTGTCCCATGGGCTAGAGAGGGTCGTCCACTAACCGCAGGGTTGGCATTTCGATCCTTGGCTACCATGTGTCCTGTGTTCGCCACAGACTGGGACCCAATTTAGTCCCGCGATAGTGGGCCTCCAACAGGTTGACCGTGTCACATGGGCTGGAGAGGGTCGTCCACTAACCGCAGGGTTGGCGGTTCAATCCTTGGCTACCATGTGTCCTGTGTTCGCCACAGACTGGGACCCAATTTAGTCCCGCGACAGTGGGCCTCCAACAGGTTGATCCTGTCACATAGGCTAGAGAGGGTCGTCCACTAATCGCAGGGTTGGCGGTTCGACCCTTGAGTACCATGTGTCCTGTGTTCGCCACAGACTGGGACCCCACTTAGTCCCGCAACAGTGGGCCTCCAACAGGTTGATCCTGTCACATGGACTAGAGAGGGTCGTCCACTAACGGCAGGGTTGGCGATTCGATTCTTGGCTACCATGTGTCCTGTGTTCGCCACAGACTGGGACCCAACGTAGTCCCGCGACAGTGGGCCTCCAATAGGTTGACCGTGTCACATGGGCTAGAGAGGGTCGTCCATTAACCGCAGGGTTGGCGGTTCGATCCTTGAGTACCATGTGTCCTGTGTTCGCCACAGACTGGGACCCAATTTAGTCCCGCGACAATGTGCCTCCAACAGGTTGACCGTGTCACATAGGCTAGAGAGGGTCGTCCACTAACCGCAGGGTTGGCGGTTCGATCCTTGGCTACCATGCGTCCTGTGTTCGCCACAGACTGGGACCCAATTTAGTCCCGTGACAGTGGGCCTCCAACAGGTTGACCGTGTCACATGGGCTAGAGAGGGTCATCCACTAACCGCAGGGTTGGCATTTCGATCCTTGGCTATCATGCGTCCTGTGTTCGCCATAGACTGGGACCCCACCTAGTCCCGCGACAGTGGGCCTCCAACAGGTTGACCGTGTCACATGGGCTAGAGAGGGTCGTCCACTAACCGCAGGGTTGGCGGTTCGATCCTTGGCTACCATGTGTCCTGTGTTCGCCACAGACTGGGACCCAACGTAGTCCCGCGACAGTGGGCCTCCAATAGGTTGACCGTGTCACATGGGCTAGAGAGGGTCGTCCATTAACCGCAGGGTTGGCGGTTCGATCCTTGAGTACCATGTGTCCTGTGTTCGCCACAGACTGGGACCCAATTTAGTCCCGCGACAATGTGCCTCCAACAGGTTGACCGTGTCACATAGGCTAGAGAGGGTCGTCCACTAACCGCAGGGTTGGCGGTTCGATCCTTGGCTACCATGCGTCCTGTGTTCGCCACAGACTGGGACCCAATTTAGTCCCGTGACAGTGGGCCTCCAACAGGTTGACCGTGTCACATGGGCTAGAGAGGGTCATCCACTAACCGCAGGGTTGGCATTTCGATCCTTGGCTATCATGCGTCCTGTGTTCGCCATAGACTGGGACCCCACCTAGTCCCGCGACAGTGGGCCTCCAACAGGTTGACCGTGTCACATGGGCTAGAGAGGGTCGTCCACTAACCGCAGGGTTGGCGGTTCGATCCTTGGCTACCATGCGTCCTGTGTTCGCCACAGACTGGGACCCAATTTAGTACCGCGACAGTGGGCCTCCAACAGGTTGACCGTGTCACATGGGCTAGAGAGGGTCGTCCACTAACCGCAGGGTTGGCATTTCGATCCTTGGCTACCATGTGTCCTGTGTTCGCCACAGACTGGGACCCAATTTAGTCCCGCGATAGTGGGCCTCCAACAGGTTGACCGTGTCACATGGGCTAGAGAGGGTCGTCCACTAACCGCAGGGTTGGCGGTTCGATCCTTGAGTACCATGTGTCCTGTGTTCGCCACAGACTGGGACCCAATTTAGTCCCGCGACAGTGGGCCTCCAACAGGTTGACCGTGTCCCATGGGCTAGAGAGGGTCGTCCACTAACCGCAGGGTTGGCGGTTCGATCCTTGGCTACCATGTGTCCTGTGTTCGCCACAGACTGGGACCCAACTTAGTCCCGCGACAGTGGGCCTCCAACAGGTTGACCGTGTCACATAGGCTGGAGAGGGTCGTCCACTAACCGCAGGGTTGGCGGTTCGATCCTTGGCTATCATGCGTCCTGTGTTCGCCATAGACTGGGACCCCACTTAGTCCCGCGACAGTGGGCCTCCAACAGGTTGACCGTGTCACATGGGCTAGAGAGGGTCGTCCACTAACCGCAGGGTTGGCGGTTCGATCCTTGAGTACCATGTGTCCTGTGTTCGCCACAGACTGGGACCCAATTTAGTCCCGCGACAGTGGGCCTCCAACAGGTTGACCGTGTCACATGGGCTAGAGAGGGTCGTCCACTAACTGCAGGGTTGGCGGTTCGATTCTTGGCTACCATGTGTCCTGTGTTCGCCACAGACTGGGACCCAATTTAGTCCCGCGACAGTGGGCCTCCAACAGGTTGGCCGTGTCACATGGGCTAGAGAGGGTCGTCCACTAACCGCAGGGTTGGCATTTCGATCCTTGGCTATCATGCGTCCTGTGTTCGCCATAGACTGGGACCCCACTTAGTCCCGCGACAGTGGGCCTCCAACAGGTTGATCCTGTCACTTGGGCTAGAGAGGGTCGTCCACTAACCGCAGGGTTGGCGGTTCGATCCTTGAGTACCATGTGTCCTGTGTTCGCCACAGACTGGGACCCAATTTAGTACCGCGACAGTGGGCCTCCAACAGGTTGACCGTGTCACATGGGCTAGAGAGGGTCGTCCACTAACCGCAGGGTTGGCATTTCGATCCTTGGCTACCATGTGTCCTGTGTTCGCCACAGACTGGGACCCAATTTAGTCCCGCGATAGTGGGCCTCCAACAGGTTGACCGTGTCACATGGGCTAGAGAGGGTCGTCCACTAACCGCAGGGTTGGCGGTTCGATCCTTGAGTACCATGTGTCCTGTGTTCGCCACAGACTGGGACCCAATTTAGTCCCGCGACAGTGGGCCTCCAACAGGTTGACCGTGTCCCATGGGCTAGAGAGGGTCGTCCACTAACCGCAGGGTTGGCGGTTCGATCCTTGGCTACCATGTGTCCTGTGTTCGCCACAGACTGGGACCCAACTTAGTCCCGCGACAGTGGGCCTCCAACAGGTTGACCGTGTCACATAGGCTAGAGAGGGTCGTCCACTAACCGCAGGGTTGGCGGTTCGATCCTTGGCTATCATGCGTCCTGTGTTCGCCATAGACTGGGACCCAACTTAGTCCCGCGACAGTGGGCCTCCAACAGGTTGACCGTGTCACATAGGCTAGAGAGGGTCGTCCACTAACCGCAGGGTTGGCGGTTCGATCCTTGGCTATCATGTGTCCTGTGTTCGCCACAGACTGGGACCCCACTTAGTCCCTGCGGTGGAAGAAAAACTATTCAATAGTACCGTGTGAGTCCAATAAATACTGAATACTGAAACAAGAAACATTGAGGAAAGAAGTTTGTCTTTAAATTATTTATTCTCTGGCCTGAGATACCCCATATGGTCCTGTTACCACTCTCCTTACACAATCATGTCACATATATAGTTTTGTTAGTGAGTAAGGCACATAAACTAAATCACAGTAGAAATGTACTAGCACAACTAAATTTTCTATCACAATCCCCCGTTTTGATCATTATCAAATAGATCACTCATAAGTATATCAAATACACTCGTGTCCACTTGGAACATCTGCATTAACAATTTATGAGGCTAGTACATTTGAAGAGCATTTTTAACTGTTCTTGTGTAGCATTACTGAGATAAGTACAAAGCTGTGGAGGGAAACGGATCATTCCTTATACATGGGTGTCATCATGATGTGTAAGCAGAATAGGTACTACAATTTACATGCTAAAAACAGTAGACAACACATTGTGCCTCTGGGGCCACACAGTTCTGGGTGTTCCATCGTCATCCAAGGCAGCTTTTACCTGTTGTCTCAGTGAGTGCAACCAGTTCTGCTGTCTGTGCTGAGAGGTGATGAGGAAGAGGGCCAGACACCACTTCATCATGTTCTCATGAAAATTTGATAGAGTATAAAGAGGTGTAACCTGTGCTAACACATTTATACTATACCAATTGTGGATAGCACATATACTAAAAACTGTACTAAATGTGGATCTATCTTTACAATAAAATAAGAAATTACAATAAAATTAAAAAATCTCTGCATTGAGCTAATTTAGCGTAACAATGGAAGAGACCACGTGGCAATTGTCTGGGCTCATCCATACATAAGTTTGTGAGCTACAACTGTTGCAGCATTTCCTGTTCAAGAGAAAACAACACAGTTATGCAGCTCTCCATCCGTATTACTGCACAGATTACCAGGACAACATGACTTGTGGTAACTTTCTAAAACCTTAATTTTCATTCGACCAAATCTCAGAATTCTGTGTCTGTGTGTGTGTGTGTGTGTGTGTGTGTGTGTGTCTCTCACCCCCCTTCTCTGGTGCTGCAAGCAAGGTGTGTCCCTCTCTCTCCGCAGCCCCCCTTCTCTCGGTTCAGTCTGTCATCCAGTGTCCCTGCAGCCCCCTGGTGACGGCTGTCATCTCTTTGTGGACAGTCAGCTGCCCAATGTCCTTTTTGAAGGCACATGTAACACTTGTCTCTCTCCAGCAATTGGAAAACCACGACCTCTTCCCCTTTGTCTTCTGCCTCGGCCTCTGCCACATCTGTTGAAGTCTGAACCCCCTGGTTCTGTTGTTGTTGTGGTGGGCCCATGGTCATGCTCTGAACAGCCTGGACCATAGTCAGTTGAGCCATGTGCATCTGTTTTTCTTTTGCCTCAGTTTTCAAAGCTGCTTGTTTTTCTGCATAATTAGCATGTCTGACCAGTGCGGTAATCATGTCTCTATATGCAGCGTTGTCAGCGTGATCCCAGTTGGTTCGTTTCTGTCTGGCAGGCTGCTTGAACCTTGGCATAGTTGGCTGGGCCAAGTTTCTTCATGAGGAGGCGTCTGAGTTCTCCTTCAGTGGGGCTAAACTCACGGCAGAATACGAGTTCATCACCAAACTTTGTGCCTGATACTTGGGGGTCTGGCAGATGTGCCAGGGCGTCGGTCATGTCTCAATCAGTCCAGGGTCTATGGACCATCATTGCTCCATTTGGACCTGCCACTTGGACCATCAGGAATGAGAGTTCAAGTCTTTCCTCGTCGTCGTCTGTTCTTGGTCCTTGTCCACTTCTGGTGTCATACGAGTAGTGGTAGGAACCTCTCACTGCGCCTTCAGTTGCCCCAAGATCCTCATGTGACTTATCTGGGCTGCCTAGTTGGGACATGGCGTGTGCGGCCTGCTGCATGAAGTTGGCGACGGCGGAGATCGTGCTTGTGAGGTTGCTGGCAGGAGTGCTGGTCGGAGATGGGTCAAAGTCAGGCTGTCTTGGTGTGGACGGGCCTTGCTGTGTTGCTGGACCAGGTGGTGGGGCCGCATATGGTGGAGGTGGGGGAGGGCATGCGTCGAGATCAGGATCCACCATTGGTCGTTATGGGAAAAATGTCATACTGGATTATTTGTCCTTTTTACTTTTGCAGTGAGGTGATAGAGAGAAGAAAACTTCTGAGAAGCTTTATCTGCTCCTTTTTCACTTGTTTTATCTACTTTAGGCATCGTTTTACACACGTTCTTTCTTTCCCTACTTTCAGATTCATTCTTCCACATTTTCAAACTTCTATTGTGACTTTCTATCCTTTCTGTAACTTTTTTTATCTGATCTATGCTAAATGATCCTCCTTGCGGACTCTTAACCTGGTACATCTATCCTTGCGGACTCTTAACCTGGTACATTTATCCTTGCGGACTCTTAACCTGGTACATTTATCCTTTGATTTTTCTGTGATTTGGGATACTCAAAAACTCATGAAACTTTGTACATATGTCGTAGGTGATGAAATTAAAGATCTCATGTGGATTCTTGGCTTGGTCGTTATAAATTGTCTCGATAGCGCCCCCTGCAGATTTTCAACAAAGCAGCCCCAGCGCCTCGTTTAACCTACATGTATGAAATTTGGTTGGCACATGTATCATATGGAGACTTAAAAAAAGTCTCTTGGGACCATGCTTTAAAATTAACCAAAAGTCGACCATTTAGATTTTTGTGTGAATTTCCCCTTGATTTCTAGTCGCTATACTTTAACGAACTCCTCCTAGGGACTTTGTCAGAGCCACTTCATATTTGGACAGTACAATCCAAAGACCTTTGTGATTAAAAGTTATCAAAAGCTTTATGTTTGATGGAATGGCGTAGCTGTGGTGTGGCGTTCATTTTATGCGATTCCCATTAAACTACATTTTCAGGCTTTGTATTTTGACAAACTCTTCCTACAGAGTTTATGCGATCAACATCAAATTTGGTCAGGACAATTTCAAGACCTTTGTGATGAAAATGTATCAAAATGGTGAATTTTCATTGAACGACCTTGATGTGGCGTGCGCCCACTTCGCTCACATTTTGTGCCATTCGCTATGAAAGAGGGAGTTGTTGTAACTCCAAGGTACATTGTCCAATCTGCCCAAAATTTGCTATGCATAATGCTATTTCAGGCTTGAGTACATTTCCATACCAAAATGTTCTCAAAGTCATAGCGCCACCTACTGGCAAAAGGAAATTACACTTTTTTTACTTTGATGTACTCCTCCTAGCCAGTTGATCTGATGGACCTCACATTTTCTGAGGAAAGCCTTAAGAGATTGATGATACTTCATCATGAATTTTGTGAGTTTGTGAAATGAGGCTCATGTACGACAAGAAGATTGAGGAACTTCAACTGGAGCTGAGACGTACGTCACAGCTGAGGAAGAGACGTACTGGACAGCTGAGGATGAGGCGTACGAGACAGCTGAGGAAGAGACGTACGAGACAGCTGAGGAAGAGACGTACGTCACAGCTGAGAAGCCTCATAATTGTCATCATCAGTTGTTTCAGATATTTCTCCATCAGCTCTCACATATCTGATGTCTCTGATGTCTCTTCATTATTTGTCCCATATATCTCATCATCAGATGTCTCAGATATCTCTTCATTGGCTGTCTCATATGTCTCTGATGAAGAGATGTACACGACAGCTGGGATGAGACGTACGGATGAGACGTACTTCACAGCTGAGGATGAGACGTACGAGACAGCTGAAGATGAAGAGATACCTGAGCTGATGAAGAGATGTCTCTTCATCAGATGTCTCAGATATCTCTTCATCAGATGTCTAATATGTCTCTTCATAATTTGTCATATATGTGTCATATATTTCATCATGAGAAGTCTCATATTTGTCATCATCAGTTGTCTCAGATATTTCTCCATCAGCTCTCACATATGTCTCAGATGTCTCTTCATTATTTGTCCCATATATCTCATCATCAGATGTCTCAGATATCTCTTCATCGGCTGTCTCATGTGTCTCAGATGTTGTAGGTGCCAAATGTTTCCATCAAATGCCTTTCCTCTATATGTACACTGGGTGGCGCTGTTCTTGGGTCCTGTGCTCACCTATATAAGCAATTAGGTAATTATTGACATCAGGTGTTGGACCCCGGAAAGGGAAAGGGTTTTGACCGCTGTCGCGGTAAGAATGAGTTTGCTCCACTGTGCACCAATTAGTATGTGTACCACGGCACGAACGAATAACTAATATTCATACCAAGTGAACGTGTCGGTGGATTATGTCTGCAATCAAAAGGTGAACGCGGAGGTAATCGAGGCTGACAGAACAGCGCGTCAGACAGATCGATCCGGAAGAAAACAGCACCTCAGTAGCCCGAGTAATGGACCGGGCTCCTTTAATAGATATCTTTTAATCAGCTGTCTCATATGTCTCTGATGAAGAGACGTACGCGACAGCTGGGATGAGACGTACGGATGAGACGTACGCAAAAGCTGAGGATGAGACATACGGATGAGACGTGCGCAAAAGCTGAGGATGAGACGTACGGATGAGACGTACGCAAAAGCTGAGGATGAGACGTACGGATGAGACGTACGCAAAAGCTGAGGATGAGACGTACGGATGAGACGTACGCAAAAGCTGAGGATGAGACGTACGTCACAGCTGAGGATGAGACGTACGAATGAGACGTACGGATGAGACGTACGCAAAAGCTGATGATGAGACGTACGGATGAGACGTACGCAAAAGCTGAGGATGAGACGTACGTCACAGCTGAGGATGAGACGTACGGATGAGACGTACGAATGAGACGTACGGATGAGACGTACGAATGAGACGTACGGATGAGACGTACGCAAAAGCTGAGGATGAGACGTACGGATGAGACGTACGCAAAAGCTGATGATGAGACGTACGGATGAGACGTACGCAAAAGCTGAGGATGAGACGTACGGATGAGACGTACGCAAAAGCTGAGCTCTACTTTAACGAACTCCTCTGAGGGAATTAATCAGATCAACTTAGAATTTGGTCAGAACAATCTAAAGACCTTAGTGATTAAAAGCTTGAGGTTTCATGGAATGTTGAGAATGTGGTGTGGCGGCCATTTTACATGGTTCGCCAGCATACATCAAGCTGTTGTACCTCGACTGTACTTTTTCAAAACTGTTCCAAACTTGACATGCTTGATGACTGTCATGGCTTTAGAACTTCTGCATGCCAATATTATCTCATAGCGCCACCTTCTGGCAACCATGGCCGTAAGCAGGATTCTAAAATGACAGCTGTCCAAACAATGAACTTGTTAAATATTCCTGGGCACAACACCACAAAATAAGACTTCTCTGATCTAAATATGTGCAACGTGAGATGTTTGGAGAACATTCGGCCATTTCTCCTGGACTGTTCCCGCTTTGAGTCACTCAGCAATGATCGTCAGAGCTACCTGCACAAACAAACAGTCGGTTTTGAGACCTGCATTTACTTTGACAGTCTGTTATGTTACACTAAAGCGCATTCACAAACAATGATCTTTTTGTCAATCTTTACAGGCTTAGATTTAGTCTGAATCGAGTCTGAAGACCTGACAAAATGACCTGGCTACGCCGCTGGTACCACAGGAAATAGCGCCTGACTCGTGCACGCAGTGTGTGACGGTCACAGAACTGAATGGCCACATCAACCAGAGTCCTGCCAGTACCCTCGACATGCGTGAAGATGCGAGGGCCTGATCAATGCTGCTTGCAGCTTTAATGTTTGTCTTGAAATTGGTTTAAAAAAAAAAAAAAAAAAAAAAAACTGTTTTAGACCGTCGTGTGGTTTTATGAATTGAGGCACTTCTTATTCTCATCTGAATCTCCAAACACACACACACACACACACACACACACACACACACACACACACACACACACACACGGTGCGTCATTAACCTCGGGGTGAAGGACAGAGAGGCAGTACTGACAGCTGGATCGCTGCTGAGTGTCTGTGTCTGTGCCCAGCAGTCAGATAACAACATCAGCAGCCTTTCCAGCCAATCAAGAACAAGCAACTTGTTTCCAACATTTTTAAATAACAGATGCTTATATATTCATGGCAGTTTGAGTTCCGGATGAAATATCACCAGTGTGCGTGTAATATCACCTTTAGAAAACATTAATAATAGAAGTCGTCCGGAGTGAGGGGCAGATCTCCGATTGGTGGATCAGTCCCACGAGCCGACCTCTCCCGAGAGCTCATTACAGAAACACGACAGCCAATCAGAGAGCAGCCGCCGGGCTTCCCCGACGCCCGACAGGACGATGGATAGGCTGCGGGTCAGCGGCGATGCAGGGGATTGTGGGACAGATGATTAAGGAGGAGGACGAATTAAACATCCCGGACGACCCACGGAGTCGTGTTCGGGTTTAGTTTCCGTTACGCGCAGCAGATGTTGAGGTATTTCAAAGGATGAGTGAAAACGAGGAACCTGCTGGTGGTCGGTCAAACAGCAGGATTCATCGGGTGCTTCTCAAAGTCGAGGAAGGATCCTTAAAGTTTCACGGACGCTGCGTCATCGAATCCCGTCAAAGGACCGTCACAATGTCGAGGACGCTTAAAATGATACCAAGGATTGAGTCTTTCAACGTATAATAAATGTATTATTATTATTATTTCCTTCAGAGGACTTCAAGGATGTGTGTGTGTGTGTGTGTGTATCCTGCACACTCCCAAAACACCCACAATCCTTTGCACAATGGTGCATTTCCTGTCAAGGACAAGATAAATGGAGTCTGGTAGCTTTAAGGAGAGCATGACGACTGTTCATGAGGGGTTTTTTTTGTCAAAGTGATGACAATTGTTGTCATAGTTATGTATTATTTTTGTCATTATCACTAGATGTTTTGTCTTAATCATGAGATTTCTTGGCAACATTATGAGTTTTTTGTCAATATTTAAAGATTTCTTGTCATAATGAGATTTTTTTTTGACATAATCATGAGATTTTTGTCATTATCACTAGATGTGTTGTCATAATTAGGAGATTTGTTGGCAACATTTAAATATTTCTTATCATAATTAGGAGTTTTTAGTCAATATTTAAAGATTCCATGTCATAATTAGGAGATTTCTTGTCATAATTATGAAATATAGAAGTCATAATACTGAGATATTGTCTTTCTTTGGTGAATGCGGTTCCCTGTTGGATCTGAACTCCACCTGGACCCTGAGACACACACAAACACATCGACAGACGTCATGGACCTGGTACCTGCTGTGCTGGCGAACACCTCGCTCTGCGCCGAGCCCTCTGAGATGATGGAGGCGGCGGCGGCTGCGGCTGCGGTCGCGTCTCCCGTTGGCGAGCGCTCAAATGTCAAAGTGCCCGAGGTGGTGAACTGTCCCGACGGGGACACCGTGACTGTTGGTGGAGGACAGACGTGTCAAGACATGTTTGGACAGCCAGAAACACTTCTGGAGACAATGTTTAAATGTTCAACTGTCACTGAATGCTCACGTCTTATTCAGAGGACCACCAACGAGTCGGTGTGTCAACATCTCATTCATTTAAATAACTCAGAGGCGCTTCAACAGGATGATGGGACCAGAATATTCGGGTGGTTTCACCTTATCTTATAATGGATATATTCCTCCTTAACTCTCAGACTTTATATTGTGACTGTGAGCTCATGAATCTATGAAATAATCTGATTTAACGGACATAAACCGTCTGATCCTGAACCACAAACTATCTGTTCTCTTCTTCTGCGGTGAGGCTCCACCAATCACACGTCGGGCTGAGGTCACCTGACGTACACGTGGTCCCCGGCGTCAGCGTAATGTTTTTGGGGGCGGGGAGCTCCTTCTTCGGGGAGGCAACCAGAGGCTCGTTGTCCTTCTTCCGTCTCTTGTACGGGACGAAGAGGCGGACTGGACCGGTCTGATGGAGACATGACAAGACGCTTTAAAATCAGCAACAATGAGATGAAATCATTCGTTTATGTTCTTCTTCCAATACTTCTCCTCGTTAAATAAAAGAAGCCAAAGTTGTCAAACGTTAAATGTCACCTAAACTAAAAACTTTGTTCAAAACTGGTGAAACTATCATTTCAATAAAGAATTATCGGATCAAAGAATAAGAAAAATAAAATATGTTTTTGTCTAGAAAACAGTTTAAATAAATCCCCGGTAGATAAAACAAAGGTCACAGCTACAGAAGAGAACTAAATTAAATTTACCATACTGATGTTTTCTACTTCCAGAGTCTCTCCATCCTTTGGACACTGAAGAGAAAGAAGACAAACACAAACTGAATCATCCTGATGTCTGACTTCTGTTCTTTTATGATCAACCATTAAATGCAATCGTTCCTTCAATTTATCGGTTTATACAGGTGTCCAAAAATGACAGCAGATATCCATTGTTTGTTTCCGTTACGGTACGTTGTGTCCCGTAATGCGGTGTCCCGTAATGCGGTGTCCCGTTACTCTCTGTCCCGTAACGCTCTGTCCCGTTACTCTCTGTCCCGTAACTCTCTGTCCCGTCACTCTCTGTCCCGTAACGCTCTGTCCCGTAACGCTCTCTGTCCCGTCACGCTCTGTCCCGTCACGCTCTGTCCCGTAACGCTCTGTCCCGTCTCTCTCTGTCCCGTCTCTCTCTGTTCCGTTACGCTCTGTCCCGTCTCTCTCTGTCCCGTAACGCTCTGTCCCGTAACGCTCTATCCCGTAACGCTCTGTCCCGTTACTCTCTGTCCCGTCTCTCTCTGTTCCGTTACGCTCTGTCCCGTTACTCTCTGTCCCGTCTCTCTCTGTTCCGTTACGCTCTGTCCCGTCTCTCTCTGTCCCGTCTCTCTCTGTCCTGTAACGCTCTGTCCCGTAACGCTTTATCCCGTAACGCTCTGTCCCGTTACTCTCTGTCCCGTTCTGTGGCCGGGTAAAAATCACTGCTAACTCACCCCTGTCAGGTCATCACAGCAGGCTGCACAGGTGCAGGAAGCAGCATGGGGGTTCAGGATACGCTCCTACACACACACACACACACACACACACACACACACACACACACACACACACACACACACACACACACACACACACACACACACACACACACACACACACAAAATACTTTAGCTCTGTGTTCACGAGCAGCTTGTAAACAATTGCTTAGTGTAGCATAATATAGAGGCATGTACTCCTGCAGTACAGTGTAGTACTACAGACGTATTAGTGTAACGTCATATAGAGGCATGTACTCCTGCAGTACAGTGTAGTACTACAGACGTATCAGCGCAGTAGTACCTGTATGAGGCAGAGCAGAGGCCTGCCAGCGTATCTGATGCTCCTCTTCCAGTCTTTGCTGCTCGCTCTTCCCGCCAGACCCTCAAACTCGGTGGGGGTGAACCACTGCTGGTTGTGTCTGATGCAGCGACCTTTTCCCCCTGAACAGAGACACGACGGCGTCAGAGCGCCTCACGACTCAGGAGACAGTACCACAGAGTAGAACAGCGTGAAGAACGTAGGTCTGGTTCTTTGATTAAAACCAAAAACAAAAAGTCAAAAGACCGAAGGAGAAACGTTAACGGCGACTCCCGAGATTAAGAAATGAATGTGGTTGTTGCAGCGGTACATGAACTAAAATAAGAATAAAATAAGAATTCTGCTGGACTAATAAAGGATTATCTTATCTCATTTTATATCCTCTTAACTTAAAAGGTGTGATAAAACAGCGAACACACACCGCTATCACCATGTCACCTCTGCATTTATTTGGTTCATTTATTTGATTTATTAGAAATACTCCAGTAGCCTGAAGCAATTATTTCCCAGTGCATTTAAAAAGCACATGATGACGGCGCTAGACTGAAAAAACAAACACAAAAGAGTGAAGTGACTCATGTCCACGGTGCAGCGGTGAGGAGGAGCAGATGACCTGGTTCAGCCTTGAGGAACACGGCTGAGAGCGACAACAGAGACAGAGAGTAAAGCCTGCCGTCGGTCACCTGATCCCAGACGGGTCTTGTAGAGGACCCCGCTGGTGTTCCTGCAGCGGACCGGCAGCTCGCTGTTGTAGACCGAGGGGTCCCAGTTGTACTTGGAGCAGGAGTCCTTGTCCTGGGGCGGAGTCAGCGGGGTGGGCGGAGTCTGTGGGCCTGAGGGAAGGACGAAACACACACACACACACACACACACACACACACACACACACACACACACACACACACACACACACACACACACACGGATGAGTCTGAGAGAGTGGTGGATCGATCTCTCTCTCTCTCTCTCTCTCTCTCACACACTCTCTCTCTCTCTCACACACACTCTCTCTCTTTCACACACACTCTCTCTCTCTCACACACACTCTCACACTCTCACACTCTCACACACACACGTACTTGATGTCATTGATGCAGCAGACTTGAGGCCAGTAGCCTCCACGATGCTGCCGTCAGTGTGAACCACGATCAAGGTGGCCTTCTGGGTGCTGAGACCGTCTCCCAGCTGGAGGGTTGTCCTCCCACTCTGTGTGACACGCACGCATGCGCACACACACACACACACACACACACACACACACACACACACACACACACACACACACACACACACGCACACGGTATACACAGTTAGATAAAAGAAGGTAATGATGGTGCAGTATAAGAGGCACAGAAAAGTACAACGATTGAGGCTTTAGTGTCTTGCTCAAAAGGCACTTCGACAGTAGAGCCGGGGATCGGACCGGCAACCTTGTGGTTAAAGAACGAGCCCCTCAAGCTCTGAAGTGACCACTCCTCTAAACCAGCAGTCGAATTATGCACAGAAGTGATTAATAAGTTGAGGTACTTATTCCTGATATAACATACTAGAACTCTACTATGATGGACCTGACCTTCTGATCCACAGTGAACTGGGGAGTTATTTTGTTTCACCAGCAGGTGGCAGTGTGCACTCTTTAAATTAAAGCTTCCAGAAATTGGCCTCATTTTCCAGCAATGCCTTTACTCAAATGTACTTTTTTGGGGGTTTTGACAAACGTGAACTGTACTTATTTCCATTTTATGATACTTTAAACTTCTACTCAACAACATTTCAGACGGAAATATTGTACTTTTTACATGTATTTGTCACTAACAGTTACTTTTTACATATAAAAACATATGAAATGCTTATAAATGACACAGTATTACACTACTAATCTACCCAGAAGTAAACAAAGTCTTTAAAGATGCTGTTAAAAAACAGAAAAGTGCATTTCGAAGCTGATCTGAAAGCACAGCCTGCACGAGAGCGACACTGAGCATGTGCAGTAGCGCGAGTGTTGACGTACCAGCACGTGTTCGGGGAGACTTCCTGACGTGGCGACCGTCGTGGTGAAGACGTTGTCCTCTCCGGCGTGAACGTCCGCCACCGTCACAGCCGTCACCTCTGATTCAACGACAAGAACTCAACATGTCATTTCATACATACACCTCCAGATGCAGTACTTCTACTGTAGTATAGCTACTGCAGTACTCCTGTAATACGTTAGGATACAAGTATATTACCACAAGCTAACTTCAGTATTGTGATGGCAGCGGTAGAGCTACACAGGCAATAATGGAAGTGATCAAAATCACAGGAGCTATTCTACATTTGCCATTATAAATGAATGTTGCATTGTCATCATTATTTGGCAATCATTGAGGGAGCCTTGACAAACGATCTACCCTCACAAACTCACGTTACAATCTCAAAAGTTGGAATTTTACTAAGGTTGTTGCTTTATTATTTTAGCCATTGCCGAATTTGGCAGCGCGTTCAAATCAGTAAATGGAGTAGAGAGAGTAAATTATTTTTAACCCTCTTATTTATATATTTATATATATATATATATATATATATATATATATATATATATATATATATATACATATATACATATATATATACATATATATATATATATATACATATATACATATATATATACATATATATATATATATATATATATATATATATATATACATATATACATATATATACATATATATATATATATATATATATATATATATATATATACATATATACATATATACATATATATATACATATATATATATATATATATATATATATATATATATATATATATATATATATATATATACATACATACAGAACAGGTACCAACATTTCATAGTAAAACTGCTCATCAAACCTAATTTAAACACAACGTAACATTTTCATTTTTAGTTTGATTTTTAAACATATAATCAGTTTGTTTCAGCATGTGTGTGTGTGTGTGTGTGTGTGTGTGTGTGTGTGTGTGTGTGTGTGTGTGTGTGTGTGTGTCTGTTCTCGTTTAAATCACTTCTTAAAACACATTTTTAGACTGGCTTTTATGCGATGTTTTATTTCAGTTTTATTTTTATTTGTATTTGTTGATTTTATTAAATTATTTTACTAAGTCTAGTAAGTCTATACACATGTATATTATTTTATTTATTTCTTAGTTTATTGTTATCGTATCTACTGTCTCACTGAGCTTTCTGTTGTTGTTATTATTGTCTTGTTTTTGCTGCTTTGTCTGTCAAAGCACTTTGTAAACGCTGTTTTTAAGGTGCTCTATAAATAAAGTTATTATTATTATTATTATTATTATTATTATTATTATTACAAACACGAAGTGCAGCTGTCAACACTGCCGTTATTATTATTATTATCATTATTATCACACTGTGCGTTTCAGCGCCACCCATGCTCAGCGGAGGCCTACTAGCTTGCCTGCATAAGCCGCCTCGGCCTCGTCTGAGTTCGGCATGGACTCGGCAACCATGTCGAGGTTTCCCGGGTCCGCCATCACGGCCATCGTGGTGACTTCGGCCTCCGATTCGGTATCCGAGCCCACTTCCGGTTCATCCAGCACGAGCGCCTTCGTGGCCGAGTCCGCTTCGTCCATTCCCCCTAACCGCCGAACACGACAAGAGCCGAATGTGACCGAGCAACAAACCCGAGGGGGCCAAGCGCGTGGAGTCCCGAGCGCTGCCGAGTCCGGTACGAACTCGAAACGAACCCGCACAAAAAGCTTGTTGTAATCCGTTCACCGAACCGGCGAAATCAACGGGAAAACGTCCAAAAGAACCAGGCGAGCTGTTCCGGAGAGACTGCAGGAGGACGGCTGCTCGGCTGTTCGTTTTCTCATGAAGTCTCAGGAAAGAGATGAACCGGAGAATACCGGAAGAACACGAGTGGATCCGAAGCGACACACAGCGGCCAATTCACACACATGCAGGGAATAACGTGAAATATAGTGGAATAAGAGAATATAATGATAAAGACAATTCATTATATTTAATATATTTAATATATTATTTCAATATTAGTATTTATTTATGAAACGAGGCAGTGGTGGAGGAAGTATTTAGATCCTTTTCTTGAGTAAAATACCACGCTGTAAAATACTCAGTTACATGTAGAAGTACAAGTAGTTGAGTAGAAGTAGAAAGTATGATTGAAAGATGATATTCAAGTAAAGTGCAAGTACCACAAATTTGTACTTGAGTAAATGTACTTCCCACCATTAAATCAAGATAAAAATGTTATTTCTAGGCAGTAACTACCACTGAGAACACAGTATTTTCACTGGTATTTGGGGATTAATTAGACAGGTTATATGACTAAAAGGGTGATTGCATTATTTGTACTGATTTATTCTACTCGTAGGCCTATAGTTTAAAACACTGCATTTCCCCGTCAGAACTTTATTCCTGATTTGACGCAATAGTCAGACCTCCATTTTGGGAGGTAATATTTACCCAAATATATCTTTAATTTAATCTATTATGAATTCTAGGATCATCTTCACAAAGAGTCATACGAGTCAGATAGTAAAAATATAAACCTTTTTATTGATGAGTCACACATGTTAGTAGAACCAGAACCCAAATAACTCTTGTAAAAAGAAGCAATTATCCCGCAAACAAATTCTACAAATAAAGCCATTTAATGTGTATTAATAACAATTTTAAATGTTGGCTGTGGCTGTTAGCAGTTTAGACGTCTGGAATGTAAACACATGGAGAAAGGAAATCATTTTTAACCCTCTTATATGATGATAATATATATATAAATTTATAATACAATATATAGATAATAGAATACCAACATTTCATATTAATTACTAGAAGGGAACAGGCTTTTACCGCAAAAAACCACTGAACTAAAACGGCTCAAAACTTTCATTTTTAGAGGGGTTTTTTAAACATATAATCGGTTTAATATAATCAAAACACAGACATGAAAAATAAAACGGTTGATCGACGGTCCTTCGACGTCACCGGCTGCACTGAAGACCGGCCAATAGCAGACGGCGACGTCACTTCCTGTCCTCACCGGCTGCTGCGTCTCAATTCCACACTACCTACAATTATGTCGTTATATACGTTTATTTTTCTTAAGGAAGTGAAAAAATACGCTCCCCCAAAAGCACAATGTTTTTCCAAGAGATGTTATACTTTCACAGCCGCAAGTCGTTCCTTCATTTCCTTTGTGCATTTAGGTTTCTAGTCTGTTATATTGTTATATAATTTTGTCACTTTTGCAGTGTAAAAGTAAAAAGTGCTTTAAATGATTGTGTACTCTGTTCTGCTCCCACCCGTGATGCGTTCAGGCTCCACCTTCTCCTTGCCCGTATAAGGACATCCTGGCTGCGGCAGATGGGGAACAAAAAGTGGTGCAGGTATGGTTTTTTGTGTGTTTTAATAGACTCCAGCATCTTTGGTATGACAACGCCCAGCATTGTCTGTCTCCCCCCCCTCCCCGACGACACCCCCTGCTGGTCAAAACAAAAAATGTTTTCTATCTACTTCCTGTCAGTAGAACCACAGAGACGGGTTATGACGTCAGAGTCGCACCGGCTCCTGGCTGATTGTTTTTGGGGGGGTTTTGGGGTTTCTTCCCCCGTCTGTCAGCGCTGAATCCTGGAGACCATGTAGTAGAGCAGGAAGAAGACCAGGACGAGGCCCACGGAGACGTAGCAGAGGATGCGGCGGTTGTCTCTGCCGGATCGCACCATGGTGGAGAAACGCTTCACGCTGCCGCTCAGCAGGCCCGTCGCACTCAGGAAGTTAGAGTCCTGAAGAGGAGAGGAAGTAAAGATTGTGAAGGGTCTCTTATAAACCTTAACTGTACAGAGAAGCTGGCCTTTATCTGAGACAACCCGCTGTTATTATTATTATTGACCCCGACAACATCTCCCATGAGCCTTTGTCAGAAGCATGGGATAAGTTGTGACAAGTGGAAGAAGCCAATCAGAAACCCCGCTGTGTCCAGGGACTTGTCATGTAAATTCTTGTAATGTTATATAAAGTAATATTTATGTAACTCATTGGTCAGTACTCACCATGCCGTCCAGATACTCGTTCTGATCGTCAGCCTCTCTGTCGATGTCGTACGCCAGCTGTGAGATTCAGAGACAGGACAGATTATCCGGTTAAATAAAACAAAACCTGCAGAGTTCTTAAACTTGTTTTTTCGCATGTGAATGCAAAGACTGTACAAAAGATGTCAATCACAGCAAGCCCCGCCCCTAAAGCATCCCCTGCTTTATGGTCTGTTTGACTCTAAATGGATCATAATGTACTAAATGAACATCATGCTGTATTGAAGAAGACTGTAAACTAGAGATTGAGACCATAAACTCATGTTTACAATGTTTACTGAGGGAATAAATCAAGAGAGAAGTAGAGTCATTTTAGACTAGACTTCCGCAACCAGAGGAGTCGCCCCCTGGTGGACACTAGAGAGAAATGGTGAAATCGGTAGATGAAGAGAGTAATTGTTGATTGTTACTAACCGATTTCAGTCTGGAGACTTTGGTCGCCAGGTTCTCGGCCAGACGTTTGTTTTCAATGTCCAGCATGTCGTCCACAGAGTCGTGACCTGGAAACGCACAAACACATTGGATCAGAAATGTAACAGTGGTTGTTGCAGACACTAGGTTTCTGTGTAAAGTCCTCTGTAGCTCTGTAGGATATTTTTTTATTGTGCTCAGTGTCACTATAATAGACTAGTAAACATACTACAAACTGCTGTTTGTAAAAGTAGAATTTGTGTTCCTGTGTGAGAAATTATAGGTACACATATCGTAAAAAAAAAAAAAAAAAAATGAGAACAAGGTTGTCAGCAAACATGAATATACAATTAGGTTTAAACGGATCTTTTTCTAATCAATACGACAGGTTTTTCTTTTCTTTTTTTAAAAATCATCTACTAATGAACTGCTAATAAACTCTACATAATATAACTGCTCTATCAATTACGGCGTATGTCTTGATTAATCAAATAAGTAAGTATTTACTCTCTGTCTTTTTAGCTAAATCATACATCCATAGATGTATTAAAAATGGCGGCCCTTTGGTTTCATGACGTTTCGATCTTGTGGGCGTGACCTTTCGGTCAAACGGCTAGTCGACGGGGTTCCCCGTTCTCCCGGCCTTGGCAGCAGGGAGTTGACTTACTTTACATTTTGAATTTATTAGCCCCAATTCAAGCTACGTCACCTGATTATCTAGCTACATGCAAGTAAAAAGGTAAGTAGAAACTTGACATTGCATAAATGTATGGTTTTTTTTTTTCAAATTAATTAAATTAGTATTAAGGGTCAACAATTTGACCGCTAATTTAACAGCGCCACGTGACGTCAATTACCTCGGTCTTTAGCCGTGAGCTAACGTTAGCTAACATTAATCTAGCTACCATTTATTGAATGTTGGCGCTTTCAAGAAGCTAAAAGTTGTATGGGCACTATGCTGGTGAGAATGTCCTCCGATGTTGAGTGAATTTCTACAAGTATTTAGCTTTAAAGAGACAAGTTTCTCCTAAAACTCAAAGTTATTGGTAGCGGCAGTCCAGTTAAGCTAACGGACGTTAGTTAGCTAGCTAAAGTCACGTAACGTCAACTTCATTTAACGTCAAGTAATAACGTAAAGCTAACGTTCAAAACGCAGCAATTACTGTTATTAAACGGTCTGTTCGTCGAGTAGTTGAGGAATACATTGCTTTATAATAACAATACATAATTCATAGTTAAGTAATCTACAATGAAATAATAATGAATTACCGATTTTTACCCCGAATTAATGTAACGTTGCGCTAAACGAGTGGCAGATTCCCAATGGTTTTAAAGGTTTTAACGTGCAGCACTTCGTACTGACAAGCTTCCTACTGCAACGTGTCACTGCTGAATATGTTGTCATACAAGTTAACTAACAGCACTATTCACTGGCAGCTGACGTTACCAGACTAAACTAAATGTAAATGAATTAGTTGCTGTGTCGAAGTCTAGTCCTCCGAATAGTTTATCCCCCGTTAAAACTGTACACCATGTCATACAGAAAGCAAGCCAACTGTGTCGGTCAGTGACAAACATACACGATAATTCACTTCTTCCTTGGATGAGGATATGTGTTCAGCTAAGTTAGTTAGCCCGTTAGCTTAGCTCCAGTTCAGCTCTTAAGTGAAGTAACTAACATATCTATTTGAACCCTATCAAACACACAGTTGGATCTGATACGGCATCAACACGACTGTGACAGGAGCTCCTGTATTACTGCCGAAGACGGTCAAACGGCTGAATATTTAAAAAGTGAGTGTACGTGTCAAAATAAATACCTCTATTCCAGTCCGCCATGTTGATGAGTGACGTCACGATCAGCTGTGTACACTTCGATAGGCTCACCCTCCTCCCTCCTGTTGAAGCCAACCGGCTCTCCTCACTTCTTCTTTAGTGTTTGTTTGTTATTGGCAAACCGGTGTAGAGGTGCATTGTCGCCACCCACTGGACTGGAGTGTGGAGCTGTGGATTTGCAGAAAAAATAATGTTTTTAAATACTGTAACGAGTTCTTCCTGTATCACTTCAGTCCAAGTATTCTTGCCAGGTTTTGCACTTACAGACTCCTTTCTGATAGTTTTAACCTGTGTTAGTGGTACTTAACTGTATGTCAATTTACTGTCATTTTAATGATTGTTCAGCCAATATGTACTATAAGAGATGTCCAATCCCCTATAGTGTAGTTTGAGTAGCACCTGCATGACAACCTTCCAGACAGAAGTTATTAAGACTCCATTTCTTAATCCAAACAAACATGGTAGCTTCTTTGCTTTCTTACATATTTCCCTGCTTGATTTGTATTACCCAAGAAGCAAAATAAACACATTATTGTGCATGATGTAACATATTATAGAATAATGTAGGCCTGACTAATGATAAGATGTTTTACTATATTTGGTGCATGACATCCAAATTTAGCAAAAAGGTTGGTATGTGTTTTGTTGAAAAAAAAAAAAAAAAAAGCAAAGGTTTTTGTTTTGTCACTCAGTTGTGGAATAACAGTATAATGCAGAACATGGAAGTTTTCCTCAGGAGATAGGAGAGTGTTAGGCCCGTACACAGATATTATTAAAACAAATGTTTTCCTCTCCATTTTAAAACAATATCTGTGTACATGTGGACAGGGCCTTAAGGTGGTCAGTGTGTTGACTGTGTGTGACCATGTAGCATCACACACACACACACACACACACACACACACACTGTACAGACTGGTAAGCTGACTTAATCACCTTCAGATCTGACTTGTAACATGCAGTTAAGTGTGTACTATAGTATGAGGTCAAAGGTCTTACTAGCTCAGTGTTAAAATACTATCATGCAACTGTGAAACAGTGATATCACCCTGTGTGTGTGTGTGTGTGTGTGTGTGTGTGTGTGTGTGTGTGTGTGTGTGTGTGTGTGTGTGTGTTGAGTTAATCCGCCTGTATCTCTATGTGCTGTAATCCACCTGTGTGTGTGTGTGTGTGTGTGTGTGTGTGTGTGTGTGTGTGTGTGTGTGTGTGTGTGTGTGTGTGTGTGTGTGTGTGTGTGTGTGTGCGCCACCTGACGTCAACCGGCATCAGTGCTGCTCAGATGGTGGGGGGAAGGGAAGTGTGCATGAGTTTTGTTTCCTGGTGGTTGTACACTCTTACCCCCCTGCCCTCTTCTCTCTAGTCTGTTTAGATGATGGTATTTTACTTTCAGCAGGTGGAGCCCAAGCAGCAGCAGGTTTAGTAGAGTGTGTGTGTGTGTGTGTGTGTGTGTGTGTGGACCTGGGCTGTGACTCTGTGTAGACCTGGTGTGTGTGTGTGTGTGTGTGTGTGTGGACCTGGGCTTTGTGACAGTGTAGACCTGGTCTGTGACAGTGCACCTGCTGGTGTGTGAGGACCCGGTCTGTGTGGACCCGGTCTGTGACTCTGTGTCGACCTGTTGTGTTCTGCTCAGCAGGAGGAGCTGCAGCAGCAGCAGCAGTGTCTCTCTGGCGCTCACTGAACTCACAGATTGTCTAATTAGATTAAGCGAGGCTTTCCTCCAGATAATCATTGAGCCAGCTCCCGTTTCTTCCTCCGATGGAGCGCTGCTTGTGGCTGCGAGCTTTCTGAAGGTCAAACTGAAATTTCTGAGGGAAACGGGCTGGTTTTTTGGGAGTCAATTTTGGGTCTCGGGGAGCAGGTCTGAGGAGGCTGTGGCTGGGTTATGGGCTGTTTCTGGAGCTGTGAGTGTGACGCTGCTCAGAGTAATCGGACTGCCATTAATACCTGCTGCCGCTAACAGGAAGCGATGGGGGAAGTTTCTGTAAGTAAAGCCTTTCTTCTCCTCAGTCAAGTGTGTGTTGTTTCTGTCAAAAAGAGTGTGTTTCCTCAGTGGAGAGAGCTGGCTGCTCAGTCTTTAGTTTGTGTAGTATCACGTTCTGCTCTGATGACTAGTAAATATCCCTTTTTCAGCATCTCTAACGTGAAGATTTACGGTGTGATTTCCTGTTGTAAAACTGACTCTGTGTTTTTTTTTGGACTGTTGTTTGGAGCAACTAATGAGGTTCTGTAGTTTTGTACAAGTGAGCAGGACATCTCTATCCACCAATGTGACCAGAGATGGCTTCAGTTCACCTCCCCAGTAGACCTTTTTCTTTCTCCCTTTCAGCCTCAAACAGGCTGCTCCTCTCCTGCTCAGATTAAGCCTCGGCTGACTGATTGACACAGATTACAGTTGAAGGCACAGAGGTCACAACCTGTGTTGAGGAACACGTAGAAAGGCTGTCAGTTCACACACCAGCAGGCACAATGCTCTACACCACACACAGATATTATACATATATATTATATATATCTTAAGTCTTTCAAGTTTGTTTTTGCCTTGATCACTCTTGCTTTACTGCTGCTGCTGCCCTTGAGCAAGGTACTGTGCTAGAAAGGGTCTGATGTGATTATGAAACAGATATTTATGTGACAAATTTGACGTCATTCCCAGCATTTAAGGAAGATAATCAAAGTTTTTAAATTCAGTTCAACAAATGTTAATTAATCCAAATTAATCGCGGATATGAAAACAAATTTAAAAACGTATTGCTCAACAGTCTGGGTGTGTGAAATCTGCATTTTGTTGTGCAAACCTGTTGTTTAATGTCTATAAAATCACCTTGTAACCTTATAAAAAAAAATAACTTTGATATCTGAATTTTACATTTTGTTCCCCCCAAATAATGATGTGTTGTGATGATCATTAATATTTCAGATTTTAATGATTTAACTCAGTTAAATCTTTCTATATGAGAATCTACATGCTTTCTCAAAATCTCCACCATCCCATGGATATAAAATGATAGAAATCTTAAAGTTGGATTGACTGTTAAATTATGTAATTTTATTATGTCCAAAGATATTTGTTATATTGGGCTATACAAATACAAATTGTATACAAATTGAATTAAATCCGGCTTGCTTTATTGACATATTTGTTTGCTAGAGAAAGTCTCTATTTGTGTCTAAATATGTTCTCAGAATCAGTCTTTTGACGACGTGACGTGTCTCATCTCCCGACAGTCACAGAGTCCCTGTAAGGCCATATCTGCACCTGACCACTGAGTCTGTGTTTTTTGGGAGGCCTCCGTCGAGTCCCAGAGGAAAGGAGACATGGCCAACAACTCTTTTCGTGGGTCCAAACATGGCCGAAGCGGCGGCGGCGGCGGCGAGGCCAACCACGACGTGGAGTTCGGCTGCTCGCTGAAGGAGCTGTGCTCCCTCATGGACCTGAGAGGAGAAGAAGCGCTGAACAAGGTCAAGAATAGTTACGGAGATGTGAACGGACTGTGTGCCAGACTGAGGACGTCACCTGTCCAAGGTAAATATAATAACAAGCTAAACATGAGTTCAAACACAGGCGACGTGACGCTCCGCTCTAAATATGTTGTTTTTTTCCATCTGAGCCACTTTGGTCTTTAATGATGATGACTCACTGACCCCCCCCAGGCGTGGACAATATAAAACCAACAGAGGACATTTTAGGTTCAGTCCATTGTGTGACGGTCAAAGTCAACGGTGTCCTCCAGCCTCTGTTGACCCTTGCTCTGCTCCCTGTTCAGCTTCAGGGACAACATGAGACAAACACAAACACTCTGCTGTGGAGGACTCACAGCAGAGAGGACGACGTCATCCGTCTAGATGATGTGAAGTGGTCTTAAGTTTGACTTTAAAGACGTTAATAGAAAGAGAGTCTACAGTGAACCCAGATTAGAGTTTTGCCGACGCTGTACGGAAATCCCAGAGTGTTTCTTTAACTATTTAAATATATTAGAAATTGCTTACAGTGATCATGGTTACAGTGATCAACAGCTTTTAAGGATCAAAAACCTGAATTATTCCTTTGAAAATCCTGTTGAAGTTCTCGTAGTAATCCAGTAGTCCTCTTACAGTGTTCATTTTGGGCCTTTTCCTACATGTCATGTGGAAAATGATTTGAAAGCCACTGTAATTCATCACTACGTTACTCCCATTCCCAACACGCGGTCTCTTCAAAGCTTATGGAAAGAAGCTTCTTCAGTATTCCTGCAACATTTAGTTTAATCTTGTTAAAAGTCGCCACAATGACAGCGGAGTGACAGATGCGCTTCGTCTGTTCTCAGCATCAAAGTGACAATTTCCACTAAGATACCGAAACACTTGCTTTGTAAAGCCTCATTTAAATGTCGCCTCCCCCTTGTGATGTCTGCAGAGTTCGGGACACCAAAATGTCCCACAAATGGGCAAAAACTGATTTCGTGGTCCGGAAAATACCGAATTCTCCCATGCTGGTTGTTTGCGTCTAGTGCTGACGCGATCGTGACATTTTAGTTGAGGATTAATTGTCATACAAATCGTTAAATTGTCTCTTTCTGTCGATTCACGCCGCATAAGAGTTGCTGTTGTGTTTTGACTTCACGACTAAAGCTAAAACACTTCATCGAAAACAACGCGACCGTTCACAAAATCAATTAATCTATAAATAATAAGCTTAAATAAAGTGACCAAATAAAACCTAAACTGTTCTACTGCTTCGATCATGCATCCACCGTCACTCTGTCTCTCTCTGTCTCTCTCTGTCTGTCTCTGTCTCTCTCTGTCTGTCTCTGTCTGTCTCTCTAACATCGACATTCTAAAATATGTCCCATTTAAGATCTGTCTCCGATCATTGTCCGCTCAGACATGATACTATACAGACATGATACTATACAGACATGATATACAGACATGATATACAGACATGATATACAGACATGATGCTATACAGACATGCTATACAGACATGATGCTATACAGACATGATATACAGACATGATGCTATACAGACATGATATACAGACATGATGCTATACAGACATGATATACAGACATGATATACAGACATGATATACAGACATGATATACAGACATGATGCTATACAGACATGATGCTATACAGACATGATGCTATACAGACATGATGCTATACAGACATGATATACAGACATGATATACAGACATGATGCTATACAGACATGCTATACAGACATGATGCTATACAGACATGATATACAGACATGATATACAGACATGATATACAGACATGATATACAGACATGATGCTATACAGACATGATACTATACAGACATGATACTATACAGACATGATATACAGACATGATGCTATACAGACATGATATACAGACATGATATACAGACATGATATACAGACATGATGCTATACAGACATGATATACAGACATGATGCTATACAGACATGATATACAGACATGATATACAGACATGATATACAGACATGATGCTATACAGACATGATATACAGACATGATATACAGACATGCTATACAGACATGATATACAGACATGATATACAGACATGATATACAGACATGCTATACAGACATGATATACAGACATGATATACAGACATGATATACAGACATGATATACAGACATGATATACAGACATGATGCTATACAGACATGATATACAGACATGATATACAGACATGCTATACAGACATGATATACAGACATGATATACAGACATGATGCTATACAGACATGATATACAGACATGATATACAGACATGATATACAGACATGATATACAGACATGATGCTATACAGACATGATACTATACAGACATGATACTATACAGACATGATATACAGACATGATGCTATACAGACATGATATACAGACATGATGCTATACAGACATGATATACAGACATGATGCTATACAGACATGATATACAGACATGATATACAGACATGATATACAGACATGATGCTATACAGACATGATATACAGACATGATGCTATACAGACATGATGCTATACAGACATGATGCTATACAGACATGATATACAGACATGCTATACAGACATGATATACAGACATGATATACAGACATGATGCTATACAGACATGATATACAGACATGATGCTATACAGACATGCTATACAGACATGCTATACAGACATGATATACAGACATGATATACAGACATGATGCTATACAGACATGATATACAGACATGATGATATACAGACATGATGCTATACAGACATGATATACAGACATGATGCTATACAGACATGATGCTATACAGACATGATATACAGACATGATATACAGACATGATATACAGACATGATGCTATACAGACATGATGCTATACAGACATGATGCTATACAGACATGATATACAGACATGATATACAGACATGATGCTATACAGACATGATATACAGATATGATACTAATGTGACGTAGTCCGTGGTGCTCGTTGTGTCCGGTCAGCCTGTGAAGCTTCTTGTTCATGATGTGTCCTCTGCTGAGTCCTGGTGGTTTGTGTGTTTTTCATGTGTCAGATGTCCAGAGGAGTCTTTTTTTTACGTTTTTAAACTTCATTTACTAAACTGAGACTCCGGCTGCAGGTTCAGACGGCGACGCTGAGCGTACAAAAGTCCGCCTGCAGAGACATAACCCAGTTAAAAAGACTTTTGGACTCTGCGTGTCACAATGTGTCTCACGCTGACCTGCAGACAGTGGACGGTTGAACGGCGTGTCTCATGAGTCTGCCCCTTGACATTTCCCTCTTCATCATTAATTCATTCCGTCTGTCTGTCTTGCATACGTTCGGCAAAACACCTTCGGTGTTTCGGGCCCCTGCTGACAGCGAGTAAAATGTCAGAAGCAGCTTGAAATCAGTGGAAAATCCATCACACAGTTTTACTTCTCTGTGTGGCCGATCAATTCACTGAGAGTGTAATCCCGCTCACCTGAAGGCAGAGGGCTTTGCTCGGTGCTCTTAAGATTCATTTTCATAGAACGTGAAGAGAAAGGCGGTGTGGGTTAAACAGCCTGACCCGAGTGTGTCCAGAGGGACGTGAGCATGACCCGACATGTCCTCCCGGTCCTCAAGAGGAAACCCGCCTCGTCGCTGCTCAACACACAACACCACAGTATCACACAGAGACACAAACAAGTTCAAATCATTGGAATTAACACTAATCCTAAACGTCATTGCATCTGCAGTTACTTTATGCCAATTGTAGTCACACAAACCTGTGTGTGTGTGTGTGTGTGTGTGTGTGTGTGTGTGTGTGTGTGTGTGTGTGTGTGTGTGTGTGTGTGTGTGTGTGTGTGTGTGTGTGTGACACTGTACGTTTAATAACACGAGACAACTTTTCCTTTTTATAATTTCTTTTACTGCTTTGATCGATCGTCAACAGCTGATCTGCTCTGAGCGCATTCCACTCTCTCTTTGTCGCTCGACCACACACAGACACACACACACACACACACACACACACACACACACACAATAATACTACTGTATTATACCAACAATGTGTTCTGATAATGACTGGTGGATTGCACTGAAACTGAGCTGTGGCAAACAAGTTGTTTCCATAATCTACTGTCTTTTGCGATGCGTGACAGAAGCACAAAGTGTGTATGTTGGGGGGGGGGGGGGTACAGTTACAAGAGGGATTTAAATCAAATCTTTAGCATTTCATTGGACCGCCGAAAGGGGGGCGGGCTTAGAGTTTAGTGTGATACGGAGCTCCAGAGGACTGTTGGCTCCTCACTGACACCTCCCTCCTCTGTTGTTGGATTAGCGGGACGAGGGAGAGATGAGAGGGAAACTAGCTCGTCACATACTGCATGTCAGGATCGTAGTTAGCTAACAGAGCGATATGTAGAGAGAGAAAAATTCATCATTTCTAGAACAATGTGGCTGATTTTTGTGTGACATGCAGATGAACGGCGTCAAACACACAACCTCTTCCCGTCTCTCTCTCCACATTGCTCTGTTAGTTTACTGCAATCCACTAATGAGGTTTCATAGCACAGCTAGTTGCCAAGTTAACAAGTTTTTACAAGCCACGTTTTAAACGCCTTCTAGTGCAGGATGAGTCATCAAACATTTTAAAATTGTTTCACAAAAGAGAAAGAACAGGGATTCTATTGAGACTGTGATGTAAAAGTACTCTGACGCTGATTCAAGAGGGACAAACTTATTTTTTATATCACAAAAGTCATTACATTTGTAGACAGTATGAAAACACAGGATTGTATGTAAGAGACAAAACCGATCAGAACACAATAATGACCGTGTGATGGTTTCTTCACATCTAGTAAAGAAACTAAATACTATATTAATCCCCCAGGAGGAAACGTAGACTATATACTCTGTTTAATGGTGCAAACCAGGATCGGGAGGACGACATGTCTCTGACGGTGTCTTTGTGTCTGTCCTGTTGCAGGTTTAGATGGAAACTCTGAGGACATCGACAGGCGAAAACAGGAGTTTGGACCGAACGTCATCCCTCCGAAAAAACCCAAAACCTTTTTGCAGTTAGTGTGGGAAGCCCTGCAGGACCTCACGCTCATCATCCTGGAGGTGGCAGCCGTCATTTCACTCGTCCTGTCTTTCTACAGCCCGCCCAATGTTGACAGAAAGAGTGAGTTCATATATATATCTATATGTATATTTTTCATATATTTTTCCACTGTTTTCTGTTGTATTTAGAGACTCCCCTCGTTGATGTCTTGTTCATGAGCTATTAGAATAAATACCATGCAGTATCTTGTGAAGTAGACAAACATTGGTCTTAAACAAAAGAACATTTCAAAACTCAATAAGTTGTATTTTTTGACAATATTGCATTCGTGGTATGAGTTAGACTAAAGCTTGGCTTTGCATTTAGAGGAAGGGAGAGGAGGAGGAGGCGACTCCTCTGGTTGTATAGAAGTCTAGTCTAAAATGACTCTACTTCTCTCTTGATTTATTCCCTCAGTAAACATTGTAAACATGAGTTTATGGTCTCAATCTCTAGTTTACAGTCTTCTTCAATACAGCATGATGTTCATTTAGTACATTATGGTCCATTTAGAGTCAAACAGACCATAAAGCAGGGGATGCTTTAGGGGGTGGGGCTTACTGTGATTGACAGGTCGCTGCCACGGTGTTATCCGGTCTGAGAGTTGTCCGTGTTTTCATCTTAGAACTTTCACAGTTTGTTTAATGTTCAAGCCGACATGGCGACGGCCAAATGCCGAACTCTAGGCTTCACGATGACTTCTTCCACTTCTTATATTCTCTCTACGGTAAAGAAGCGTGTTGACGCACAATTAATAAAACCCAAAACTCTCTGTTCAGACTGCGGCAAAGCAGCCGTCAGCGTGGAGGACGAGGGGGAGTCGGAGGCCGGCTGGATCGAAGGTGCTGCCATCCTGCTGTCGGTGGTCTGCGTGGTCCTGGTGACGGCCTTCAACGACTGGAGCAAAGAGAAGCAGTTCCGCGGCCTCCAGAGCCGCATCGAGCAGGAGCAGAAGTTCAGCGTCGTCCGAGGGGGTCAGGTGATCCAGATCAAAGTGTCCGAGCTCGTGGTCGGAGACATTGCGCAAGTCACGTACGGTGAGACGACACAAAGCATGCACTTTGTCTTTTGTTCAACTATAAAAGATTTTGAGGACAAACGTGTTCATATTAAGGTGTCAAAAGAAGTATTGTTTAGCTATTAGAGCTGAAGTTCTGGTCCCAGAGTGGTGCAATAAAGTCCAGAACTTATCCTTCTGTTTGCACCGTAGCCCTCCAATCAAATAGAAAAACTGAACAGCAAGGATTGTTGTTTCTTGCTCCAGGTGACCTCCTCCCTGCTGACGGAGTCCTCATTCAAAGCAACGATCTGAAGATCGACGAGAGCCCGATGACCGGAGAGTCGGATCACGTCAAGAAGAGCGTCGACAAAGACATCGTGTTGCTGTCAGGTGCTTCGCTCTCCTCTCTCTCTCTCTCTCTCTCTCTCTCGCTCTCTCTCTCTCTCTCTCTCTTCACATGAAATTCATTACAATATAGACAAACTTAGAATGTCGGCGTGTATGAAAAAGATGGATCCAGGACGTCGAGCAGCTTCCAGGTGCGGCACTACTTTCTCTCCCCCATGTGACCTGCTAAGAGGACAGAGGAGGGGATAGAGATCCAGAGAGGCTTGATTGAAGTACACAGTTTAAGGAGATCAGACAATTAGGAATGGTGCATGCCCAACTTCCCTTTGTGAGTCATCAGAAGGACCTTAAAGTCTTCTCCACCGTGAAAGAAGACATGCTGCGCAAGCAGACAAGGAAGAGTCACCGCAGTAACAGTAGAGCTATGATTTAACCCTTCAGTCGACAGTAAAATACACTGTGTCTGAATGAACAGCATTACTGTTCACTGTGAAAAAGAGAATCACAACGTCTAACCTCTCATGAGACCCACACTCTGAGAACTAGTGCAGTAGGTTAAAGTTCTCTCTCTCTGTCTCGCCCTCTATCTGTCTCTCTGTCTGTCTTTCTGTCTGTCTCTCTGTCTCGCTCGCCTTGTCTCTCTCCCCTTGTCTCTCTGTCTCGCTCTCTGTCTCGCTCTCTCTGTCTCGCTCTCTGTCTCTCTCTCTGTCTCTCTCGCTGTCTCCCTCTCTCGCTCTCTGTCTCGCTCGCTCTCTCCGTCTCTCTCTCTCTCTCGCTCGCTCTCTGTCTCGCTCGCTCTCTCTGTCTCTGTCTCTCTCTGTCTTGCTCTCTCTGTCTGTCTGTCTCGCTCGCTCTCTCTCTCTCTCTCTCTCTCTGTCTCTCTCTCTCTCTCTCTGTCTCTCTCTGTGTTTCTCTCTCTCTCTCTCTCTGTGTTTCTCTCTCTCTCTTTCTCTCTGTCTCTCTCTCTCTCTCTGTTTCTCTCTCTCTCTCTCTCTCTCTCTCTCTGTGTTTCTCTCTCTCTCTCTCTCTCTCTCTCTCTCTCTGTTTCTCTCTCTCTCTCTCTCTCTCTGTGTTTCTCTCTCTCTGTCTCTCTCTCTCTCAGGTACCCACGTGATGGAGGGCTCTGGTAAGATGTTGGTCACCGCCGTAGGTGAGAACTCTCAGTCTGGAATCATCTTCAAGCTGCTTGTCGCCGGCGAGGAAGGTGAGAGTGATGCTGAGGAGAAGGCGAAGAAAGCCAAGAAAAAGGAGCAGAAAAAGCAAGAGAAGAAGGACAAGAAGAGTAAGTTCAGAAGATAAAGGGATTTATCTTGTTGTTCTGTTCGCTGAAACTCAAACACACCGTCCAAAACATCAAAAAGTGGCCAATAGACGTGTTTTTCCCGAAAATATGATGTAGTTTGCTGCAGCAGAATGGGAGATTAGCCCATGGAGCTAACATTAGCAGAGCACACGTCATTGAGTTCTATGCTACGCTAGCTACTGAAGATGTACTGAACTTTGTAATGATTGTAACAGTGAGTAAAGATCCACCTGGTTTTACAGGAACAATGTTTCTTCAAGTTCATTCTCCATCCCTTAAAGTATCAATATTCTGTTTTGCACTTTTAATGTTTCGTTCCATGTGTTTGTCTAACTGATGGCTGTCGCATGTTTTTCTTTCACAGGTAAAAAAGATGACAAAGCAAAGAAAGGTAAGCAGCACATCACCGCTTCAGCCCTTAGTTCCTGTTTATGACCGAGTGGATGTGGAAGTTGTGCTGAGGCTGGTTGGTTTAGCTGTGCTGGTCACTGTGGACCGAGCCCCATATAGCTCAACTGGTTCATGAACCTAATGATGAATAAACACGGACTCACTCACACCCATCACGTCTGACGGTTTCTGTCCGTTTGATGCCGGTAACGTTGGTGTACGGTTTTTTTTTGACGGGAGGTGGTCAAAGGTCCTGCAGGAGATCAGGGGGTCTGAGGTGGATCTCAGGTTCTGACGTCAGTCGGACTCTGGATCCCCCGCCCCCCACCCTGTTCGCGTTCCCTTCCTGGTCCCCCTGGTCCCACATGGTGCTGTGTGTGTGTGTGTGTGTGTGTGTGTGTGTGTGTGTGTGTGTGTGTGTGTGTGTGTGTGTGTGTGTGTGTGTGTGTGTGTGTGTGTGTGTGCGCAGCAGGTGCTCCTGACTCTGTTGATGGTGATTAGGACCAAGCAGATTATCAGCCTTAAACTCGGCAGCTGCTTTCTTCTCCTGCCTCCCTCTCCACTAATAACCTCATTACTGAGCTGGGATCAGCATGCTCACACACACACACACACACACACACACACACACACACACACACACACACACACACACACACACACACACACACACCTGCATATGGTTGGTTAGTTAGTTGATTAGTTTCTTAGTGAGTTGGTTTGGAGGTCTGCGTTGGCTCATATATGAAGGCCCCACCAGCCACTAGTCATACTGATTTGTCCCGATGACAACATGTCGTTGTCTGTCCATGTGTAGTGGACAAGTGGACAGTGTGACCCACACACTGACGTCATCCTCAGGCCCTGCTGGGTGATTGTGTGCTGCTGTAGTTGCTGATAAAGTTGTCGGGGCTTATTGCAGAGACCCGGGCCTTTATTTGAAACAAATACAGACTTTTACCTCTTAATTTATCCTGTTTTTAAAAGGCATATTGGATCATATAATGCAATCAACACTTCCTCCGTCTTCATCTGTTCCGATAAATTCAGTCATTCATAATAATAATTACGAGAAGATTGAAGCTCATTATGAGATGAGGTGTATAATTGTTTTTTTTCTTATGCAATGCGCCTCCGTAGTCGCTCACTAATTGATTCCCGTCGATTCTACTTCTCAGAATCTTTCAGTTGCTGTTAGGTTATCAACTCCTGCAAAGGTTTCATCTAAAAGATCTCCGGTGGCTCAAGTGGAGTAATCTCAAGCTTTTGATCTTGAAACATCTGCAGGAAGTTTAGGTTTCATTGACAGCAGCGACTAGAAGAAGTAGAAGCGAGTGTTTCAACCATTTATTTCTATTTTCTATTTATTTCTTCCTCTAATGACCCTCACAAATACAATGTGGCTTGACTTGAATTATTATCGTCTTCTGTGTCTTCTTCTGCAGGAGAAAACAGGGACGGAGCCACCGAGGTGCAGCCGCTCAATGAGCACGGAGAACCAGAGAAGAAGAAGAACCCACCGAAGAAGGAGAAGTCGGTCCTCCAGGGGAAGCTGACCAAAATGGCCGTGCAGATCGGCAAAGCGGGTACAGATGGAGAAGCGGGAGAGATGTTCATAATAAAAACTAGTGTATTAAAATATGTTTGTGATGTGATTTGCTTCAACGCATAGAGCCGACACATTTTTAGCTTTACTGTCGTCAACTGTCAAAAAGAAACGACATCCTTTTCTACATTTTCGTCTGTAGCTGAACTAAACTCACCACGTCTCTGTCCCTCTCTGCCTGTGTCCGTCCCTCCGTCTCTCTGTCTTCAGGCCTGTTCATGTCATCTCTGACCGTCCTCATCCTCATCATTTGCTTCGTGGTCGACACCTTCTGGATCCAGAGGGTCCCCTGGGCCAACGAGTGTGTCCCCATCTACGTGCAGTTCTTGGTCAAGTTCTTCATCATCGGCGTGACGGTGCTGGTGGTGGCCGTGCCCGAAGGTCTCCCTCTGGCCGTCACCATCTCCCTGGCCTATTCAGTCAAGGTGTGTTTGTGCTACAGCCCGTCACTCTGAACATAGTCTGTATACAGCGTTCAAGCCTTAAACACGGATATATATATATATATGATTCTGTAAAAACATTAGGTTAATCAAAACTGGCCTAGAGAAGTGCGATTTGGGCCCATTTGACCCCCTCCAGACAACCCTGGATCAAACACTGTCTCGGGTAACACTGCTCTCCTCTTTTGTCAGAAAATGATGAAGGACAACAACCTGGTGCGCCACCTGGACGCCTGCGAGACAATGGGCAACGCCACGGCCATCTGCTCCGACAAGACGGGCACGCTCACCATGAACCGCATGGCGGTGGTGCAGGCCCACGTCTCGGGGCGCTTCTACAGAAAGCTGCCGGAGCCGGGCGAGATCCCTGCCGCGGCCATGGACCTGCTCATCCAAGGCATCGGGGTCAACTGCGCCTACACCACCAAGATTATGGTGAGCGCTGAAAATAGCCGTCCACTCAGGAGGCTCTGTTGAGTTTAAGCGTTTGGCTGGTTTGGAGAGCAGCTCAGGACTCATCTGATCACTGCACAGATCAGAGCGCATTCATACATGATAGCAACAGGTTCAGCGTGACAGAGGCTCCTTCCTGTCACGCTACCGCCGAGACTGTCACAAGCAATTATTTGCATTTTTTTAATTAGTCTGACCATTATTTTTTGGGATGAATTGATTTATTAACTGACCGGTTTGTGACACCCCCCCCCCCCCCCCCCCCCCCCAACTAAATCTGAGGGGTCATTAGATGATTAGCAAAATTACAAAAATCTGTTCTCAAATCTTTTCTTTTGTCTTGTTTTACCTCCTCAGGATGTGACTAAATAGCATCCATCTTTGTTTTATTGTCTTACTATAAAGGGTCACAAGTCGAGACAACAGTGTTCATTTTGACAAGAATTATCAATTTAGTCTTAGTTTAAAGTCACATTTTTATGGTTCTTGTTTTGTTTTAGTCCGTTTTAGAGTTGAGTCTAATCTTAGCCAACGAGAAGTAAGTTTGTTTAGTCATCTAGGCTGAGACTGTGTCACTGACTTACCGTACTTCTTTCATGTGATCATCGGTTATCAGACACTGAAAATGTTTAGGCTATTATCTGACGAAAGAATGTGTTCGAGGACCGTTGGTTTTGCAGCTTCTGGCTGCGATAAATGGTGCAATTTTGGCAATTGTTTAAAGAAAACATGCTTTTCAAAGCCACGATTGTTGCAGTTCAACATAATCTGGAACCATAAAGTGTGCTTGACTTTAAACTAGCAGGCAGAAAACCTCACAGTGACGGTGTGTTGTAGCAGTCAGTGGTCTGTTGTGAAGTCTACTGAAGACTCCGTGTTCTCCCTGCAGCCTCCAGAGAAGGAGGGCGGGCTGGCTCGCCAGGTGGGAAACAAGACTGAATGTGCCTTACTGGGGTTATCCCTCAACTTTCACCGAGACTACCAGACCATCCGCAACGAATTCCCAGAAGAGAAACTGTTCAAGGTCTACACCTTCAACTCCACGAGGAAGTCCATGAGCACCGTGCTGAAGAACCACGATGGCAGCTACCGAATGTTCAGCAAGGGCGCCTCTGAGATCCTGCTCAGGAAGTAGGTTTCGCTCCTCCTCCTCCTCCTCCTCCTCCTCACACAGCTCTGTCCTCAGTGAGATGTTGATGATCACGCGACTCTTCCCTTGCGGTTCCAGGTGCTGTAAAATACTGTCGCCCACTGGCCACGCCAAAGCCTTCAAGCAGCGGGAACGGGAGGACCTGATGAGGAAGGTGATCGAGCCAATGGCGTCGGAGGGCCTTCGGACCATCTGCCTCGCCTACAGAGACTTCCCCGCCGCTGACGGAGAGCCGGACTGGGAGGACGAGGCCCACATACTCAGTGGCCTCACCTGCATCGCTGTCGTTGGCATCGAGGACCCCGTGCGACCTGAGGTACGTTCAGCGGCGCCTTTACAGCGGCACGCGTGAGGCAACGCATACGGCGTGAGTCACTACTCGCATCTCAAGAGGAGCGAGACTCTTTGTTTGATCTAAAAGTAGAGAAGAAGAAGAAGCTTGGCCAGTAGTTTATTTAAGTGTCTCAGAGTGAAGAAAACTGTCTGACTACCTTCTCCAGAGGTGTCCGCAGGAGATGGAGGTCAGGCAGAGACAACCTGCTGGAGGAGATGTTTGGGAACGATTGTTTCAAAAGGTCCAATGTGTAGGATTCAGTGGCATCTAGCTGATTGCAACCAATCTGGAACTACTGAAGGAGAACTACTGTGGTCGTCACTGAAAGGCGATTGGCCCCGTCTAGAGCCAGTGTTTGGTTCCTCCATTTCTTGGCTACTATAAAAAAAAAAAAAATGGAAGAGGACATCCTTGAAGAGGATGCCCTCTATATGTAGATAGAGTGTAGATAAGCTCATTCTAAGGTTATGAAAACACATTATTTTTTCTTTTATGTGATTATACACAAAAGAAAACATACTTATTATAATTAGTACAAGTATATATATATATATATATATATATAAATCCTACACACCGGACCTTTTATTAAAAGAACCAATTTTGACAATAAATTAATACTTTTTTTCTCCTGTGGTTCTCGTCAGGTACCAGACGCCATCAGGAAGTGCCAGCGGGCCGGGATCACCGTCCGCATGGTGACCGGAGACAACATCGACACTGCCCGAGCCATCGCCACCAAATGTGGCATCCTGCAACCTGGAGAGGACTTCATTTGTATGGAAGGAAAAGAGTTCAACCGACGGATCCGCGACGAGTTTGGAGAGGTCAGACAAACGTGGTTCAACATTCATGTTGTTTTGTTCATAAGCAGTTGTTAATGCAACTCACACTTCATATTCATCCCTTTCTCTGTGCAGATTCAGCAGGAGCGCATTGATAAGATTTGGCCGAAGCTGAGAGTCCTCGCCAGATCGTCTCCAACGGACAAACACACTCTGGTCAAAGGTTAGACACACTTCAACCAAGTCAGGAGGGCAAAGCAGACAGACGGGGGGGGGGGGGGGCTAGACAGGCAGTTAACATTCAGGGTCCTTAATCTTTGATAGACAAGGTCTAAAAATGTGTGGAATTGTTTGAGGGGAGGCATTGAATCTGGGTTTGGGTCTGAAAGGTCTGTAAAGAGAGGCTCCTGTCGGCCTCTAGCTGCTTAGACCTCAGCCTTGCCTCCGCGGCGGCGTCTGGGCATCATGTATGCTGTGATCTAGTTTGTCGACTCCTTTTGCTCCAGTAATGGTATTATCTTTCCTTTTTAAAGATCTTAAAACAAAGAGTCCAAAACATTAGAGAAAGTTGTGACTCGTTTTCATTGGTCCATCAGTGTGTCTCAGCTGTCTGTCTGTCTGTCTGTCTCAGGGATCATCGACAGCACTGCGCTGGAGAAGAGGCAGGTCGTCGCGGTAACCGGAGACGGAACAAACGACGGCCCCGCCCTCAAGAAAGCAGACGTCGGCTTTGCCATGGTAACGATTGTTTCTGATGTCATTAAACACTAACATGAACATGATTTATAAAACCATAGATATAGTAATAAATGATTAAAGAAACTCAATTATCTCAGACCGTTAGGACTTCATGTTTTGTGGCCACACCCCCTTAGATCATTAGGACTTCCTGTGTTGTGGCCACGCCTTCCTCAGACCATTAGGACGTCCTGTGTTGTGACCACGCCCCCCTCAGGCCATTAGGACTTCCTGTCCTCTGTTGTGGCCACGCCCCCTCGGACCATTAAGACTTGCTGTGTTGTGGCCACACCCCCTTAGACCATTAGGACTTCCTGTGTTGTGGCCACGCCTTCCTCAGACCATTAGGACGTCCTGTGTTGTGACCACGCCCCCCTCAGGCCATTAGGACTTCCTGTCCTCTGTTGTGGCCACGCCCCCTCGGACCATTAAGACTTGCTGTGTTGTGGCCACACCCCCTCAGACCATTAGGATGTCCTGTGTTGTGGCCACGCCCCCTCAGACCATTAGGATGTCCTGTGTTGTGGCCACGCCCCCTCAGGCCATTAGGACTTCCTGTCCTCTGTTGTGGCCACGCCCCCTCGGACCATTAGGGCTTCCTGTCCTGTGTTGTTAGACCTTCATGTTATTTTAGCAGATTTTTTATGTTTCTATCATGTCCTGATCCAGAGCAGCCAAGGGGGTTAAAGGACATGCTTAATGGTTTTTCTTTTGTGTGAGGAGCATCTAGATGATCAGATCGTATCCTTCAGTCATCAGCAATCTTCACATGTAAAACTCAGAATCAGAAGAGTCCAGAACCCCGTGAGGACCGGCCACGGTCTGAACCTAGACTCTCAGCCAGTGTTAGTGTCAGGTTTACTTAAGCTAACCTACACGCTGTGTTCTGCAGGGTATTGCAGGGACGGATGTGGCGAAGGAGGCGTCGGACATCATCCTGACCGACGACAACTTCAGCAGCATCGTGAAGGCGGTGATGTGGGGCCGCAACGTCTACGACAGCATCTCCAAGTTCCTGCAGTTCCAGCTCACCGTCAACGTGGTCGCCGTCATCGTGGCCTTCACGGGAGCGTGCATCACCCAGGTTCAGAGCTTACACCTGACACAGGGGTGGAGCAACATGATGCAATGAATATGGTCACATGTTCTAGTCCTGGTTAAGATACTTGCTGCAGCTTTCTGAAACATTTGAAGACCTTTTTTATGACTAGAACCTGACAACAAAACATTACAATAATCCAGTCTGGAAGATAAAAAGGTCTGCCCCAGCCATCTCACACACTCACACACACACACACACACACACAGACACACAGACACACAGACAGTAGTGGCTGAGCTACCATGTAAGGTACTGGTGCAATTTGGTGGTTCAAGGTCTTTTACATTAGAAATCTCCTTTTCAACGTCATACAGCGTCTAAAAGTCATTTGTATTCCAAAATTCTCTGGATTAAATATCAAATCCAGTGTTTTAAATTGATGTGAAAAAGTTGTGATGCTGCGGGTTAGATGGCGTCGACACTGACGGTAGGTCTGTGTCGTGTTTCCAGGACTCTCCTCTCAAAGCGGTGCAGATGTTGTGGGTGAACCTCATCATGGACACCTTCGCTTCTCTGGCTCTCGCCACCGAGCCGCCGACCGAGGCGCTGCTGCTCAGGAGCCCGTACGGCCGCCAAAAGCCGCTCATTTCCCGCACAATGATGAAGAACATCCTGGGACACGCCGTCTACCAGCTGACCATAATCTTCACCTTGCTCTTCATTGGTCAGTGAACGCACCACAGCTTCATGGTCTGAAACAGACTAAAAAACATCATTATTCTACGATAGATAAGATCTACTTTATTGCCCCGCAAGGAAACGTATGTCAATAAATGGGCTTTTGAGGTACAACATGGACAGATTCGGTAGTCTGTGACCCTCCTTTTTTTTTCACAGGTGAGAAGATATTTGACATCGACTGTGGCAGGAACGCCCCGCTCCACGCTCCGCCCTCTGAGCACTACACCATCGTGTTCAACACGTTCGTCCTGTTGCAGATCTTCAACGAGCTCAATGCTCGCAAAATTCACGGCGAGAGGAACGTGTTTGAGGGCGTCCACAAAAACCCCATCTTCTGCACCATCCTTGTGGGAACCTTCGTCATACAGGTAACCTCCGAAGGCCGAGGCGCATCGTCAACACCCGGTCAGGTCCTCCAGCGAGACGGTTCCCTGTATGACGGTCTCTCTCTCTCTCTCTCTCTCTCTCTCTTTCTCTCTCTCTCTCTCTCTCTCTCTCTCTCTCTCTCTCTCCTCCTGTAGATCATCATCGTGCAGTTTGGCGGTAAACCGTTCAGCTGTGTGAGGCTGAGCTTCGAGCACTGGCTGTGGTGCATCTGTTTGGGTTTTGGCAGCCTCCTGTGGGGACAGGTGAGACACTTTGTCTGCCGTTATTTTGATAGTAGACAGGTACCGATGGGAGAAAAGGGATGATGTGCGACAAAGGTTTCCAGCTAGACTTGCGCTGGGAACCTTGTGATTAAGATGTTCAGTGTCTCAGAGGTATTGAGGAGCAGGAAGTGGTGCCGTTGTGTCTGACTGAGGTGTAACGTTTGTGTCGGTGCCCCTCTCAGCTGGTGTCCAGCGTCCCCACCCGCTGGCTGAAGTTCCTGAAGACGGCGGGTCACGGCCGGCAGCAGGAGGAGATCCCCCAGGAGGAGCTGGAGGAGATGAAGGACGTGAACGAGATCGACCACGCTGAGATGGAGCTGAAGAAGAGCCAGGTGCTCTGGTGCCGCAGCCTCAACCGCATCTCCACGCAGGTACGGAGCCAACATTATAAAGGAGATTCCACAATACAGTGTCCACAGATTCAGGAAATGTTACTCGAGACGAGTAAAGCTTTCCACACATACTTCAGTTTTACATAAATCAGTACAAACATTTGAGTCCAAACAAAAGAGAACCGGAAGTTTTAAAATAAGTAATCCACTGGATTAACTACGGTAGATAATGGCAGAGGGATCTACTAAAAACCAAACAGCTGCCTGTTGGCCTGCACATCTGCGAGGCAGAGGATTTGTTCATTTTATAATCTTCTGTGGAAATTCAAGGGAGCTATCTCCGGTTACCCAGGAGACGGACGTCAGTGATTTCACTTTGATGGTTGAATTAGAACCAGAGTTCACAGATCAACAAGCCTGCAGAGGACCGACTCGCTGAAGACATGTTCACAGCGTCGCTTTTCTGGCTACTGCCTGGACTGTGATTCTGCATAGAAGAAGTGAATGACTCAATATGAGGTCATGAATTGTCGTCATACTGAGACCAAACTAAGATTTTGTCACTAAAACACTGTTTGAGTCTGTACAGTGATCCATGAAAGCCTGCAGGTGTCTAAAACGTTATTTAACCTGGTAATCAAAATGGATAAACCAGCATATTTGAAGCCTTTAGAAACTTTAGCATATCCTTATTAGACTGTTTTCCCCCAGTGTGTCTCCGGTCTGCGGCGATGCGCAAAGGCAATATGAACCAGGCAATAAAAGTTGTCACTGAAACCAAGAGAGCTCCCAAAATATCCTGTAGTTTGCTTCAGATTAGCTTCGGACAGACACACCCAGTAACTCACTCACGCACACACGCGTGACGGATCTCATGATCCTCATGTCGGGAGATAAAAACACAGGAATTTTTTTCCTTCATCGTTTGTCTTCCTTCCTCTTTCAGATTCGAGTGGTGAACGCCTTCAGAGACAGCGTGTCTCCCTACGAAGGTCTGGAGACGCCGGAGTCCCGCAGCTCCATCCACAGCTTCATGAGTCACCCCGAGTTCCGCATCGAGGACTCGGTGGCTCAGATCCCGCTGATCGACGAGGCCGAGTGCGAGGACGACGCTCCCACCAAGCGGAACTCCACCGCCCTCCTCCCGCCGCCGAGCGGGCTCACCGCCCTTTCGCCCGTCCCGTCCTCGCCCGTTCAAAACAACAACAACAGCATGAGCCACATCGTCCCACTGCCCGGCCTGGTCCCTTCACACTCAGCGGGGCTGCCGCCTTGTCCGGGGAGCCCCCTGCACAGCCTGGAGACCTCGCTCTGAGGCCCCCGACCACTTCCTGTTACCCACGGTCCGTTGGTCAAACCGTGTTGGTCCAACGGCGAGAGTTCTGGTTCTTCTTTCAAAAATACATTTTAAAAACAGACTCGTCTGATTGGTTCTCGTCAGGAGTTCGTTCACCTGCTGGTTCTTAGAATCCAGGGAGCAGAGATGTGTCCAGGTGTGTCTGTTGTGCTGAGGTTCACAAAGACTGACGTTTCCTTCTGTGTTTCTATAGACATGAACTCTACAGTTGTTGTTTAGGAGTGTTTGTGAGGTGATCGGTCTGTAATTCTGATCTGTAAATATCCATGTTGGTGTTCAGACGTAGTCGGAGCTCGTTTGTATTCTGACGAGTTTAGTTTAGTGTTTTAACTTAAAGGATCTGTGAATGAAGTGTTTAAAGTTCTTCAGCTTTAATAAGGCGGGGGGGGGGCTGTGTTTGTAGACAGAAGAGTTTAGGTAAACGTCTAACATTGGATTATATTCTACAGGTTTTTTTGTAAAAAAAAAATTTAGGTTGTTGTCGTTTCAAAATATGTAAAACCAAAAGTTATTAAAAGTTAAAAACAACTTTCAGAGCGGGATGTTTGTGACGGAGCTTCACACCAGACAGGAAGAAGATGATCGTCTGGCGCTTCATATCAACCTGCTGAAGCTCCGCCTCCTTCTTGCTTTTATGACATCGTAAAATCCTTCCTCTTCAGGCTCCACCTTATCCATGACATCATCATACCAGGAAGCCTGAAGTCATTCGCTCTTTATCGAACATCATTAAAACAGATATTAGACCTACAGAGACTCACATGGTTCAATGTTATATATATATATATATGTATTATTCTTTAGGCTTTACTAAACATAGGATCTGATAGAAATTTAATATAAACAAATCCATGAAATATTAAACTAATTAAATGATATTTAAAGGATGAACGTCCTTAATTTAACACACAAGAGTTTTTTTATCTCATAATGTTACAAGAAAACATATTTTACTTCATGAAAAATAGTTGTAATATTATGTTTCAGTGTTTTCTTTGAATAAATTTGTTTTATTTACAATTTTTAATATTGTGACAACCTGTGGAGTTTTTTTTATATATTTTGGAAAAATTAAGATATAATTCTTTTTTTTTTATATATATATATATATATATATAATTTTACAAGAAAAAACTCAAAATATTATAACAAAGTGTGACAAACAAAAGGTTGGAATTTTACAATAAATAAATTGTTTTAGTTCAGAACATATTACATTTTATCTAAATTATATCCAGAAGTAGAAGATAGATCCATTGTTTATTTAGTAGTGGAAGAAGTATATTGATCTTTAACTTGAGGAAAAGGAGCAATAGTACATTCATAGTACATCTATAGTACTCAGTGTAATGTGGTGGAGAAGGTGTGATTTGATTGAAGAGTTTCTGTGTTTTCTATTCTACATTTAAACCAGTTGTGTTTTGCCTCTTATTTTATTTTATTTTATTTTATTAAAAGAACAATAACACAAAAACAACAGTACAGAGAGCACAGGAAAACTCATGACAAAACATTAAAAAAAATAAATGTTAACAAATGTGTACACTTAAGAATAAACACATCCATTAATTTAGAACTATGAAAAATATCTAAATAAATAAATAGATCAAAAACGTATGTGATAAACGTTGCATCTTTTCTCCTGTCTTTCTTCAGTCCATGCCTTAATGAATATATTTGATTATTTTCTTCATCAGAAAAAAAATTAATGCAAACTTTACTAACTAAATGCGTTTTTAATAAACTTTTTATGGCTCAAATTGCTGTAAAGGATACATATTTAAATGTTTTTACTACTTAATTCTTTCTATTTTCTGTATTTGTTCCTTGTTAATGTGAATAATTTATTTCATTGGCATTAAACGTATAAATTATATTTAAAAGCATCAAAAACAAGGAACCTATAAAATATTTAATATGATATTCCTTTGGGGGTAAAAAAAACAACAACCGGAAATAGGTTTTTAACACTACAAACTACAATCCCCACAACTCTGCTCATTGCTTTCGTCACACACACTTCCGACCAATGGCTGAGTGGGCCAGAGTCACGTGACCAGCAGCGCAGCAGATTTGAATCGTTTGTGAGGTTAATGTGTGTTTTCTTCGGGTCGCCGTTTGAATGCGAAGCAGAAAAGAAGATTTGTGAGTTTTTCCAGAGGAACTTGAAGGTTTGTAGTTTCTTTACTTTTAATTAAACTGTGAGCTCCGTGTTTAAATGTAGTCCGTTTAAAGCTAACAGTTGACCTTTGGTTTAGCTAAAGCGTGCTAACGTTAACGCCGTGCTAACTTTAACGTTAGCACGACTAAAGCTCGTGTTTTAAGTGCAGTCTTAAGAGTCTTAGTGTTAAATATTGTCATTATAGTTTAAGGTTCCGCTGTAGGTCTGATCCGGATCCATCTGTTACACCCCCCCACACAGAGAAGAACCAAACAGCGGGATGGACTGTGGAGCTAACAGCGGTAACGTTTACACTTAAGTTAACCACAGTGTTAACAACTAATCCAGAGTCAGCGTTACCCGCAGTGTGCACCGTGTCCCTGTGTTTGAAATGGTCTGTGTTTGTGTCTCTGATCAGATCTGTTCTTTCTCACCGATGAGAAGTTCGACTTCGATGTTTCTCTGTCACCTGCCAGGTAGGTTCTGTTCGTCCTCAGTGGAGGAGGACGAAGTAGCTCTTATTGTGGATGTTTTACTGATTTCATATTCTTTACTATTTTATTACTTTTTACTTATTTAATATTCTTTACTGTTTTATTACTTTTTACTTATTTAATATTCTTTACTATTTTATTACGTTTTACTTATTTAATATTCTTTACTGTTTTATTACTTTTTACTTATTTAATATTCTTTACTATTTTATTACTTTTTACTTATTTAATATTCTTTACTGTTTTATAACTTTTTACTTATTTAATATTCTTTACTATTTTATTACTTTTGACTTATTTCACATTCTTTACTGTTTTATTACTTTTTACTTATTTAATATTCTTTACTGTTTTATAACTTTTTACTTATTTAATATTCTTTACTATTTTATTACTTTTTACTTATTTCATATTCTTTACTGTTTTATTACTTTTTTACTTATTTATAATACTTTTTTTGATCTTGTTTTTTTACTATGTCTCTTGTTTGCACTATCCACTGTGTGTGTGTGTGTGTGTGTGTGTGTGTGTGTGTGTGTGTGTGTGTGTGTGTTGTTTATTATATTAGATATAATCTTTAACTGTATTAATTAGTTGGGGAGATGAAGCTCATTTAATGTGTTCAATACATAATGAAACTAATCATTTTCCCAATGGATTAATCTCCTGAATATTTTCATATTTAATGGATAAGATTGATTAATTACTCGTCTGGTTTAATTTCAGAAAAATAAAGAGACACTTCACAATGTTTGTTTTGTCCAAACAACCGACCCAAAACTATATTACAGTTATGAAAATAATAATTAAAAAAAATCACATTTGAAAATCATGAAATGTTTTTGAGTCTAGCCTGAACGATGATTTAAATAGTTGGCATAATTTTATGTCAGCTGTACTAGAACAAAGTATATAAAAGTAGAACTAATGGGAGAAATAAAGATATGCACAAGGAAGATATACAGTTATGTTTATACATGTATTTCATGTTTTCATGTTTTCGTTTGACTTTAAAATAATGAATTAAACGTTGTTAAAATGTGAACACTTCCAGCTTTAAGTGTTTAAACCTGAGCTCAGTTTTGGAGCTGCGTGTCTGGTTCCAGCTCTCTGCTTAGAGCTGTTTGTGTTCCTCTCAGCTGTGATGTCTCTCTCTCTGCTCTGAAGCTCCAAAGGTGAGGAAGATGAAGATGAGGTATTCGTGGGTCCCGTCAGCCACAAGGAGAGGTGCGTCTCCGTTAACGTGGCGTCTCTCGGCGGTGGAGGTGCAGGAGGAGGTGGCGTGCGGGCGAGCTGGAGTCCGCTGAGCGGGGATCAGCTGGAGGCTGTGTGTCAGGAAGCCCACAGACTAGCCGACCGGCTGCAGTGCTCTGAACTGAGCAGCCGGCCAAGCGGCGAGGACGCGGAGACGACCGCCGACAAGGACGAGTTCGTCCAGGACGCCGTGGTCAAACTGAGCGTGATCGATCAGGCCGCCGGGGCACTCAGCCCCGTGAAACGGCAGACCTTCTGTGTGCAGGACAGTCCCATGAAGCAGCTGCCGCCTGCCGTCCAGCACCGCCTGCTGAGAGGAAGCAGCTCCGCTACGTCTACATCCACATCCGCCCGCCCCCCGGCCACCACAGCTGCATCCACCCGTCCCGCTGCCGGACGGAGCGCCTCCGGTCCCGCGGCCGGGGTCAAGCCTCTGCCCAGGACGGGGCTGCGAGGGAAAGGCGTCCTCGCCGTGGCCGCGGTGCTGCCGAGCAGACCGTCTGCCACAACAATGTCCTCTTCAGCCGGCAAGAGCAGAGTGGAGAAACCCAGAATTCAACCGCCGAGCAAAGTAGGAGAGACGTTTTCTGTGTTTTTGTTTTACTCTTTCCATCCGCAGGTGAAACCGTCGGCTTGTGTCTTCTTACACCTTCTCCACTGCAGGAACTCAACAACCCGCTTACAGAACCATTTGAGTCATCGGTTCTTCTTGTGTTCCCACTGTGGCTTAAAGATCTGCTAGAGAACAGATGTGGTGATGATGTAGTGTCTAAATCCATTTTACCTGAACGTTACTGGGAAATGCTATTAAACGTGGATTTAAATGCCCAAATCTAGCTCCAAAAACTCTCCCTCAAAGCAGGCGGAGAACAAAAGCAGAACCAAAGACGATGGCCACATGTTACGGGTTGTTCCTGCAGTGAATAGGCGTTATTATTATTATTATTATTATTATTATTATGATTATTATTATTATTATTATTATTATGGCTGTTTCAATGGTGTCATCTAAAAGCAATAGTTGGACATTTAAGTAAATGGTTGCTTGTGGACAGATGGATAGCACTCTCAGCCTGGGTAACACAACCCCCGTACAGAACCTCCTAAAGCTAATGAACACATTTGATGTAGTTTGTGTAATCTGTAACTAAACCAAAGAGAAATAAACTAAATGTATCTGTTTTACAGGGGATTATGCGCTATTTCTTGGCTGACAGAAGTCTTTCTGCTGATCACACGTCTGCTCTTTTTGTTTTTCTTGTTTCAGCCGTTGGGAGGTTGGAGGCGGAGCCCGTCCTGTCGCCTCTCCAGCAGAGCGGAGTCATCTGAGGATCTGCTTTCTGATTCGGCGAGTGTGGCGTCTGACATCAGCGACTCCTCCCTCAACTCCAGCCTTCAGGGAAAGCGCACGCTGGCTCCGCCCACCAAGGTAGCGCACCTGTTCAAAAACCGACTCTGCACAAACTTCACCATTTTCTTTTCTTTTTTTTAAAGCTGATTCTGAAATCTGGTGGAACAGCGCCACCTGTTGGACAGAGTCAGTCACTGCCGCCAAACGCATTCAATTAAATTGACGATATTGAATGTGTATATCGGTGTTTCCCACAGTCAGGATTTGTGTCTATTTATTCTAAACATCCTGTCACGGTGCAATATGTTATGTATATAATATTCATCTCCATCAGCGTGCTCTGGGGAACGTGTCAGGTGTGAAAGCTCCGCCCCCTCAGAAGAGGAGGGTGATGGAGAGGAGGAACACGTCGTCATCCTCGTCCTCCGTGTCCAGCTTCAACTCCAGCCTCTCTCTTTCCCCGGCTACAGGTACGCTAACTCGTACTCAGACACCCTTTTAAAGGAAGCGGTCTGGATCCGGTCACAAACTAATTCTGGAGCGGTTGGACTGTCGTCTCCTCTCAGGTAAACTGAACTCATCTCTGAGCCAGAGTCAGAGCAGCTCCACTGGCCCCGCCCCCAGCAGCAGCAGCAGCATCATCAGCAGACCGGCCAATCAAAGCAGGCCGCGCCGCTCCACCGTCTACGCCGCCGCAGAGCCAGCGTCCTCCACCGCTGGCCGCCGCTCGCTGTCCATGCAGGCCAGGAAGCTGTCCGAGGTGGAGCGCGTCAAAGCCACCAGGTCCACGCCGCTTAAGATAGCTGAGGCCACGCCCCTCCAGGTGACGCCCGCCAAGAGGGTTTTGGAGAGGACCGCCTCCATCCCCGCCGCTGCCTCGGCCCGGCTGCAGAGCGGATTGAAGACCAGATCCAAACCAGAGGCGCTGGTCGTACCGACACCCGGCGGAATAGTCAGAGGAGTCCGCCAAGGAGACGGTAAGAGACGTCAGTTTGTTTCATACTGGAGTTCATTTAGAAATATGTTGTTCTGTCTGTGTTCATACTTTATTTAAGATCAGACCAAACTCCAGACACAAAAATATGAATTCTGCTTCTGAAAACAAACTCAGCTCTGGTGGATATCGCTGGATATTATTGTCCAAGTTAGCATCATTGCAATATTTCAATTAATTTAGCTAATTACTAAACATAGAGTGAGCGTTGATGCTGACACTCTGTCTGTCCGTCTCTCACTCTGTCTGTCTGTCTGTCCGTCTCTCACTCTGTCTGTCCGTCTCTCACTCTGTCTGTCCGTCTCTCACTCTGTCTGTCTGTCTGTCTGTCTGTCTCTCTGTCTGTCTGTCTGTCTGTCTGTCTCTCTCTCTCTGTCTGTCTGTCTGTCTCTCACTCACTTTGTCTGTCTCTCACTCTGTCCGTCTCTCACTCTGTCTGTCTGTCTCTCACTCTGTCCGTCTCTCACTCTGTCTGTCTCTCTCTCTGTCTGTCTGTCTCTCACTCTGTCCGTCTCTCACTCTGTCTGTCTGTCTGTCTCTCACTCACTCTGTCTGTCTCTCACTCTGTCTGTCTCTCACTCTGTCTGTCTCTCACTCTGTCCGTCTCTCACTCGGTCTGTCTGTCTCTCTGTCTGTCTGTCTCTCACTCTGTCCGTCTGTCTGTCTCTCACTCACTCTGTCCGTCTCTCACTTTGTCTGTCTGTCTGTCTGTCTCTCACTCACTCTGTCCGTCTCTCACTCTGTCTGTCTGTCTCTCACTCTGTCCGTCTCTCACTCTGTCCGTCTTTCACTCACTCTGTCCGTCTTTCACTCTGTCTGTCCGTCTCTCACTCTGTCCGTCTCTCACTCTGTCTGTCTGTCTCTCACTCTGTCTGTCTGTCTCTCACTCTGTCTGTCTCTCTCTCTCTGTCTGTCCGTCTCTCACTCTGTCTGTCTCCGTCTCTCACTCTGTCTTCGTCTTTGTGTTTCAGCTCCAGACGCCTCAAAGCCAAAGAGGCTGACGTCCGTGGGCGGCGTGGACAGGTAGCTGACGTCACACAGACGGCTGTACATTGACGTCACTCACGTCTATGAAAGTGGCTCAGATTTACTGATGATGCTGAATTTTACTCCTCAGTGTGAAAATCTCAATATTTACTTATTTGAATGAGACACAAACGGAGCAGGACAGATATCCACATGTGGCCATCCCTTTATTTACAGAGCGCTGTTCATGGTACTCAAAGACACTTGTGGAAGCAGTCTAACCTCATGAACGGGTGGCTTTTATCCAGTTTAAAACATTTTACAACTTCTTGTTAAAACATCTCAGCAGGCTGCAATTCGGTCAAAGATTCACAGAATTTCTGTCACGTGACCGTTGGTCTCAGATGAATCAATCATGGCTTCATAGCTGCGTTGAGGAGCTCAGAATTTAATGTTTTTCACAGGACCTGGTTACTTCAAACGGTTTATTCAGGGCGAGATTTTAAATTAAACATGTAGAATAAAATGTTTTTAATGAAATATCAAATGTTTAAGCTTTGTTTTGGTTGCTTTTTCAGACGGAGGCGTTCGTCACACATGATGTGTTCACTGACCATCGGAAAGACGATAATCTGATCATAATGTTATTTTTCACAGTTTCTGGATGTGATAAACGGTGTAGTTTTGGCGATTATTTCGGGATCACAGACTTAAATTAGAAGTTTGGTTCGTTTGGGTTAAATTCTACCTGCCTTCCTGACTGATCAGTGATGTCATCAACTGGCACCTTCCTCTCCTGCAGTCTTCCTCAGACGCCCTCTGCTGGCAGCTGCACGTCGCTGCAGGCGAAGACCAGGCGTCCCTCCGCCCTCCCCACCCCCGTCAGGCGCAGGATGTCCGCCATCCCCGTCGCCACGCCAACCAGAGCACCGCCCATCTTTGACTTTGGCCCCGCCCCCGCCTCAACCAGGAGGGAGAAAAGCTGCAGGTGAGATGCTTTAAAACAGCTGTCGCGCAAACGGAACGCTAGTCTGAGATCACCATGAGTCTTCATCACTGTTGTTGTTGTTGTTGTTGTTTCTGTGTAGCCCCGCCCCTACAGACGCACAGGAGGCGGAGCCTGTTGATGCCCTCGATGTCCAGCCCTTCTGTCTAGAGGAGGAGGAGGAGCCACCTGCTGCCCCGCCCACCAGCCCTTCACAGCCTGACCAATCGGAGAGCGCCGATCCTGGAGCTCCGAGTCAGGGAGAATCGGAGCCCATCAAGAACCTGATCGAACTGGAAACTACAGAGGAGAAAAGCAAGACACAGGAGGTCAGAGGACACACACACACACACACACTTTTTAATTTTTTGTTTCATTTTTCTCTATTTTTCTGTTTTGCTGCTGCAACAACCGAGATCAATAACGGTTCATCTTATTTGATCCTAGAACCAGATGTTCATCCCTCTGACGTTCTTTCTCCTCAGGTTCTCCTGTTGGATCTTCCAGCGCCGACTCTGCACATTCAAGAGAAACTGCTCATCGACTTGACCAACACCCCCGACCTGATCCGGACCAGCGGCAAGACCTGCACCTCCACTCAGGTAACAGCTGACACCTCAGTTTACAGGCCGGAAAAATGTCCTCTCATGTGGCTCGTCAGTGTCGTTTCCAGCAGAGACGGTCGTCTATGTGGACAACTGAGAACGTGTTCGAGGGCTGCACAATGTAGGAGGCTTCAACTCCCTTAAAGGGACAGTTCAGCCCACGAGTATCTGGGTTGTTTTGGTTGCAGAGTGTTGGAGACTCCTTGTACACACCAGACAAACATTGTTATAGCAATACAATTATTGCTATAATAATAATAATAATAATAATAATGTCTCTTCAAACATGTCTGCAGGAGATCTTTAAATAGAACCTGTTTTATTTCCTTCAGCAGCTGATCGACTTGAGCTCTCCGCTCATCAAGTGGAGTCCAGAAGAGAAGAGGGAGAACAACGCTCCGCTCATCAACCTGTCCTTCTGATTCACGTTCCTCCTCAAGACCTGGATCTTCTGATCCACGTTCCCCCTGAAGACCTGGATCTTTTGATCCACGTGCCTCCTGAAGACCTGGATCTTTTGATCCACGTTCCTCCTCAAGACCTGGATCTTCTGATCCACGTTCCTCCTGAAGACCTGGATCTTCTGATCCACGTGCCTCCTGAAGACCTGGATCTTCTGATCCACGTTCCTCCTGAAGACCTGGATCTTCTGATCCACGTTCCTCCTGAAGACCTGGATCTTCTGATCCACGTTCCTCCTGAAGACCTGGATCTGACGCTCTCTGCAGTAAACTGGACTCTTTCTGTCTAATAATTATAATTCCGTTAAGTTAACGACTCGGTGAAGTCGTCACTGAGGTATTTTGTTTTAAATGATGAAAATATTCAAAGGTTGCTGAAGGTTTTCTGCATCTGATTGTACTTTGTATTTGTCTCCGGCTTGCTGCTCTTATTGATGTCTGAATAAATGTTAATGTAACGACTGTGCTTCATTCATTCATCAATCATTTATCGTTATAAATCTGAATATAGAAATCAAACTGAATACAGGATGAATGGTGAGTGTCTGTTGAACAAATGTTAAAATAATACAAAAAATAACTTTATTAATACTTCTGAGCCCCTTTTAGAAAACCTCTCATTTTACTGCAGCAGGGTCTGACAGTCTGCCCCCTCTCAGTCCTGGTTCTGGTTCTCCCGTGCCTCCCTTCCCTACAGCGGGTCCAGCAAAACGTCCCGGGTCTCCAGCAGCGTGGTGTCGGTGTTGGCTCCCAGAGAGGAGAAGCTCTGCTCCTGGAGGAGGAGGAGACGCTGCTGCCGGGAGGTGAGCTCTCTGGATCTGGGTCTGTCCACGGTGGACCGGTCTCTGCTGGAGTGGTTTCTACATGATTTCACCGATTTCGAACAAGTATTTATAATAACTATGTAGAAATAACCAATCTTCTCTTTAATGGTCTTGTTTACTGATGTAAGTCACATAGAGACGTCGATATTAAATTGCGAGTTTCATAAAAGTTCCTCACGGTAACTTTATTACAGATGTGACTCCTCGCACTCGGAGTTAAGTACACCAACAAAATGTCATTTTTAAAACATGATTGACGACCTGAAGACTTTGATGAAATCTGTGTCCTTATTTCTCAAAGTGTCAATTTGGATGTTTGACACAATTCTAAAGAACAGGTTACTTTTTCCGTCCCTCTGTTAATATACAAATAGCCACATTAAACATTTACACACTGTTATCTTTGGTATGAAGAGACATTGATAAGACATTTGTTTAGGACATGTTTTTATTAAATGTGGAATGGCTTATTGGAAAAATGTAGAGGAGTTTAATCCGTCCATTCAGAGTATAGATAGATAGATAGATAGATAGATAGATAGATAGATAGATAGATAGATAGATAAGGCCAATAACTGATATTCATTTGCGCTAATGAGACGTCATTACATTTGACAAAGATCAGAGATTACAACAAACGTAGTTTATGCTTCAAAGACGACACGCTTTCTGGATTTTCAAAATAAGGCAAAGGAAACCAATAAGCGATCAGTTAGACCTCGGTCAACAGGATGCCATAAGGACGGATGGCCTTTTTGACGATCTCCCGCTCTTTATTTTTGTCCTCGATGGGAACCAGCCAGTACTGTTGTTCAGGGCATATCGTCCTGTACTTTGGGTTGATGCGATTCTGCATGATCACTTGGTAGTTGTGTTCATCTATGGAGAATTTTGTGGCGTAGTGCTTTGCGATTTCAAAGTCTGGAGTGGAATAAATCCCATCGCCATACTTATTATGGATGCCTACCTGTTAAACACAAGAAGGCGATGCATTAGAATCTATTAGTAGTAGAGTTAATTTTATACACGTGATTTCTTCGTCTGCTCCAACTTCAGCGACAAACTCATCGTACTCTCATTCCATATACTGTGTATATTTCTTAACGTTTCGTAATAATGAATTGATAAAAACCTTGTAGTTTTTTTCGATGATGGCGTTCACAGATATCTCCCGTGTCCCGTGGTAGGACACGGGCCACTCCCCCGGCACCGAGTCTGTGCTGCGGTTAGTGTTTCCCAGCCAGGTGTTGTCCTCGTACTTATCCAGCACCTGAGACCAAACGTTCCGAAACATTACCAACAGCCTAACGGTGATGTCACAGTGTACCGGAGTACGCCTGCGCATCACTGCAGCGAGGTCAGATGTTAAACCAATGGAAGTCCACTGATTAAAGGAGAACTCCGCCTATTTTACACAACCTAATCTATTTAATGGTATCGCCACTAGATGGCGCCAAATCCCTACACGCTGGCCCTTTAAGAGAAGCTTCTATCAATAAGAAAACAAGTTGCAAACAGTGATTTAGTTTCCTGTGAGTTTAATGTAATTTGCGTATGACTTCGCTATATGAAGTTGTAATCTTAGAGTGAATAAATACCAACCATTAATAGTATCAAAACTAATTTGAAACAATGAAAGTCTTAGATAGAATTGTGTTAAATAATATTTAAGTCGTGCTTTCATCTCTTCTTGTATAAAGCATTGACCCAATAGAAAAGAAAGATTAATTACATGAGCAGTACGCAAAGCTGCATAACTTCTGTTCTCAATGTGAAATGTATTTTTCACCATAAAATTATTCAATGAATTAGATTTTTCAGACAAAATATGTATCATTATGCATGTTTTTTTTTTTTAAATGTATCATCAGATCTCAGCCAGATTGTGTTGTAGTCTACATGCTGTATTGTGGAATATAGCCGGCTGATGCTGGTTATACAACAATAAAAGCATATTCACCTTGATGGCGAAACGCTGCCAACCACACGGGCGATTGTACACCTCCCCACCTCTGTAATATGTCTCGGTGTCTTTCAAATTGGAGAAATCATAGTTGAATCTAGGGTCCAAGTGTTCCGCGGACCAGACGACATCCTCCGGCTCGAGGGAAATCATCCCAGTTTTAGGATCTGTCTTGATGTCTTTGGGCAAGTTGACATAGGATGACACCATCGGACCCCACACTGCTGCTGCAAAATCTGGCTTCCTGTAAAAGTTGGAGAGGAAGAAGAAGAGATGCGATTTCAAAGCACGAGTCGTCTTTAAATGAAGAAATGTTCAGAATACCAACTCAACAGGGGCAACGTGGTGAACCTTTCAGCAACAGTTTAGAGGGAAAAACAATTATAAGACTGTATAACTGGACTGGTGATGCTTGAAACATGTTCACCTTCTTTGTTATGTCGTCCTTAAATGTGAATGCCGGCTCTTAGGAAGAAAATAATCAGAGATGTTGTGAATAAAATGGAAATACATCTAGAAAATGTTGCAGTATTTTCACACCTAAGCGATGCTCCAGAACAAAATGAAAAATGTATGAGGGAAAAGAAAACATCAAACCTAAACGATAGTCCAGGTTTAAATGTGCCAAATGTAGATGACTTGAAGTTCTATGTTTTATAAAAGATTTAAGGGTATTGAGATTAAATTAATATATATATATATATATATATATAAATATATATTATATTATATAATATATATGTTATATTATATATTAATATATATATTAATATATAATATATATCATTGAGCTTGTCTCCACCAAGAAAAACATTGTATATATATATATATATATATATATATATATACAAATATATATATATATACGTATATATATATATATATATATATATATATATATTTATATATATATATATATATATATATATGTATAATAATACAAATATAATAATAATTTGCTTGGTGGGGGTAGACCTAATAATTCAGAATTAGAAAGGTGATAATACAAATAATACAATATTATTTTCTTGGTGGAAAAAAGTCTAATGATGACAATAATAAAAAAACTAGAAAGGAGATTTATTAATAAATGCCATTTTGTTATAATTACCAGGGTGCTGTACCACATAAGGCCAGATAAGTCAGGTCCGTGATGCACATCTTCTTCCGCGCTGCTCCTCCACAAACATCGACCGGCGAAGACCCAACACTGAACCCTTGACTTTGAGCAGAAGTTACTCCCTCTGCAGAGCACCTTCATAGCTTCAAGCACAACTTTTATGTCGAACATCTTGACGCTGTCGTTGTAACGGTGGCGGCTTGTTGGCTTTTCTTCTTCCGACAGATTAAAGGCGCAAACGGGCTCATATTTATAATGCTTCGGCTTTAGATCCTCCCTTCCGTCCCAGTGATAGTGAAAGCAAAAGCACAGTTACGGTAACTGGGCTTCTGCTTTCCCTTTCTCTGGCTGCTGCAGTATCTTGCCGTTCCATTAGTTCCTCCCAGTGAATGTCTGGGAGAGATACTTCTTGTAATCTCAAGAAATGCAAACACAGGTTCTTGGCAAGTTTCCATTGGCAGGCAGAAAACTCCCAAGAGACTCAGCAATGTTGCGCAGAAATCTAATGAACAGGAAAAGTAATATCTAACAAATAGACAATAAATAATAATACAGTTTTTTTTTAATTTGTATTTGATATACGGCCGTGAACGACTACAACCATCACTGATAAAGTAATACCATAAAGGAGAGATTCATAGGTGATATCCCAGAGAGGGATATTTAGTATAATTAATTTGTTAGGATTTGATCACTGTGTTAAAAAAAGTAAAATTGTGTTGGTTGTGTCCATCTTTGAGTATTATATCTGTATAAATCCGGAGATATATTAGGCAACAGCCCTCTCTTTCGTGCTCCGTCTACTGTGTGTTGGCCAGACGCCCAGATGTGTGTGCGTGAGTGAAAGATAGGACATAAGAACAGGTGGGGGGCAAGGTTCCCCACTTTCCTTTTTGGCTCCCTAGACAGCAGCCTGAGAGTGATAGATAACAGCGTCTGGAAACTCCCAAACAGTTGCCGGCAAACTAGCCGAACATCTTGTCAATATTAAGCAAGGCCCCGTATTGGAAACCAGGGATGCTTTGTTTATGTGATTCGGCCTCCTGGTGAAAGATCTGGTTGTGTGTGACCAGACGGCAACCTCCGGTTCTGCAGAGTGAAACCGAGGCTGAAGAGTCCTAAAGCTGCATTCTCTCTAATGGCCATCAGGGGGCGACTCCTCTGGCTGTATAGAAGTCTGTGATGTCTAGAGTCAAATAGACCGTAAAGCGGAGTATGCTTTAGAGCGGGCTTACTGTGATTGACAGGCTACCATAGACTGTAGTGGATGTAGTGATCGTGACGGCACCCATTGCTTTTTGAACTGCCGTCTTGAAGCCTTAAATTCCACGTTTTGGCCGTCGCCATGTTGGCTTTTTGCAACCAATATAACAGAACTTACATTAACCGGAAGATACCTTTTTTAGAATGCAGAGCAGTGACGTAGAGACGCCGTATACGTCTCCATGGATGACGGCCCCCGACTTCCATTCAATCAGACTTCTTTTTGCAACCAGAGGAGTCGCCCCCTGCTGGTCAGTAGTGAGAATTCAAGTTTTAAGACACTTCCGAATCGGCTTCACTGGCGAGAACCGGATGTTGCCGCCTGGTCGCTACCAGAATCCTTTACGGTATCTCTACGTCACTCCCTCCGCAGTCCAAATATGGTCACTTCTGTTCACCGGTTGCAAAAAAAAACAAAGATGGCGACGGCCAAATCGACGAACTCGAGGCTTCAAAACGGCAGTCCACAAACCAATGGGTGACGTCACAAAAGTCTATGTCCACTCCTTGTATACAGTAGCTAGAGTAGGTAATACAGCAAGGCCTTTATATGGACGCTATTCTATTTCCTATTCTATTCTATTATATTATATTCTATTATGGGATGTGTTCTTCTGTGAATACTCATTGTTCAGAAGGTCTATATCGTGGTAACCAATGAAAATTAATTTCCATGTTCTCTAGAAAGCTTTGAATGTCGTGAATTTGCTTTATAATCATTTGGGTTTTCCTGGCAGAAAAGCACTTTCATAGTTGGCAGTAAAATGTTAAAAAATGAAGAAAATTTTAACATTTATATGAAAATGAATCTGTGATATGTTTTCTTTTTCTAAGGAAGTGACCTCCTGTAGTTCAGCAACAGTTCATGGGAATTTAAAAAACAAAAGAAAAACCGACTAATGTGTTTTATCGCTCGACATCAGGCAGGCGCACTCGGGGTCGACAGACTCACAAAGTCACATTAAGTTATTTTCCGACCACGTGTATATTTTATGTATCTCAGTTAGGGTGGGAATCGGCCGCATGTTTTCAAGGCAATGTGCACCTTATCACTGAGTAAAGCTGTTTCTTTTCTCAGCTGATATAGATAGGTATAGATATAGATATATATATAAGCAGCGGCTGCAGCACGATCCAGGTTTTATCACTGTCCTTCATGCAGGCTGATAACATGGCTTTCTTCAGGTGCAGCCTCGGCCTCCTCGCCCTCCTCGTGCTCTTTGACGGCTCCTGGGCTGAAGACAAGGTGAGGTTACTTTCAACACCTGTCCGCAAAGATTTTTACAGAGACGAAATGGGGATTAAATGTGATTAAATGACATTTAGAAAACAAAGTGTGTGTTCATTACAATATTCCAAGAAAACATCTTAAAGAACTGCTCACACACACACACACACACACACACACACACACACACATATATATATATATATATATACGTATATATATATGTATATATATATATATATATATATATATATATATATACGTATATATATATATGGAATCAGCTGCTATATTAATGTTTTTCTTCTTTACTTCATCAATAACTATTTTAACAGAGATTAAAATACAGTATAATTCAGACACCAAATGTTTTATTTACATGTGAAATAGTTTTGGCCCCAAAAAGAAGAAGAGTGAAATGATTCAAACTCTTATTTAGTGGATGTCTCCACAGTGTTGCTGTTGAGCCTCAATCATTATTGAACTCTGAATGTTGAGTTAGAGTCTCTGATTGAAGAGGTTTGAACTGTGATTAGTTCAGCTGATATTCCAGTAGAGATAACTAGACTAACCTTCTGTTCTTTTTGTTGTGAAGTTTGAAGAAGATGAAGCAACACGTTGTCTGTTCATTCCAGCTTGTTCTGCTTTTATTGTGAAAGACACCTGAAACAAGAAGCTATTTCCATTGAAATCTTTGATTCTGAGCTTTTAGTTTCTGGATGACAGGTTTGTTTTCTTCTCTTCTCATTCAACGGTTCCTCAGAGGGAACTTTCTCTGTCCGTTGTCAAGTTGGCGCAACCTTTGTTATTCTAATAATAATAATAATAATAATAATAATACTTTCGTTTTATATAGCACTTTTCTAAATACCCAAAGACGGGGTGAGACAAACAGAACAAACAAAACAAAACAAAACAAACAGTTCTGTTCTCCACAAACTAAACTAAATAACTTCTAACTTTACTTTCAAACTCGTGAAGCTGTGTTTCAGTTGAGTCCTTGCTAATGAGCTTCTTGTCCCTGATCCAGGACCCGTCTGTCTCTGAGCTCCTGTGGAGGGCCAACAAGGATGTTGGTAAGACAGCGTGCACGTTTATTTATTTCAGTCAAAGTTTCCGGGAGGTTGATAGCAATATGTTCCCAGAATGCATTGGAGGTCTTCAATAACGTACCATAAGCAATAGGCAGAGCAGTGTGGAGATTGCTGTGGATGTTCAGGCTCCAGGAGAAAGAGTCTGAAGTCGCTCCTCTATGGACGCTCTAGCACCACTTTCGGGACAAAATGTCAAACTTCACACTCAATAAGTGTCATCATTTAATGGGTAGATTTAAAGGAGGACATTCACGCTAACAGGTGGATTCTTTCTACAGCACCACCTTCAAAACAATAGGGTGTGTGTCTCCGCTCAGAGTCCGACTGTAGAGAGACTGAAGTCAGCAGCTTAGTCACAATTATACGTATTGAACACAGAGATCACTTTGACTACAACAACCTCAGTGGTAAACATTGTTGCTGTTTGTAATTTATGATCCGACGAGAAACTCATTTAATGCTAAATCTTGGTTGAACTTCCCAGTGATATATTTTAATACTTTTAAGGGTGAAAGTAAACAAATTTATGCTTCAATTCAGTGGTGGAATGTGAGTACATTAACTCAACTACTGCGTTAAGTACAAATTCGAGGTACTTGTACTTGAGAATTTCAATTGAATGCAATTTTCTCTTACTCCTCCACGACATCTCAGAGGTACATACTGTACTTTTTACTGTACTACATCTCAGAGGTAATCATTGTACTTTTTACTGTACTACATCTCAGAGGTACATACTGTACTTTTTACTGTACTACATCTCAGAGGTACATACTGTACTTTTTACTGTACTACATCTCAGAGGTAATCATTGTACTTTTTACTGTACTACATCTCAGAGGTACATACTGTACTTTTTACTGTACTACATCTCAGAGGTACATACTGTACTTCTGACAGCCAACATTTTTATCCACAATTAGTACTTTTACTTTTAGTACATTTGTATATCTAAACACTAAACCACTGACTGATTGGTTCTCCTCCTCCTCTCCTGCAGTGCACACAGAGGAGGAGCCCTTCGTCATGGATGACATTGCGTATGACAATGAAAGTGAGAGGAACGCTGATCCCTGCACCTCCAGCGGCTGCATGTGGGGAAAATCCGCCAATGGAAAAGTGCACGTGCCTTATGACATCGCCACACATTACTGTGAGTACCAGCATGATGTTCATTTAGTACATTATGGGCCATTTAGAGTCAAACAGACCATAAAGCAGGGGATGCTTTAGGGGCGGGGCTACACGGTGATTGACAGGTCCCTACCAGAGATTTATTTTTTAAAAGCGAGGCGGTTTCAGAAGTAACAGACGAACAGCCTTCTGTGTGTCGTTCTTGAGGACACGAACAAACAACGTATTCAATCATTGCATCTTGAATCTGGCTTGTATAAGACAGATATATGTGTGTGTGTGTGTGTGTGTGAGTGTGTGAAAGTCTTTCCTCGTGTCTTGTCAGCTTCTCGTGAGCGCTCCATCATCGAGCGTGGGCTGCTGTCCTTCCACGACGTCTCCTGCATTCGCTTTTTCCAGCGCACCAACGAGAGGGACTACCTGAGCATCCAGTCCAGCAACGGGTAACACACTGTGTGTTTGTGTGTGAACCGCATGCAGCCTTTTAGTGTCAAATAACATCAGCTATCACCGGTACGATGTTTGATTTAAAGCCTCTTAAACAGAGTTATCACAACATGGTTTCATGTCAAAATGTTTCCTCCACATTCAGACATATTTGGGACTTTTGTATCTTACAAATTTGAGATACAGCTTTGTGGGTTTAAATAGTTTCTAGTTGCACTTTTGGGCCTAAAACTGGAGCTATTTGTTGAGTGGTTGACTTCAAAACCAGAGCAAAGTATTGGTCACATGACGCCGTAGATCCCAATCACAGTGGTTTTCATCTTTAGAGGAGTAACAAACTGGTTTTGCTTCAATCATTACAGACGTACGACAATATCAGTGGAGAATTTTGATACATTGAGATGAATGAAGTCCAAAAATGAAGCCAAGAAAGAAACCAAAAAGTCGCCAAAAGAACCACCTTTACAGCTCTTTAAACCGTATAACTGAGCCATGCTGCTTCACTTATTATCTGTTTGTTTGAGGGCAGCTGTTACTCCTACGTGGGCCGCCGTGGTTATTCCCAGACGGTGTCTCTGGACCGTCAGGGCTGCCTCTACCACAGCACCGTCCAGCATGAGCTGCTCCACGCCCTCGGCTTCAACCACGAACAGTGCCGCTCCGACAGGGACCAGCACATCCGGATCCTGTGGGAGAACATCGAGTCCGGTCCGTATCATTAAATTGACCATTATGTTACACTAATACTCAACCTTCTTTGTAGGTAAACTGCTGATTTAAAACAGATTATTTGATCTCAAATGTGAGAAAGAAAAGCATTCAATCTTGATACCAGAGAGGCTGAAAGCAACAGATGTTTAGCAACCGATTAATCACAACTATTCTTTGCAGCATCACAAACGTAATCTCATAATTATTAAAGAAACTAACAAGGGTCAGGAAAGAAGAAGAAGAAGAAGAAGAAGAAGAAGACATTTAGATGTTTGAACTTTTGATCATCATCCATTTCACACCAATAAAACCATTACAGAAGAAGGAAAAATAAAGCTTGTTAGCTTAGCGCGGTCGCTAACGGGAGGGTAAGCTCACGCAGTTTATTGAAACTGTCTGTAAACCACGTCTCTGTTAGGAAGGAGGTTAAATAAAACCGGATGCCGACACGGAGCTCCTCCATCATCTGTCCCCTCAAAAGGGTCATCACCATTAAGGCGGCTTGCTATTGGTCAACGCCGCGAATCTACTAATCGCAAAAATTCCATGAGAACGAATTGGAGTCATACAAAAATATTGCTGTTTCAAATCAGCCCTTTGATCTTTTACTCAAATACTAACGCAAAACTAACATCTAAATGGCTTTTCTGACCCGTGTTCTGGTTTTTGTCCGCTCAGGTTGGGCGTACGCCTTCGACAAGATCGACACGCTGAACCTGAACACCCCCTACGACTACAACTCTGTCATGCAGTACCACAGGTTGTCATTCATCTAACGTCCGCTCATTGAAACTAACAGTGATTGATTTTAGGATTACTTTTACATTTGAACTTTGTGTCCTCAAAGTACCTTTTACTAAGGGGACTGTACAGAAAATATTGACTTAGAGAGGGAATCTTATTTTTTTATTTTATTTTGATTTTTTTTTAAACAAAGCTGCAAAATAAACAAAATGTATAAACAGGCATCATCTCTGTGGCTGCGGATAGATTTGAGCACCGCAATATTTCAAACAATGGAGAAATCATATTAATAAAGATATGAGTATGTATTAGATCAGACGATGTTGTGACCGATAAATGCTAAAGATCAGATATCCGACCGTCCGTCCGATCACTTCCGTGACGTTTGTGTCGTGTGGCTGGAAGTGTTGACGTTGTTTCCTCCAGACACAAAAAAAATATCCTCCTCATGATGAAAACTCTAAAATAAATATTGGAAAAGTAAGAATAACTCTTAGTCTTCAGTTCTGCAAAAGAAACAAATATATAACTCGTCCAACAACATTGATGCAGTCAAAACAATATTTAAATAGCAAGAATTTCTCCCTTTTTTTTTTGTATACAAAACCAAAAATAATGCAACTCTTAATAACTCCAGGTATGCCTTCTCCGGGAACAACAAGCCCACTATGGTTCCCATCCCCAACGCCAACGTGGAATTCGGCACGGCCAACCAGATGAGCAAGAACGACATCAGCAGACTGAACAAGCTGTACAAATGTTAAACGGTAAGAAAACACACGCCGAGGTTCTACAAACGCTGCCGTAAGAGTTTAACCCGTTTCTACTTTTTAACCAACAGGCGATGAGAGCAACCCTGACAACGTGGCGCCAATTCAGAACTCAGACAGCAGACTTTAACATGATCAAAGACGCTGTGTCGACAATAAACCTTGAAACACCGAAGCCTTGTTTGTAGTTTGTGCGCCTTTGCCAAATGTTCTGAACTTTGTGTGACGAAAAAAGCTGCAGAATTTGTATTTGTTGACAGAAATCAATAATTACTCCTTAAAGTGGTGGAAGAAGTAGATCTTTTACCAAAGTAAGAGTAGTAGTACATTAGTAGAAATACTAGAAAGTAAAAGTCCTGCATTCAAAGAATCACTTAAGTAAAAAAACAACAGAAAAGATACTCCAGTAAACTGCAAGTACCTCAAAATTGTACATCAGTATTGAGTGAATGTACCTTCCAACACTGCTACAGAGTGGCGAAAATGTTGCAAATAGTTTAGCCTGAAATGCTAAACATGCATAATGTTTTCTTTATCTATGAAACGCTTCACTGATATTATAAAAATCTCTTTTTGACTTTTTTGGGTTCCTTTGCAGTGTAGGAGAGCAACAGGTTAAACCACTGGTTTAATCTGTAGTAATGCATGTATGATACGAATACTAATACTAATCTAAAAATCACTATCTGTGAAATAACTACAGTAAAAAGTGCAGCATTCCTCTCTGAAATGTAGAGGAGTTAAATTATAAAATAACAATTGAAAGACTGAATAAGAGTACAAGTACCTCAATATTGAACTGAAGTACTGGACTGGAGTCTAAATGTGTTGTTTCTGTTTTAAGTTTGCTGTCTTTTTTGATCTGAATAAAACATCCTGAGTGTTATTAGTTTATAATGAAATGCACTTTATGATAATAATTCATTAGATTAACTAAAACCTGAGTTGATTTCTCACAGGGTGGGGTTGAGTACCTCTGACAGGGATGTTGGTGAGGATTTTCTTTAACGTTTAGTTCAGTTTGTAGTTTTAGCTCAACAAAACTATCTAGAGTGTTTTTAAATGTAGATTTTTCAAATTAAGTTGGTTTAGTTCCTTGTTCAATTGTGTTTTCATTATTTTATTCCCTCATGAAGTTTAAAATCCTGCTTTCAGGAATAAAAGTCTCTCATTTCTTTTTTTATTTATTCATCTATTTATTGTCTAATAATTGTCTAATTATAGTATTTTGGGTCTCAAATAATGCTACGAAATATCCATGATGTTTGTTTATTTAACTTCAGCACAAATCACAAATCAGATCTTATTGATGGACGCATGAATCAGTGAAACATGTTTTCTGATATTGATCTTGATGAGCCGCTCGTAGAGGACGATGTGTCTCGCCTTAAAGGGACAAACATTTTTTAAACATATTAGAGATGAATCAATGACATGATTCCAAAGTTTGAGATGGAAAAGCAACTTTTGGCAATTTTTTGTAGAACTCATAATTCAAAATGTTTTCTCTTTTACACCAATTTTATGAACAAAGGTTACCGTTTACCATATTTGTGTATATTTTAATTTTTTTTTGGATATCTGTTAATTCATATTTTTATACTTGTATTTTACTTCAATCAATTTAAAACTGAATTTCCAATTTAGTGTGTATTTATTCTTTCCTGTAAAATCTATCAACTGTCCACACAAAGATATTGTACATTTTATATCTGCAGCATCAGCGTGGTCTGCAGTCCTTCCACAGTGTCTCTTGTCTCCGCTTTGTGAAACGCACCAACCAGAGAGACGACCTGAACATTTAGTCCTGACCAGGTGAGCGAGTAGCGCAGAAAACTCTTCACATCCGGATTTGTTGCTGTTTGATTGTTTTCCTTTACAAACCAAGTCTCCTGGAAACAATACGGAACAAAATTGTTGTCTCAATTAAATTATGATGAAAATAGCTCGATGATCAGAGCACAAACCAAATACCAGTGGTGGAAGAAGTATTCACATCCTTTACTTCAGTAGAAGTTCTAATACCACACTGTGAAAATACTGAACTACAAGTACAAGTCCTGCATTCAAAACCTAACTAAACTAAAAGTACCAGCTAAATGTACTTGAAGTAAAAGTACTTTTAGTACAGTAAAATACAGGAGTAAAAAGTACAAAATGTACCTCTGAAATGTAGTGAAGTAAAAAGTATAAAGTAGCATGAAGTGGAAATACACAAGTAAATTACCTCAGAATTGTACTTAAATACAGTACTTGGTTAAATCTAAAATGAAACCAAATCCAGTTAAAAGTTTCTTTGTTTTTATTCTGTGGAGGATCAGCAGAGAGGAGGACTGTATGAATTCAAATAACACGATACACAACTCTTCTAATCTGGTTACAGCAGCTGAATGTTTCATAATTAGTTTTGTAGATTAATTAATACGTGAATGAAAGATTCATAGTTAATTTACCTTTGAAAACACATTTTCTATTTTGAAAATGATGAAAACTAAAACCTTTAAACACATTTTTTAACTAAAAATAAGTGGTACATGACTTCATCCAATGATTTGTATTATATGTACAATAATCAGACATTAAAAATGTTCATTTGGCACCCAGATATTTAAGGAATGTGTAAAGGCTTGTTATTCCTGAGTACATTGTTTTTGATGATTCAACAGTCTTGAAGGCAGGTTATGCAGTTATTAGAATTAATTAGACTACATTAGATAATATCAATCAGTGGATTAATGTCTGTGTGTTGGAGAGTAGAAAAACATTTACAGACAAATAGAAAAAAACATTAATCAGAATGTGAAGCATCAATAATGTTTACACTGTAAATCACCAATAATATAGATTTGTTACATTAAATGAAAGATTCTCTCTGTAGAAAATCAAGTGTTCGTTCTACTCAGTGTGATTGACAGGAGAGATGATCAGAGGAGCAGAGTTTTTACCACTATAATTATAACATGGACTAAAGAATGGAAAGAGTTTCTCAGTGAAGCAGCAGCCAGTAAAGGAGTAGATAAGAGCTGCAGCATCAACGTCATGAAAGGAGACCAGACCCTCCTCATAATCCACAAACAACCCCACCTTCTCAGGCTGACAGTTCAGAGAGAGACGGACTTGAGGGTCATCACGAGCAACATACTCATTCTCATTCCTCAACATTATCGTCCAGTAACCATTCTGAGGAGTTGCTGTGATGCTTCCCTTCCTGTTGATCGACTCTCTGACCACTCCTAAAGTCCACTTAGTCTTCTCTTTAACCTGAACCTCGTAATAAAATGTTCCTGAAGAGAAACTCTGCTTTGCTAAGACACTAACAAGACAATTAAATCTCTCTGGATTGTCTGGAAGATGTTTCTTCACATCACCAAGTTTAACTTGTTTTCCATCATCAGATAGGATGAGATATGGATATGCTGTATCAGGATCAAGAGTCACATCCACTGCAGACTTCTGGACCCTCTTCAGCTCGGCCTCAGTGAGCAGCTTCTTCATTTGTTTACTGAGCGTCTCCTCCAGCTGATTCACAGCTCTCACCACAGTCCCCTCATATGAAGGTGGACCGACTCTGACTCCTGACCAGTCCTTGGTGGGTGGAGCAGTGTTCAGGTTCCTGAAGCTCTGGAGGAGGTGGAGGTGGTCTTCAGAGTGTGAGAGCTGCTCCACCTCAGTGCTTCTCTTCTTCAGCTCAGAGATTTCCTGTTCCAGCTCTTTGATGAAGCCTTCAGCCTGTTTCTCTGTCTTTCTCTGCTTCTCTTTGATCGTGTCGATGAGCTCGGACTGGCTTCTCTCAACAGACTCCTTCAGAGCGGTGAAGACCTGAACACCATCTGATATCTCTCTGTCTGCATCTTCCTCACTGAGCTCCACTGTGTGTTTGAACTCCTGAATCTTCAGTCGTCTCTTCTGGATCATCTGCTGAATTTCAGCCTCAGTCTTCCCCAGCTCGGCCTTCTTTCCTTCATATTCTTCTTTCAGAGGAACAACATCATGGTTTTTGTGATCGGAAATAGAGCAGAGCATGCAGACACACATCTGGTCGGTCTTACAGAACAGCTCCAGCAGTTTATCGTGCTTCGTACACATCCTGCCTTCCAGGTTCTCCACAGGGTTGATCAGCTGATGTCTTTTCAGACCTGATCTTGTCAGATGAGGCTCCAGGTGAGTCTCACAGTAGGAGTCCAGACACACCAGGCAGGACTTCAGGGCCTTTAGTTTGGTTCCAGTGCAGACGTCACAGGGAACTTCTCCTGGTTTGGCAGCTTGTTGCTCTGAGCTGCTGCTGCTGTCTTTCTGTTGAGCTGACTGTCTGAACTGAGCAGCCATCTCAGAGATGAAAGTATTGACCCGCAGCTCAGGTCTGGTGTTAAAAACCTCTTTACAGTTTGGACACTGATACTGGACATTATTGTCCCAGTGTTGAGTGATGCAGGTTTTACAGAAGTTATGTCCACATGATGTGGCGACTGGATCAGTGAACACATCCAGACAGATGGAGCACAGAAACTGATCTTCAGTCATCAGACAGCTGGCAGCAGACATATCTACACTCTGAGGACAAGGAGTGTGGAAAAACAAAACTGTTATTACACATCTTTATATTTTTTGTTGAATCAAATCAAATCATGATTAGTAGAATATAACGAGAGTCATCCTGAATTATGTTGTTATATTATATTTAATTTGCTGTGAGTGAAGAAGAGCTCAGATACGCAGTTCAGTCGTATAAATCTGATATCTTAAACATTCTAGTGATAACATCCTAAACCCTCTGGTTCTTGTTAATATCATAATATAAATAGTAAAATCACAATAGAATTAAATTTAAACCCCCAAAAACACAATGTGAACTGCTACCCTGCTGTTTATACTGTTATTAAAGTGAAAATATTTTAAGAAAACATTTTAAATATTAAACATAACACATTTATTACAATTTACTGTGATATAATTAAGCATTATTTGACCGTTTTATTGAAGCGTCTGAGGAAGCAGAGCAAAATAACAATCACTTTCTCTGTACAAAGATCTTTAGAGTCAAAGAGTCAGTTTGGACAAAGAGGAGGAAGAGAGAGAGGATGATGATGATGATGATGATGATAGAGAGAGCAGCGAATCAGACACAAAACGTGCAGAATAAAAGATGGAAGCTAACTGCTCTGGACTGCAGGATATTATATATAATAGTATTTATCTTTACAACTCTCACAACCTGTGATTGGAGCTCAGTTTAACATTTGCTCTGAGTTGAACTTCCTGTCTGAGTAGAGCTGAGGTTTTGAGTTCAAACAGGAAACAGGTCTGTGAATTAGCTTAAGCTAATGCTAGCTGTGACTGTATTCTGTCTAACCTTTAACTAGTAAGAGTTCAGTCACTGTGGTTTAGTTTCTACCTCTGATGGTTTTATCTAAAATTACACATTTCTACGGCTTAATATTCTTTATATGATAAAACAAGATGTAAAACGGTCAGATTCTAGTTTGAACTAAACTTGGACTAAATACTTAGTGAGTGTATTTAGTCTTTGTAGAACAGTGTACTCACCAGTGTTTGTCAGAGACTCTGTTGTGTTGTTGAGAAAAATCTGCTGGATTCAGTTGAATGTTTTTTTACAGAGAAACAGAGAGACTTGTCTCGACTGCAGCTCTGCTGTCGCTCAGACTAACTTTCACTTTCATTTCAGGAAATGAGACTCAGCAGCAGCAGCTCACCTCTTTCAGTGTTGTTCCTCCTTTCAGTGAGGGAGTGGTGGAGGAAGTATTCAGATCCTTAACTGAAGTAAAAGTACTAATACCACAATGTTAAAATACTTCACTACGAGTAAAAGTCATAAATTCAAAACTTACTTTCATACCTGATGTTTCTGGATAATATTACTGCTGCATTAATGCGTATGTTGCATGTTTTTAACTCCTTTATATCCTGTTGGTTAGTTTAATCTACATCACTGCATCATATTCTATAAGATCATCATATGTTTGTATCTCTAAAAAGAACAAACAGCCTGTTTACAGCTTTGTGACGATGCATTTTCCAGCTGATCCAAGAGGTTTTTTAAAGAGTTTATTTGTCTGATGAAGTAGAAAGATTTTCTGAACACATAAAGGAACACTTCATCCTTCAGTTTATCACAAACATTCAACATCAACACATAAAGGAAACACTTCATCCTTCAGTTTATCACAAACATTCAACATCAACACATAAAGGAACACTTCATTCTTCAGTTTATCACAAACATTCAACGTCATCACATAAAGGAACACTTCATCCTTCAGTTTATCAAAAACATTCAACATCAACACATAAAGGAACACTTCATCCTTCAGTTCATCACAAACATTCAACATCAACACATAAAGGAAACACTTCATCCTTGAGTTCATCACAAACATTCAACATCAACACATAAAGGAAACACTTCATCCTTCAGTTTATCACAAACATTCAACATCAACACATAAAGGAACATTTCATTCTTCAGTTTATCACAAACATTCAACATCAACACATAAAGGAACACTTCATTCTTCAGTTTATCACAAACATTCAACGTCAACACATAAAGGAACACTTCATCCTTCAGTTTATCATAAACATTCAACATCAACACATAAAGGGACACTTCATCCTTCAGTTCATCACAAACAGTCAACATCAACACAAAAAGGAACACTTCATCCTTCAGTTTATGATAAACATTCAACATCAACACATAAAGGAACACTTCCTCTCTCAGTTTATCACAAACATTCAATATCAACACATGTGGAGATACGTGGTTTTTCCTGAACAGGAAGGGGATGAAAAACTGTCATCTGAAAAGTAACTAAAGCTGTCAAATAAATGTAGTAAAAAGTACAATAATATGTACCTCTGAGATGTAATTCTAACAGTAAATAATAATATAATGTTAGGAAGTCTGTTGCAGAAGCTATGTTCCTGCTATTTCTTGTTTTGGGCCTTTTGTCTCTTTATGGAGCGCTTTATTTAAGCTTGCTTGTTTAAAATTGATATTAATACAGTTTTATTAATTAATTATGTTTTATATTATTGTGACGTACACTGTTTACACATGTTATACCCACATACATGAGGATGCAGAATTAAAGTTAATGAGAAAAAACTTTTTCTGAATTACTTATCACTTTTATCCTTATGTATTGTGATAATACATTTTTATTTCTATTTTTGTATTTGGTCTATTTAATATACTAAATATTAATTTGACAAAAAGCTGCCCTTGACATTGTTTTTAACAAATCAATAAATATAATTTGTTTGAAAATAAAAGTAATAAGCATCTTTAGACATAAAGCAAACATATTGCAACAGATCAGTTTCAACTTTAAGTCATCAATTAGTGACGTTTCAGTTTTAAGTACATCTTCTGAATGCGTCTTGGCTATTGTTTTTATAATTTAGATTTTCCAGTTGTGTTTGCTATCCTTTTTGTTTTCCCACATATTTATTTTTGGCAATAGTGTGGCCTCCCTTTCCTTCATTATCAACATCCATTATTGTATCTTTACATTCCTGTTGATGCTGCTGCAATGACAACGTCTGCTGAATATGGTTAGCATTAATTGAGACATATGCTAATTTTCAGGTTCTTGTATTTTGGATTTCATAGTACATGTTCTCATGCTGTCTGAATATATCTGCATTCTCACTCTGTCTGAAACGCTCTGTTTTAGCATCTTCTTATCCATGTTATATTAGAATTGTTTTACAGAAAAATATAGTTTTTTATTATTATTTTATATTCATTGAAACTACAAACAAGACTTTATGGAAACTGTGAAAGTTGAATAAGAAGACAAATAAACTTAGATGGAAAATAACGGAAAAACTGAAAATTAAGTAACAACCAATAAAACGTAAGTCTTTAAATTATATTTTGCAGATTCTTTAAAAAATATTTTTTTTTAAATAATTTTTAATCCAAATATAATAATCCAGAAAGTTTAAACATTTATGATCATTAATAATCAAATGTGCTACTATTGTTGAAATGTAAATAGACTCTCTTGAAACAACATTATGGGAATCAGCAGCTGGCATCAAGGTGAAATAGTCTTATCAGCTTCAACAGGTTTATTTATTTAAGTACAATCATGTTTGTCCAGTTTATACAGAAAGAGCTCTTATCCACAGCTGCACACAAACACCGGTCTAACTTTCTGTTGAGTGTTTGTGGTGAGAGCATCATTTAATACGTCTTTAAGCTTTGGTGACTTCAGGTTTTCAGGTTTTCATGGCTGGTCTGAGGTTCACTCTGGCTCTTCTGGCTCTGATGCTGGTTTCCATCAGGGCGGCTGAGAAGAAGGTGAGTTTTAAATTACATTTTTGCTCATACAGCACACTTTATATTTCTATCGGTGCTTTTAAAAGATAGTTCAGGGTTATTGAATACTTTAAAATAAACACAGCAAAAAAAGTGAAGCTTAAAATGGACAACAATGGTCTAAAGTAACAAAAATATCATCCTCCATCAATGCTGTTAGATTTGAGAAGGTTTTTTCCTGAATACATTTCACTTCATAAAACTGTAATAAGTGTTAAAGTGTGTGCTGCAAAAATAAATCAAAACAAGAAAGATTGAGATTCCTCTTTTACTTCCATATGTTGAGACATGGCTAATCTCATTTTATTAGAAAAAAAGAATCTATTGTACTTTGAATTTATTATTATGTACAACTGTTGATTCAATAATGACTGATGTTGTTGAACTCCTCTCGTTACAGGATAAATCTGTCTCTGAAAGGATTGAGGAGGCCAACGCCAACATTGGTGAGATACTATGATAATAACTTATGTAGATAGGACACATTTTAGCTTCTTTCTTGGTTCAATGTGTGTATTAAAAGACATTATGATCAAAACTGCAGAGGACTAATATTCCTCCAATGATTTCTCATGTTATAAATAATAATAATGTGGGTTGTCCAATGGCAAAGCATTTTAAAGTGTCACAAAACAGTGATTGTAAAGGTTAGGATTATTAAAAATGGAGGGTTGGAATGGGTTAAACAATCTATTAGAGATCATGCAAGTCAAACACTTCCCCCTGAGACACATTTTAGATTTTAAAACAGTTTATACAGACCTAAATGAAAACTGATTTCAAACTCTTTTTTCATTTATCTCAACAATTCTTTAAATTTTAATTTAATTCAAGTTTTTTTTTTTTATTCTTTGGTAGCTTAATTTTGGAATGACACTCACCTGAATGAATACATATAAAGCTCAGGTATTGTCTCTTTATTTTAACCCTGATCCACAGTGAGTTTTTAAAATTATTTCATGAACAACCTGTGTAACTAATAAAGGCTTTTCTTTTTTTTTTAATCAAAACTATACATACTGCTGCTCCTCGTCAAGATCCTCAATTAATTTTGTCATCATATTAGAAAATCAACATGTTTTGCCCTCTCTGGTCTTCCATATCGTGCTGACCTGCTCCATGTGTTTGGGCCCCAGTCAGAGCTCCTGATGGTCGATTTGTGGAGGATGACGTTGCTTACGACTCCGAGGGCGAGAGGAACGCCGACCCCTGCACCTCCCATAACTGCAAGTGGGAGCAGGCCAGTGACGGCATGGTCTATGTGCCCTACGCCATCGCAGACCACTACAGTGAGTGTTCTGCATGCTTTCAATTCAGAGGAGGTTGAAGAAGTATTCACATGTTGTACTAGTATGTCTTAGAACAACAGACAGTTTGTAATATTTCCTCTTGTTCATACTGGCCATCAATAGATCTCCTCCTAATGAGCCTCTAATGTAAGTGATACAATCTTCAGTCCTCGTGTGGAACTTTTAAACTGGTTATGAAATTAGTCTCAAATTAATACTGATGACATAAGCAAACGAGACCATCAGAGAGAAGATGGTCTATTACTATAAAGTTATTCTTAATGCTCGTCATCGGTGCCACTGGGTCGGATTCTGGTGAAATCAGATGAACTCATGCAGGTTCACCAGAAAGTCCTTCAGCTCAGACTCCAGCAGAGACCGGTCCACGGTGGACAGACCCAGATCCTCCAGCAGAGACCAGTCCACGGTGGACAGACCCAGATCCTCCAGCAGAGACCGGTCCACCATGGAGAGACCTAGATCCGGCTTCACCTGCAGCCTTGGACCTGCAGTCGGAGCTCCGGAGGGAGGAGGAGAGCTCAACTCCCGGCAGCAGCAGCATCTCCTCCTCCTCCTCCTCCTCCTCCTCCAGGAGCAGAGCTTCTCCTCTCTGGGAGCCAACACCGACGCCACGCTGCTGGAGACCCAGGGTGTATTGCTGGACCCGCAGGAAGGAAAGGGAGGCAATGGGAGAACCAGAACCAGGACTGAGGAGAGCAGAATGTCAGACCATGCTGCAGTAAAATGAAAGGTTTGCTAAAGGGACTCTGGTGCTCGGAAACACTTATCCACAGGGACCGCCAAAATCAGCACAAAATGAAAGTTCCTTGTAGTAGCTTTAAACAAATCAAGTGTGTCATGATCTTGGGTTTTTAGTTAACTTGTTTCCTGTTTTATTTTGAAGTTCCCTGCCTCTTGTGTCTCCTGTGTTTGTTTGACTTCCTATCTTGGTGGAGTTCCCTCCTTTTTTCTGTGTATCACCTGTGTTGTATTAGTCTCATCGGCTTTTCTCTCGTCCCTTTCTTTCTTCCACCAATCAGCATTCAGCCTGCCCACCTGTGTCTGATTAGTTTCTTGTGTATTTATAGCCTTGCCGTTTCTCTTTCTGTGGTAACTGATCATTACACTTTCAGCCTCCAGAGAGCGGGCCATCATTGAACGTGGCCTTCAGTCCTTCCACAGTGTCTCCTGCATCCGATTCGTCCCGCGCACCAGTGAAAGAGACTACATCCACATCCAGTCTCTGGATGGGTTAGGCCTTATTTCATGACTCAGCCACTAGGCCACTGTTTATGTTTTACCACATTTCTGTACCACACAATTAATGCTCATCAGATATTTGAACTGCATTGTAATAATTTATTATTATTTATTTATTGAACCTTGTTGGACACATTGAATATACTATACATGAGTTTTAAACATGGGGTTACAAGTTAATTAAACAAAGAAACAAGGAAATGACTATTCTTGAAAAGTGATTACTTGATATTTATAAAAATGTTAGTGTCCAGATTGTAATAAACTGACATTAATTTGTTAACATACCACGGGGACTTTCTGTAGAGATAATCCACTTTAAAGGCCTTTACATATTGGGGGCGTGCGGAATAAACAACACAAAAATGTGAAATATTCGCCTGCGAATACTTTGTGTCTAGGACTTTAATTGTGAACGGAAGAAGTGGATCTGGCCTGCGCTGGCTTTGAAAGAGTGATAAAGTTTGCAGTCTTGATTCAGACTACAAAGCGTCTGTGTTGTTTTTTCATGAAAATAACAAAAACTTGTTCAGCGCAACGTGATTGGTTGATGCCGTTATACGCAGAGCAAAAGATAGAAAAAAACAAGCTTGTTCCGGAAACATTATGTGTAATATTTACCTTCTGTGTGAAAGTACTCCCGACAAAAACAACAGTTTGATAAAAAATATATTTACGTGCAAATTGATCAAACGTAAGAAATGCCCCCGTTGTGTAAAGTCCTAAACTTTAAAGTTTTATGATATTCTCTCTGACAGGCAGTCAGTTACCAATGGTTTAAAAACAAGTGCTCTTAAGAATAGTGTTGGTGTCCCACAAGGGTCTGTTCTTGGTCTTCTTTAATTAACCATGTACATAAACAATAGTATCTCTTCAAATTCTGACATACATTTTTATGCAGATGATACTCTTCTATACTCCACAGGTTCTTCTCTTGATCTGGCCATTAAAAACTACTTTTGATATATTTCAGACCTCTCTTATCAAACATAAACTTGTTTTAGATTATGACAAAATGTATGCCATTCTCAATGTCGTGACGTAACAGCATCCAGCCTACTGTTACCATACACTTCAGGGTTCAAATTTAAATTGCGTGTTATAGATACTTGGATATCTACACAATAACACAAACTGTTTATCCCCTCTCAGGTGCTACTCTTACGTGGGTCGGCGTTTCAATGAACAGGCTCTGTCTCTGATGCAACAGGGCTGTCTGTACCACGACGTGGTCCAGCACGAGCTGCTGCACGCTTTGGGCTTCAAACACGAGCAGTGCCGCTCCGACCGAGACCAGCACATCCGCATCCTGTGGGAGAACGTCATACCTGGTGAGTGATACCCCCCGACCTTATGTCTACTAGTGCCATCAGCTATAGATTTCTCATAACGGTATATGCTAGAATTTGTGGGAAGTATTGTGCCCTTTAAGTGGTGATGAGGAAAGTATAGGTTTGGATGTTGACTTATATTATCGTTCATAACAAGGCATCTCATTTTTCTTTTAATTTGTTTAGATATTCATGATCCCTGACTATTGACCCTGATGAAGGCCACAAGCCGAAATGCTTTGGTTTGACAAATTAGTTGTTCTATAAACTACAAATGTTGCTTACCACTTCAGACTTTTTCCCTTCTTCGTGCATCTTAGAAGGAAGTGAAATTGTGCTGGAAATCCCGACTCTCCACAATATGGCCGCCAAAAATGAATCCAAATGGTTTTGATGACCCAGTGTGTGAAATAAAGGGGTTCTCGCTTTGCTTGCTTTCTCTCTTCTCAGGCTGGGAGTATGCCTTCGACAAGATCAACACTCTGAACCAGGGAATCCCATATGACTACAACTCTGTCATGCAGTACAGCAAGTTAGTACAGAGACACCATGTGCAATGTGTCTTAACACTATTATTGGCATTTCTTCTGCAAACGCCCCATTTTTTATTTATCATTTTATAAAATCAAATAGTCCCACTGTGGGTTTGAACCAAGCGTCTACCTCCGGTCCAGAAAAACGCTTAAATGGCAAAAACTGCAGTTCTTCAAATGGCCGCTTGAGGCTCTAAAAGCGAGTCACTCCCCATAGACCTCCGTGTTAAAATGTCCAACTTTACAGCAGAAATAAACATGTTTACAGCCTGGTACAAAAACAATTTGGGTTTTTAGCTAATATCCATATTTTTTACAAGTCTATGCTGTAGACTGTATTTGTATTTGTTACAACCCCAACATTTGTTATAGTAACCCCAAATCCCTAAATCTGCTGAATCTCCCCAAAATGTATTTGCAATGCAAAATAAAAGTTATGGTTATAATAGATAGATATCTTATAGCAGCCCCACTATCCTCCCATTTGGCACAGTGCCCATAAATCCCGATTTTATACAGTCTATGGTCTGAATCTGACCCACACAAACTTGCACCTTTTTATAATAGCAAGCTATCCAGCATCCACTGTAATTGTATATAATGTGTTTAAATCCAGGTTCGCCTTCTCCAAGAACAACCAGCCCACCATGGAGCCCATCCCCGACCCAAACGTTGAGTTCGGTGTCGCCACCGAGATGAGCCAGAACGACATCACCAGGCTCAACAGGCTGTACAACTGCAGTTAAACCACACCAGTAAATATACACACACAAATACACACACTATTGGGGACATTACTACATTCATTTCCCGGAGATTTACCCTAACCCTAATCTTAACCAATGACCCAAAAATGTACGTTTTTTATGGGGAATTGGACAAGCCGTCTACAATCACCTACTCTTTAGTTAGGAACACACACTACACTGTATGTAGAGCTTAAAGTGTGAGTGTGTTTTTAACTCTTTAGGTGATCGCCAAAACAAATCCTTAAATCACACTTCATTATTTAATGAATGAGTTGTGCACTGCTCGGTGTTTTACAGATCAGCATTTCTTTTAAATGAGCAGCGTGTTACATTTAGGGGGATCTGTTGGCAGAAATGTAATTTAATATCCAAAAGTATATGTTCCTTAGTGCTAAAGTGCAAAATCAGAAATAAAATATAATAAAATAGCCTGTTACTAAAGCGATTGTATATTTATGAAATATTATGGACGTTTGCTTTTTGTCCTGAGTGTTTCAATGAAGTTCTATCTTTGTAAAATGTACTTTTACTTCTATTTGTACAACTGTTTGCTTATGGAATATTTATATTTTGAATTGGCACCTCCCTGTTAACCTGTCCATATAGGTGACACATAGCATTAACCTGTTTACATTTCTGGTAGTGTGTAAATGTGGTTGTTGAACCTTCTTGATGATCTTTCTTTATTTTGTTATATTTGCACTCTTTCCAACTTTGTACTGAATTTCCCTCTGGATAAATAAAGTTTTATTTCATCTTTAAATACATTCTGGCTGATTTTAATTTGATTATTTTGTTTTTTTCTTTCAAAGGTTCAACACAGAAGTTTCTTCTTCCTGGGTTCAATTACCAACGGATGCCCTTCTGTGGAAGCAGCAGTCCAAAGGTTATTGTTATTGATCTGTATGATCACTGAGCCTTCAATCAGTATGGAATATAAATGGTTGAAATGCACCAGATAGGTCGGAAAATATGTTTTGATTTGTAGTCAACAGCTTCAATAAAATGTCAAAAAAATACATAATGGCATCATTTGTATCCTGGCATTTGTTCTTACTGTTATGCTTGTTTTTGGTCTGCAAGGAAGATTTTAGTTTTTCTTTTAACTGATAATCACTTGACTCTAGTAGCCATATTATTATTAGTATTATTTATTTGTTTTGAATCAGTTTTGCTCAGTGATACTTCTGTAGTTTGGAAGGTACAATCAAGGACTCTCAAATTACTGATATACTTTGCCTCAAATTGAGCAGGACCATAGCAAATTACAGGGATACTAAGGATAGTAAACAGAAATAAAATAAAATTACAAAAATGAAAACTACAACAGCAGGGCTATCTCAAATGAACTTGAAGCTATCAAGTAAAGAAAACAACTTTAGAGCATTTCTGTGACTTATTTAAGAGTTTTAACTCATTCTTCCAATGGATCAAACTGGGTTTAGTCTTAAAGTATCTGCATTTATGTATAAAGGACTTCCCCATTAGCAACATAATATTGAGAACACAGACACCAAATTTTACCGTCTGTCTTTGAATACGTTGTAATGTCCCTATTGTGTCATTATACACAATCGTTCTTACTGAAGATCTTAAAGAAGATGTTACAAATATAATGTAGGATTTTCATATTTTAAAAAAGCTGGACACTTTTATGTTACTCATACAGGGGAAATAATGTCATGGTTTTGGGTTTTGTTTAGTTTAGTTCCTGTTTTATTTTGAAACTTGTTTCCTGTGTTTGTCTTTTTCCCGCCTGTTTTACACCCACACCTGTGTGTCATTAGTCGATCAGCCTCTTGTGTGTTTCCCCGTGTCAGTGTTTGTCCCTCATTTTGGATTTCTTTCCTGTCCTTCTGGTTTGTCTTCAGTTTGGTTCTTTTATTGTTTTTAATTTGCCGCTGCCTGCTTCCTCTGGGTTGGTTTCCGTTGGCTTTTAGCATCAGCTTTAGCTTTCAAAGCTCACTTTTCGTTTAATTCCACCTGACTGCCTGTTCTCTGCATTGTGGGTCAACTTTTTTGAACTCACACTCGTGACAAACAGTGCGTTTGCTTGGGGACTATTTGCAGCAGCGGATCAATACACATCTGGTGCTCTAGCAGGTTGTTCGTAGGATCAATTCATCATTGGTTTAGTTTTTATCCGTGGCATACGTTAAAAAAAAGACGTAAAAAAGATAAACTATCACAAGCCTCCATCCTTGAAAGAAAACAGAACTCTTATTTAAAAATAATAAAACATCTTTATGCGACAGTGTTAAGTTGCTTGTATAGAGGTACTCATGCTAGTGGTTAGCGACGGCGTACGGAACAAACACCTTTCTATCAGGGGCTTTAGGCCACATGCAGCCATGTAGGATGTCACCATTTATAATAAATACATTATAATAAAGAGTGAAGCGCAAAACATCCAGACCTTTAGTTTAATATGAGGGCACATTTAGTAAGAAAAGAATGAGAAGCCAATTAGAACTTGTGGCTCTGTCCTTTGCATACATCTCGAGAACCGTTCATCTGATCTACTTCACACTAGCTTGGTGTTTTTCTGGGAGTCCCACACTGCAGAGAAAGAAGTGTCGTGTAGAATTTGGTGCTTTTGTGTCTTGCGATGTGTTACATTTTACCAGCACAGCCTCTGTGCAGCTGCATATAGTAGCATTAGAACCGGACTCTTCTTCTCTCCCCTGGAGTCAACTGGAAGCACAATCGGACCAGAGTGCATTTCACCAGTGTGACCGTGACTAAGCTGTAACTTTGGGGGTGGTTTTCCCCTGTGAGTGGGACTGTATTACATTATTATATAACCTGAATCTGCAAGTTACTAAAGTTACAAAAAAATTTATCAGGACAATAGTGACATGAACTTTTCATATCGTACCATATCGTCCTCTAAACTTAACAAACCTGCTACCATATCCACGATGGTGGAGTGATCTGTGTTTTTTTTGTGAATGAAGTATAAATTTAGCCAGATCTTCGGCGATCGTCAGCATCCGTGAGGCCCATAGAGCACGATCACCAGTGTTTCCTTTAACTCCGCCTCCCAGCCCTCGGCTCAGCCTCTCATTCACATGAACTGAAGAAGTAAAATAACTCTGGATTTGGCTTTTAATGAATCTTACATCTTTTAGGACCTAATGATATAAATAACAGATGTAGTGAAGTAAAAAGTACAACATGTACCTCTCAGATGTAGTGAAGTAAAAAGTATAAAGTAGCATAAAGTGGAAAAACACAAGATAAATACCTCAAAATTGTACTTGAATAAATGTAAAATAAAAAAAAAATCCAGTTAAAAGTTTCTTTGTTTTTATTCTGTTGAGGATCAGCAGAGAGGAGAACTATAGGAAATTCAAATAACACAATACAAAACTTTTCTTCTCTGGTTACAACAGCTGAATGTTTCATGATCATATTTTGTTGATTCATTTTTTACCAATATGAATCAAGAAATAATCTTTAATTTACACCTGAAAACACACCAGACAAAGATCTCTTGATTTTACTTGGAAAATTATGAAAACTAAAACCCTTAAACACCTTTTTTAACTAAAAATAAGTGGTACATGACTTTATCCAATTTGTGCAAGTATTCATAATGTATTATATGTACATTAATAAGATAAAAACAATTTTGGTTTGGCACCCAGATATTTAAGGAATGTGTAAATGCTTGTTATTCCTGAGTACATTGTTTTTGATGATTCAACAGTCTTGAAGGCAGGTTATGCAGTTATTAGAATTAATTAGACTACATTAAATAATATCAATCAGTGGATTAATGTCTGTGTGTTGGAGAGTAGAAAACATTTAAAGACAAATAGAAAAAACTCATTATTCAGAATGTGAAGAATCAATAATGTTTACATCGTAAATCACCAATAATATAGATTTGTTACATTAAATGAAAGAGTCTCTATGTAGAAAATCAAGTGTTTATTCTACTCAGTGTGATTGACAGGAGAGATGATCAGAGGAGCAGAGTTTTTACCACCATCATTAAGACCAGGACCATAGTATGGGTAGAGTTTCTCAGTGAAGCAGCAGCCAGTAAAGGAGTAGATAAGAGCTGCAGCATCAACGTCATGAAAGGAGACCAGACCCTCCTCATAATCCACAAACACCCCCACCTTCTGAGGCTGAGACTTCAGAGAGAGACGGACTCTACTGTCAGCACAAGCTTTGTACTCATTCTTCTTCCTCAACCATATTGTCCAGTAACCATTCGGAGGAGTCATTGTGATTTTTCCCTTCCTGTTGATTGATTCTCTGACCACTCCTAAAATCCACTCAGTCTTCTCTTTAACCTGAACCTTGTAGTAAAATCTTCCTGAAGAGAAACTCTGCTTTGCTAAAACACAAACAAAACAATTAAATCTCTTTGGATTGTTTGGTAGATTCTTCTTTACATCACTATCATGTACTTGTTTGCCATCATTAGACAAGATGAGGTTGGGATGTGCTGTATCACGATCAAGAGTCACATCCACTGCAGACTTCTGGACCCTCTTCAGCTCGGCCTCAAACAGCTTCTTCATCTGTTTACTGAGCGTCTCCTCCAGCTGATTCACAGCTCTCCTCACAGTCCCCTCATATGAAGGTGGACTGACTCTGACTCCTGTACAGTCCTTGGTGGGTGGAGCAGTGTTCAGGGTCCTGAAGCTCTGGAGGAGGTGGAGGTGGTCTTCAGAGCGTGAGAGCTGCTCCACCTCAGTGCATCTCTTCTTCAGCTCAGAGATTTCCTGTTCCAGCTCTTTGATGAAGCCTTCAGCCTGTTTCTCTGTCTTTCTCTGCTTCTCTTTGATCATGTCGAGGAGCTCGTTCATTCTTCTCTCAACAGACTCCTTCAGAGCGGTGAAGACCTGAACACCATTTGCTAGCTCTCTGTCTGCATCTTCCTCACTGAGCTCCACTGAGTGTTTGATCTCCTGAATCTTCAGTCGTCTCTTCTGGATCATCTGCTGAATTTCAGCCTCAGTCTTCCCCAGCTCGGCCTTCTTTCCTTCATATTCTTCTTTCAGAGGAACAACATCATGGTTCTTGTGGTCTAGAACAGTGCAGAGCTTACAGACACACATCTGGTCGGTCTTACAGAACAGCTCCAGAAGTTTATCTTGCTTCGTACACATCCTGCCTTCCAGGTTCTCCACAGGGTCGATCAGCTGATGTTTTTTCAGACCTGATCTTGTCAGGTGAGGCTCCAGGTGAGTCTCACAGTAGGAGTCCAGACACACCAGGCAGGACTTCAGGGCCTTCAGTTTGGTTCCAGTGCAGACGTCACAGGGAACTTCTCCTGGTTTGTCAGCTTGTTGCTCTGAGCTGCTGCTGCTGGCTTTCTGTTGAGCTGACTGTCTGAACTGAGCAGCCATCTCAGAGATGTAAGTATTGACCTGCAGCTCAGGTCTGGTGTAGAAAAGCTTGTTACAGTTTGGACACTGATAGGGGACATTAACGTTCCAGTGTTGCGTGATGCAGGCTTTACAGAAGTTGTGTCCACATGATGTGGTGACTGGATCAGTGAACACATCCAGACAGATGGAGCAGAGAAACTGATCTTCAGTCAGCAGACAGCTGGCAGCAGACATATCTACACTCTGAGGACAAGAAGTGTGGAAAAACAAAACTGTTATTACATATCTTTTGATTATATGTTTTGTTGAATCAAATCAAATCATGATTAGTAGAATATAGGGAGAGTCATCCTGAATTATGTTGTTATATTATATTACATTTACTGTGAGTGAAGAAGAGCTCAGATATGCAGTTCAGCGGTATAAATCTGATATCTTAAACATTCTAGTGATAACATCCTAAACCCTCTGGTTCTTGTTAATATCATAATTTAAATAGTAAAATCACAATAGAATTAAATTTAAACCCCCAAAAATACAATGTTAACTGCTACCCTGCTGTTTATACTGTTATTAAAGTGAAAATATTTTGAAAGTAGAGAAAACATTTTAAATATTGAACATAACACATTTATTACAATTTACTGTGATGTATTTAAGCAGTATTTGACCGTTTTATTGAAGCGTCTGAGGAAGCAGAGAAAAATAAAAATCACTTTCTCTGTACAAAGATCTTTAGAGTCAAAGAGTCACTTTGGACAACGAGGAAGAGAGAGAGGATGATGATGATGATGATGATGATGATGATGATGATGATAGTGAGAGCAGAGAATCAGACACATTAATGTGCAGAATAAAAGATGGAAGCTAACTGCTCTGGACTGCAGGATATTATATATCAGGGGTCGGCAACCTTTGTGACATGGAGTGCCAGTTTGACATTTTCAGCCACATCAACATTTCAAAGACATGAACAAACAGCTACACATTTAAACTAAAACTAAGTGTAGGCTGAGGCAACATCAAATGATCAGATGCCTAGCAGACAGTCAGTGTGATCCCTGGCCCTGCTTTGCTTGACTGAGCTCTGTGATCTGGGGCTTGTAGTTAGTTACTTTGAGATGCAAACATGCCTCAGAGTGCTCCGTTGTTAACCGACTGCGGGTGGGGCTGTGCACATGTTTCATGTGTGAGAACACCTGCTGATTTCTAGCTGACGTGGGAATGTCCTTTATTCGTGACTTGATCGTTTCTTTATTTGGCAAGCTTTCAAAAAGAGCATCTCTGACTAACTGAGAAAAGCCTCCTTGATAAATTCGTCATCCGTAAACGGCTTCCCATGCTTTGCAATGCAATGCGATAGCTTGCTTCTGTCCCGTGATTTTTAGCAGTGGTAAAAACCTTGAAGGAGCTAGCTTGTTTTTCATACCTGGACACGGCACGTTTAATTGACTCTGCTTGGTCTGCTTGGTCTTTGAAGGGCTTCTCGTGTTTCGTCTCAAAATGACGCTGAACACTTGACGTTCGGCACACAACATTCTCACAGCATAAAGTGCACACAGCACGGTCCTTCAAAAATATGAAACCAAGCTCTTGTGTCCAGCAGGACTGGAATGCCCTAGTTTTAGCCTTTTCAGCAGCCGGCGTTGCCATTGTTCACAATATCATGCTCTGTCATTCATTCATATGTCAGAACGAAGACAGCGGACAGCGCGCTTGGTCACTCACTTTGATCTGAAATTCGCGCGCCTGCAACCTAACTGACCAATGGCCACACTCCAACATCAAATGCACGCAGTGGTGTCCTAGTGCCGACTAACAAAGAAGCAGGACACAGGCACACATACAGGCAGTCAAACGCTCACAGACACAGAGGCAGATACTTTTATTTTGAAAACGGGACAGATAAGGTGAGGATCGTAATAACACTGAGGTGCCAGCGTGCCAGTGTTTATGCCGCGGCGTGCCACCCGTGGCATGCGTGCCAAAGGTTGCCGACCCCTGTTATATATAATAGTATTTATCTTTACAACTCTCACAACCTTTGATTGGAGCTCAGTTTAACATTTACTCTGAGTTGAACTTCCTGTCTGAGTAGAGCTGAGGTTTTGAGTTCAAACAGGAAACAGGTCTGTGAATTAGCTTAAGCTAATGCTAGCTGTGACTGTATTCTGTCTAACCTTTAACTAGTCAGAGTTCAGTCACTGTGGTTTAGTTTCTACCTCTGATGGTTTTATCTAAAATGACACATTTCTACGGCTTAATATTCTTTATATGATAAAACAAGATGTAAAACAGTCAGATTCTGGTTTGAACTAAACTTGGACTAAATACTTAGTGAGTGTATTTAGTCTTTGTAGAACAGTGTACTCACCAGTGTTTGTCAGAGTCTCTGTTGTGTTGTTGAGAAAAATCTGCTGGATTCAGTTGAATGTTTCTTTACAGAGAAACAGAGAGACTTGTCTCGACTGCAGCTCTGCTGTCGCTCAGACTAACTTTACTTTCACTTCAGGTAAAGTTACTCAGCAGCTCACCTCTTTCAGTGTTGCTCCTCCTCTCAGTGAGGGAGAGGTGGAGGAAGTATTCAGATCCTTAACTGAAGTAAAAGTACTAATACCACAATGTGAAACTACTTCACTACGAGTAAAAGTCATGGATTCAATACGTGAGTGAGACTGTATTACATTAATATATAACCTGAATCCACAAAGTTACTCAAGTTATCAAATACATGTAGTAAATCTACTTCTGAGATGTAGTGGAGTAGAAGTATAAAGTTATCAAATACATGTAGTAAATCTATGTCTGAGGTTTAGTGGAGTAGAAGTATAAAGTAGCAGAAAATGGAAAGAGAAGTAATCCAACATTTTTACTAAAGCTCAGTACTTAAGTAAATGTACTTAGTTACTTTTCACCACCGCTTAAAATACCAGAATTGTTACAGAGCATGAAAACAGTGACCTGCTGCTCTCTCAAACCTACTTCCTGTATCATCCACTAGGAGGCGACACTTGCTCAGTTTTAAAATGGCTTCAAACAGCTGCTCATCCTGCACTGCTTTTAAGAAGCCAGTATGTAACTATGATCTTAGTTACCTGATGACACTGAAGGCAGCTGTCTTCAGTGTCTTTAACTCTTGATGGAAAAAAAACTCTTCTTTTTAGTCCATGAGAGAATTCAAATATACTCCCAAATACAGAAATGCATCAAACACAGACATGATACAAGTATGCAAAGAAAGTACTATTTTACTATCACAAGTCGTACAGGTTGTGTATCTGTGACCATCTGCTCATATGTGCTGTTTGATAAAAATCACCAATGTTATGAATCAGAAAACAACGGTTGAAGAGTCATTTGATATAAAAACTTTAGGAATTACTGATTTTACAAAACATTACAGTAGGGGTGTCAAACTCAAATACACAGTGGGCCGAAATAAAGAAATTGATACAAGTCAAGGGCCAGATGGGTTCAACGTTTATTGAAAACTTATTGAAAGAACCTTAGTGCACATATTGAACCTGGAACTAACAAGGCCTATAGAGTATTGCCTATAAAACAACATTAATTATGAAATAAATGAAATAAAAATTATAAATAATACATAAATAAATAAAAATAAAAGTAATAAAATCAGTTTCATTAATTGCTTATGGCTCTATCTGCAGTTTTTCCAGAGTAATTTCAAGTGGAAACAGTTTCTACAGGCAAACAACAGCCAAAAATAATTTACTTCAAAGACAAATCAAATGTCCTGTAGTAGCAAGAGAAAAAAAAATGCAAAAATGAAACTACATTAAAAACTGAAAATGCGTCAAAGCACCGTTTGCTGCTCTGTGATGCTCACTGGTCTGAGCCAGACACTTGGTGTCTCATCTTGGATACAAGTTCATCAATGTCTGGGGTCAGGCTCTGAGCTGAGGAAATCCTCAGGATGGAGTGAAGGTGCTCATCAGTAAGACGAGTCCGGTGTGAAGTTTTGGTCATCTTCATCAAAGAAAACAGTTGTTCACACAAGTATGTGCTGCCAAACATAGAGAGCGTTTGAGCAGCCTGGGAGCGCAGCTGGGGCATTGTGTCGGGGATGAAACGTGGAAACTCTGCAGCGCCCACAGACTCATATTTTGCCTTCAGTGTGTCACTAGATTGGCGCTCAATCAGCTCCATTTGGAGGTTTGATGGTGCGTTTTCCACGTCAGCTGCAAATGGATTACTGAGCAGTTCAAACCTGCTTTTTTGGGCTTCAAAATCGGCAAATCGCCGTGTGAAGTCAGCACCAAGTATGCCGAGTTTTTCAGCAAACTGTGTAGTTGGGAAGGCAGCGACCTGCTCTTTCATTGTTTCGCAGTGCGGGAAATGGCTCAAGTTTTCCTGCAGCATCTGCGTCTCCCACAGGCGCAGCTTGGTTTTAAAAGCCCTCACTGTAGCGTACATGTCAGTGATGACGCGGCCCCGCCCCTGAAGCTGCAGGTTGAGCGCATTCAGGTGGCTTGTGATGTCACAGGAACGCCACTTCACACAGAAACATTTTATTTCGGAGCTCTGCTGTGCCTTTCCCTTTGATTTCCATGAACTCACAGATCTCCTCACGCAACTGGAAAAATCTTTCCAGCACCTTTCCCTGGCTTAGCCATCGCACCTCTGTGTGATAGGGCAAGTCACCATATTCTGTACCTACCTCCTCCAGAAAAGACTTGAACTGGCGGTGATTTAAACCTTTGGCTCTGATAAAGTTAACCGCTAATGTTATGATGCTCATCACATGTTCCATTTTCAAGGCTTTGCCACACAACGACTCCTGGTGTATGATGCAGTGATAAGCTGTCAACTCACTTGTAACGTTTTCCTCCTTCATCTTTTCTCGGATCCTCCCCACCAATCCACTCTTTTGACCGCACATCGCAGGCGCTCCATCTGTTGTCAGTCCCACAAGTTTATCCCACGGCAGCCCCATTTTATCTACACATCTGGACACCTCTTCAAAGAGATCTTTCCCCGTAGTTCTGCCATGCATTGGGTGTAATCCCAAAAACTCTTCTGTTACGCACAGGCTTGAGTCCACTCCACGGATGAAAATTGACAGTTGGGCAGTATCAGAAGTGTCGGTGCTCTCATCCGCAGCAAGGGAGTATGCGATGAAATCTTTTCCCTTTCCCACAAGCTGTTGTTGGAGATTGGCAGCAAGGTGACGCACACGGTCAGCAACGGTGTTTCGGCTTAGGCTCACATTTAAAAATGCTTGCCTTTTTTCTGGGCACACGGCGTCGCAAACTTTAATCATGCAGTTTTTGACAAATTCCCCCTCGGTAAAGGGCCGGGCTGATTTCGCAACCTCTGCTGCCACAATAAAACTGGCCTTAACAGCAGCCTCGCTTTGTGATTTGGCTTTAGTGAACATAGCCTGCTGTGACACCAGACTTCTTTTTAACTCCTCTACCTTCTGTAGCCTTTGTGTCATGTCCAGATGCTTGTATCTGTCTTGGTGCTTCGTTTCATAGTGTCTTCTTATGTTGTATTCTTTCATTACAGCCACACTGTCTCCGCACAGAAGACACACAGCTTTGCTTTTTACATCCGCGAACATATACTGTGCCTCCCACCTGTCTTGAAAACTCCTGTTTTCAAATTCCACCTTTCGTTTAGCCATTTTTTTGGGGAGAGGGATAGTTGAAAGTTGACACAAGTGGTATGTAATACAGACTGTGAGGCGCGCTATCGCGGGCCCGCGAATGCGCGACGATACACGGACAGTGCATTGTGGGATTTGTAGTATTATGGTGATGCGTGTGATATACCGGCGGGCCAGCTCTAATAGTAAATAGATTTTATCATGCGGGCCAAAGATAATTCATTCACGGGCCGGATGTGGCCCGTGGGCCTTGAGTTTGACACATGCGTTCTACAGTGTGCACACAATAGGTGTCTCAGAGAAGCACAGATTCCTCAGTACACTGTGCATTGTACTGCGTATGTAGCGTGCACAGAATGACGTCACACAGGCTCAATCTGGTGCTACACATTTAATGAAGATGCTCTGTAACATACAAAAATATAACTTTAGGTGTACCGTCGCTGCACAGCGCGTTCTACTTCTATCTGTACAGAGATTCTCATTCTCTCGCGTATTCACCATATTTTGAATACTCAACAGTTGTAACGAAACAATAATATGAGCAACGGGGTCTCCCTCACACGAGGGCTCATTAGCACGGCTGCCGACCCGCGCTCCTACTACTACAATGGCGGCCCGAAATCTTGCATTAGCTGCTAGCTAGCTAAACTTACACAGTTCATCCTTTTTCAACTAAACATTTAAAAGACCTAACACAGTGCCACCAACGTACAGTATAACATTGTACTAGCCCGGGGTATACAAGTAACATCACCATCTTACCTGAAACATACAAAAATATAACTTTAGGTGTACCGTCGCTCCACAGCGCGTTCTACTTCTATCTGTACAGAGATTCTCATTCTCTTACGTATTCACGCGAGACTTCAGTGTGGCTCTCCGTCACAGACACTGCTCATGTCGCAACACTGACACCTACTGGCGATCCACTGGATCTACTGCCTAACATGTAGCTGATGATGAATAACGCTGTACCCTCAATTTTAACTACAATGAACACTTCCTCTTCATAAACACATAGGAAACATAATAAACTCTCTTAACTTACATTACACCCAAACAATTATTGTACTTTCTTGAACTACATATGACTTGTTGTGCCACACAGACACTGAACAGATTTATGTGGTTATTTTGACTAGCATGGTTAGTTATGGCGACAACACACCTCAGTGTGGATGAAAAGTGCTGTCGCAGAAAGAGAGAGGACCAAATTTATCCAGATCATTGGTGATCGTCCGCATCCGTGAGGCCCATAGAGCACGCTCACCAGCGTTTCCTTTAACTCCGCCTCCCAGCCCTCGGCTCAGCCTCTCATTCACATGAACTGATGAGGTAATATAACTCTGGATTTGGCTTTTAATGCATTTTACATCGTTTAGGACCTAATGATATGAATAACAGATGTAGCGGAGTAAAAAGTACAATATTTACCTCTGAGATGTAGTGGAGTATAAAGTATAAAGTGGAAATACACAGGATAAATACCTCAACATTATACTTGAATAAATGTAAAATAAAAAAAGACAAATCCTGTTAAAAGTTTCTCTGTTTTTATTCTGTTGAGGATCAGCAGAGAGGAGGACTGTAGAACATTTAAATGAAAACTAAACTTTTCTTCTCTGGTTACAACAGCTGAATGTTTCATGATCAGATTTTTTACTAATATGAATCAATAATTCATCTTTTATTTCCCCCTGAAAACATACCAGACAGAGATCTCTTGATTTTACTTGTAAAATGATGAAAACTAAAACCCTTAAACACATTTTTTAACTAAAAATAAGTGGTACATGAATGTATCCAATAATTTGTGCCAGTATTCATAATGTATTACATATATATACAATAATAAGACAATAACAATTTTTGTTTGGCACCCAGATATGTAAGGAATGTGTAAATGCTTGTTATTCCTGAGTACATTGTTTTTGATGATTCAACAGTCTTGAAGGCAGGTTATGCAGTTATTAGAATGAATTAGACTATATTAGATAATATCAATCAGTGGATTAATGTCTGTGTGTTGGAGAGTAGAAAAACATTTACAGACAAATAGAAAAAAAACATTAATCATAATGTAAAGAATCAGTAATGTTTACACTGTAAATCACCAACAACATAAATTTGTTACATTAAATGAAAGAGTCTCTCTGTAGAAAATCAAGTGTTTGTTCTACTCAGTGTGATTGACAGGAGAGATGATCAGAGGAGCAGAGTTTTTACCACCAGCATTAAGACCAGGACTAAAGAATGGGTAGAGTTTCTCAGTGAAGCAGCAGCCAGTAAAGGAGTAGATAAGAGCTGCAGTATCAACGTCATGAAAGGAGACCAGACCCTCCTCATAATCCACAAACACCCCCACCTTCTCAGGCTGAGACTTCAGACAGAGAAGGACTGGAGGGTCAACACAAGCTACATACTCATTCTCATTCCTCAACCATATCGTCCAGTAACCATTCTGAGGAGTCGGTGTGATGATTCCCTTCCTCTTAATCGACTCTCTGGCCACTCCTAAAATCCAATCAGTTTTCCCTTTAACCTGAACCTCGTAGTAAAATCTTCCTGAAGAGAAACTCTGCTTTGCTAAAACACGAGTACAATAATCAAATCTCTCTGGATTGTTTGGGAGATTCTTCTTTACATCACCATGTTTAACTTGTTTTCCATCATCAGACAGGATGAGCCAGGGCTGTGCTGTATCAGGATCAAGTGTCACATCCACTGCAGACTTCTGGACCCTCTTCAGCTCGGCCTCAAACAGCTTCTTCATCTGTTTACTGAGCGTCTCCTCCACAGCTCTCACCACAGTCCCCTCATATGAAGGTGGACTGACTCTGACTCCTGTCCAGTCCTTGGTGGGTGGAGCAGTGTTCAGGGTCCTGAAGCTCTGGAGGAGGTGGAGGTGGTCTTCAGAGCGTGAGAGCTGCTTCACCTCAGTGCTTCTCTTCTTCAGCTCAGAGATTTCCTGTTCCAGCTCTTTGATGAAGCCTTCAGCCTGTTTCTCTTTCTTTCTCTGCTTCTCTTTGATCGTGTTGAGGAGCTCGTTCATTCTTCTCTCAACAGACTCCTTCAGAGCGTTGAAGACCTGAACACCAATTGCTATCTCTCTGCCTGCATCTTCCTCACTGAGCTCCACTGAATGTTTGACCTCCTGAATCTTCAGTCGTCTCTTCTGGATCATCTGCTGAATTTCAGCCTCAGTCTTCCCCAGCTCGGCCTTCTTTCTTTCATATTCATCTTTCAGAGGAACAACATCATGGTTCTTGTGGCCTAGAACAGTGCAGACCATGCAGACACACATCTGGTCGGTCTTACAGAACAGCTCCAGCAGTTTATCGTGCTTTGTACACATCCTTCCTTCCAGGTTCTCCACAGGGTTGATCAGCTGATGTCTTTTCAGACCTGATCTTGTCAGGTGAGGCTCCAGGTGAGTCTCACAGTAGGAGTCCAGACACACCAGGCAGGACTTCAGGGCCTTCAGTTTGGTTCCAGTGCAGACGTCACAGGGAACTTCTCCTGGTTTGGCAGCTTGTTGCTCTGAGCTGCTGCTGCTGGCTTTCTGTTGAGCTGACTGTCTGAACTGAGCAGCCATCTCAGAGATCAAAGTATTGACCTGCAGCTCAGGTCTTGTGTAGAAAAGCTTGTTACAGTTGGGACACTGATAGGGGACATTAACGTTCCAGTGTTGAGTGATGCAGGCTTTACAGAAGTTGTGTCCACATGGTATGGCTACTGGATCAGTGAACACATCCTGACAGATGGAGCACAGAAACTGATCTTCAGTCAGCAGACAGCTGGCAGCAGACATATCTACACTGAGGACAAGAAGTGTGGGGGAAAAAAACCTGTTATTATATATCTTTTGATTATTTGTTTAATACAATCAAACTATGATTAGTAGAATATAACGAGAGTCATCCGGAATTATGTTGTTATATTATATTACATTTGCTTTGAGTGAAGAAGAGCTCAGATATGCAGTTCAGTGGTATAAATCTGATATCTTAAACATTCTATTGATAACATCCTAAACCCTCTGGCTCTTGTTAATATCATAATTTAAATAGTAAAATCACAATAGAATTCAATTTAAACCCCCAAAAACACAATGTGAACTGCTACCCTGCTGTTTATACTGTTATTAAAGTGAAAATATTTTAAAAGTAGAGAAAACATTTTAAATATTGAACATAACACATTTATTACAATTTACTGTGATATATTTAAGCAGTTTTTGACTGTTTTATTGAAGCGTCTGAGGAAGCAGAGCAAAATAAAAATTGCTTTCCCTGTACAAAGATCTTTAGAGTCAAAGAGTCACTTTGGACAAAGAGGAGGAAAAGAGAGAGATGATGATGATGATGATGATGATGATGATGATGATGATGATGATGATAGAGAGAGCAGAGAATCAGACACAAAACATGTGCAGAATAAAAGATGGAAGCCAACTGCTCTGGACTGCAGGATATTATATATCAGGGGTCGGCAACCTTTGTGACATGGAGTGCCAGTTTGAAATTTTCAGCCACATCAACATTTCAAAGACATGAACAAACAGCTACACATTTAAACTAAAACTAAGTGTAGGCTGAGGCAACATCAAATGATCAGATGCCTAGCAGACAGTCAGTGTGATCCCTGGCCCTGCTTTGCTTGACTGAGCTCTGTGATCTGGGGCTTGTAGTTAGTTACTTTGAGATGCAAACATGCCTCAGAGTGCTCCGTTGTTAACCGACTGCGGGTGGGGCTGTGCACATGTTTCATGTGTGAGAACACCTGCTGACTTCTAGCTGACGTGGGAATGTCCTTTATTCGTGACTTGATCGTTTCTTTATTTGGCAAGCTTTCAAAAAGAGCATCTCTGACTAACTGAGAAAAGCCTCCTTAATAAATTCGTCATCCGTAAACGGCTTCCCATGCTTTGCAATGCAATGCGATAGCTTGCTTCTGTCCCGTGATTTTTAGCAGTGGTAAAAACCTTGAAGGAGCTAGCTTGTTTTTCATACCTGGACACGGCACGTTTAATTGACTCTGCTTGGTCTGCTTGGTCTTTGAAGGGCTTCTCGTGCTTCGTCTCAAAATGACGCTGAACACTTGACGTTCAGCACACAACATTCTCACAGCATAAAGTGCACACAGCACAGTCCTTCAAAAATATGAAACCAAACTCTTGTTGCGCCTGCAACCTAACTGACCAATGGCCACACTCCAACATCAAATGCACGCAGTGGTGTCCTAGTGCCGACTAACAAAGAAGCAGGACACAGGCACACATACAGGCAGTCAAACGCTCACAGACACAGAGGCAGATACTTTTATTTTGAAAACGGGACAGATAAAGTGAGGATCGTAATAACACTGAGGTGCCAGCGTGCCAGTGTTTATGCCGCGGCGTGCCACCCGTGGCATGCGTGCCGAAGGTTGCCGACCCCTGTTATTTATTTATATATATATATATATATATATATATATATATATATATATATATATATATATATATATAAAATAGTATTTATCTTTACAACTCTCACAACCTTTGATTGGAGCTCAGTTCAACATTTGCTCTGAGTAGAATTTCCTGTCTGAGTAGAGCTGAGGTTTTGAGTTCAAACAGGAAACAGGTCTGTGAATTAGCTTAAGCTAATGCTAGCTGTGACTGTATTCTGTCTAACCTTTAACTAGTCAGAGTTCAGTCATTGTGGTTTAGTTTCTACCTCTGATGGTTTTATCTAAAATGACACATTTCTACGGCTTAATATTCTTTATATGATAAAACAAGATGTAAAACAGTCAGATTCTGGTTTGAACTAAACTTGGACTAAATATTTAGTGAGTGTATTTAGTCTTTGTAGAACAGTGTACTCACCATTGTTTGTCAGAGACTCTGTTGTGTTGTTGAGAAAAATCTGCTGGATTCAGTTGAATGTTTCTTTACAGAGAAACAGAGAGACTTGTCTCGAGTGCAGCTCTGCTGTCGCTCAGACTAACTTTACTTTCATTTCAGGTAAAGTGACTCAGCAGCTCACCTCTTTCAGTGTTGCTCCTCCTCTCAGTGAGGGAGAGGTGGAGGAAGTATTCAGATCCTTAACTAAACTAAAAGTACTAATACCACAATGTTAAAATGCTTCACTATGAGTAAAAGTCATGGATTCAAAACTTACTTTCACACCTGATGTTTCTGGATAATATTACTGCTGTATTAATGTGTATGTTGCATGTTTTTAACTCCTTTATATCCTGTTGGTTTGATTTATCTACATCACTGCATCTTATTCTATAAGATCATCATATGTTTGTATCTCTATAAAGAACAAACAGCCTGTTTTCAGCTTTGTGACGATGCATTTTCCAGCTGATCCAAGAGGCTTTTTAAAGAGTTTATTTAGCTGAAGAAGTAGAAGGATTTTCTGAACACATAAAGGAACACTTTATCATTCAGTTTATCAGAAACATTCAACATCAACACATGTGGAGATACGTGGTTCTACCTGAACAGGAAGGGGATGAAAACCTGTCATCTGAAAAGTAACTAAAGCTGTCAGATAAATGTAGTAAAAGTACTGAATTTACTTCTGAAGTTTAGTGGAGTAGAAGTATAACGTTATCAAATACATGTAGTAAATCTACGTTTGAGGTTTAGTGTAGTAGAAGTATAAAGTAGCAGAAAATAGAAAGAGAAGTAACCCAACATTTTTACTAAAGCTCAGTACTTAAGTAAATGTACTTAGTTACTTTGCACCACCGCTTAAAATACCAGAATTGTTACAGAGCATGAAAACAGTGACCTGCTGCTCTCTCAAACCTACTTCCTGTTTCATCCACTAGGAGGCGACACTTGCCCAGTTTTAAAATGGTTTCAAACAGCTGCTCATCCTGCACTGCTTTAAGAAGCCAGTATGTAACTATGATCTTAGTTACCTGATGACACTGAAGGCAGCTGTCTTCAGTGTCTTTAACTCTTGATGGATAAACAAAACTCTTCTTTTTAGTCCATGAGAGAATTCAAATATTCTCCCAAATACAGAAATGCATCAAACACAGACAAGTATGCAAAGAAAGTACTATTTTACTATCACAAGTTGTACAGGTTGTGTATCTGTGACCATCTGCTCATATGTGCTGTTTGATAAAATCACCAATGTTATGAATCAGAAAACAACGGTTGAAGAGTCATTTGATATAAAAACTTTAGGAATTACTGATTTTACAAAACATTACGGTGTAGATTTATCGGTCATTTTGTGGTATTTAACTGTAGAAAATATATATGTGTAAATAAAGCAAAGGCTAATAATTTGAATAAAGGACTTTTACATGCAACAGAGTATCTTTACACTGAGGTATTGCAAAACATCTTCATGAATACTTCGTCCAGTAAAGAGCTGTTATGATATATAGGACTCGTGGTGAATATATGTTATTGGGATAATCATGAATATCATCAGGAGTGATTTAAAAAAAAAAAAAAAAATGCGACCATATCGATAATGGTGGAGTGATCTGAGGGTTTTTTAAATATATTACCAGGGACACAGTAAAAATACTGCATTAAAAACATTTGAGACTTTTTGGATTGTTCTAATATTTATTTTTAAGACTAAAGTTACGCGTCACTTTTCAAACCACAACACCTCAAAGTCGTCTGAAGTCACCTGAAGTCAACCGTCCTAAACTGGACGTCCCACATTCCTCAGAGAATCAATGGCCGTCTGTCACCCTGAGGCGGCGTCACATCAGGACTTTTACCCTCAGAGGAAGTTACAGATTAAATCAGAGAAGGAACAATGGAGACGTGTCAGAATTGTTGTGTTACTGAAGGCCAGATGATGAACCATGTTGTGTGTGAACTTGGTCCTATGTTGTCATTTAAGACCAGCCAGAAGAGAATGTGACATTAGAGGATATGCATGTATAGTATTATGTGTGGTGCAGAAGTGAAAGCAATAGCACTATGAGTACAAGTACTTGAGTTGAACTGTGGGCCATGCCCCTTACAGCCTGAGTGCACCAGGTGAGATTGATCCGCTAATTAACTGGCTTTGCAGTCACAGTGTTTTGTGCAAACCAAAGCTTATTTTGAACAAGGAAGAAGCAGCCGGTGAGCTATCATGCATTTGTAACTGTTGTAACTGTAGTAGCCCATTGTTTGTAGCCATTGACTTAGATGAACTGATTAAGAACTGCAAATACTGATGGTTAAAAGCATGTTGGGTAAATATAGTTAAAATGCTGTCATGATATTTAAATATAATAAAAAATGTGATCTATTTAAAATCATGTGATTTAAGTGTAATCAAAACTGTGAAGAACCATGTGAGCTAAGTACAATTTTTAAAAAGTGATGCATTTGGAAGATTTATCCTTTTAAAAAGCTGCTGATTTATTGTACTGTTAAAATGATGAAATCATGATCAAATTCAGCTAAAAATGTATTTACTGTATTAATTTACTCACAATATTGGAAATGGATTATTTGCTATTTATTTACAAGGTTAATTTTGGGGTATTTAATTTAAGTAATTTAAGTATTGTAGTCTGTTCACTGCATGTGGTTATCTTGATTTTCATTTACTTAATTGGTGTTTTTTTTTGTATTTAAAGGTTTTTCACCTGGTTACTTGATCACTGCATCAAACTTCTAAAATAAAAGAAAGAAGGACAAGAAAGCAAAAGTGTGATCAATGACTGGAATCCTGTGAAGTCTTCCTGAAATTGGCTGTCCTTTTCAAGTGGGTGAGTTTTGCACATTGAAACCTTGCAAAAGTGAGGGACCACTTAGTGATAATATTCTCAATGGTTTCATAAGTAACAATAGTTTTGAGTGTTAACAAGAGTTTTACAGTGGGTACAGAAAGTATTCAGACCTCTTTTAATTTTTCACTCTTTGTTTCATTGCAGCCATTTGCTAAAATTGAAAAAGTTCATTTTATTTCTCATTAATGCACAACCAGCACCCCATCTTGACAGAAAAAAACAGAAATGTAGACATTTTTGCAAATTTATTCAAAAAGGAAAACTGAAATATCATATGGTCATAAGTATTCAGACCCTTTGCTGTGACACTCATATTTAACTCGCATGCTGTCCATTTCTTCTGATCCTCCTTGAGATGGTTCTACTCCTTCATTGGAGTCCAGCTGTGTTTAAATAAACTGATTGTACTTGATTAGGAAAGGCACACACCTGTCTATATAAGACCTTACAGCTCACAGTGCATGTCAGAGCAAATGAGAATCATGAGGTCGAAGGAACTGCCCAAGGAGCTCATAGACAGAATTGTGGCAAGGCACAGATCTGGCCAAGGTTACAAAAGAATGTCTGCAGCACTCAAGGTTCCTAAGAGCACAGTGGCCTCCATAATCCTCAAATGGAAGAAGTTTGGGGCGACCAGAACTCTTCCTAGACCTGGCCGTCCAGCCAAACTGAGCAATCGTGGGAGAAGAGCCTTGGTGAGAGAGGTAAAGAAGAACCCAAAGATCACTGTGGCTGAGCTCCAGAGATGCAGTAGGGAGATGGGAGAAAGTTCCACAAAGTCAACTATCACTGCAGCCCTCCACCAGTCGGGGCTTTATGGCAGAGTGGCCCGACGGAAGCCGCTCCTCAGTGCAAGACATATGAAAGCCCGCATAGAGTTTGCCAAAAAACACATGGACTCCCAGACTATGAGAAATAAGATTCTCTGGTCTGATGAGACGAAGATTGAACTTTTTGGCATTAATTCTAAGCGGTATGTGTGGAGAAAACCAGGCACTGCTCATCACCTGCCCAATACAATCCCAACAGGGAAACATGGTGGTGGCAGCATCGTGCTATGGGGGTGTTTTTCAGCTGCAGGAACAGGACGACTGGTTGCAATTGAAGGAAAGATGAATGTGGCCAAGTACAGAGATATCCTGGAAGAAAACCTCTTCCAGAGTGCTCAGGACCTCAGACTGGGCCGAAGGTTCACCTTCCAACAAGACAATGACCCTAAGCACACAGCTAAAATAACAAAGGAGTGGCTTTGGAACAACTCTGTGACCATTTTTGACTGGCCCAGCCAGAGCCCTGACCTAAACCCAATTGAGCATCTCTGGAGAGACCTGAAAATGGCTGTCCACCAACGTTCACCATCCAACTTGACGGAACTGGAGAGGATCTGCAAGGAAGAATGGCAGAGGATCCCCAAATCCAGGTGTGAAAAACTTGTTGCATCATTCCCAAGAAGACTCATGGCTGTATTAGCTCAAAAGGGTGCTTCTACTCAATACTGAGCAAAGGGTCTGAATACTTATGACCATGTGATATTTCAGTTTTTCTTTTTTAATAAATTTGCAAAAATTTCTACATTTCTGTTTTTTCTGTCAAGATGGGGTGCTGAGTGTACATTAATGAGAAATAAAATGAACTTTTTCGATTTTAGCAAATGGCTGCAATGAAACAAAGAGTGAAAAATTGAAAGGGGTCTGAATACTTTCCGTAGCCACTGTATGTTGTTTTATATCTTGTCTCAATGCCGTTTCATGTCGTTTGTAAAGCACAGCCAATTGCCTTGTTTAAATATGCTAGACAAACTCGCCTTGACCTAAGCACAAACATTTCATGCGACCTCTCCACCTATGTACACTGTGGCAGAAGGTGTAGACTCTATCGTTTGAGGAGAATGTGCTGGAGGGGGTGGAGGCTCCGTGCACACATGGTTCTTGTGGTCTAGAACAGTGCAGAGCATGCAGACACACATCTGGTTGGTCTTACAGAACAGCTCCAGTAGTTTATCGTGCTTCATACACATCCTGCCTTCCAGGTTCTCCACAGGGTCGATCAGCTGATGTCTTTTCAGACCTAATCTTGTCAGGTGAGGCTCCATATGAGTCTCACAGTAGGAGTCCAGACACACCAGGCAGGACTTCAGGGCCTTCAGTTTGGTTCCAGTGCAGACGTCACAGAGAACTTCTCCTGGTTTGGCAGCTTGTTGTTCTGAGCTGCTGCTGCTGCTGGCTTTCTGTTGAGCTGACTGTCTGAACTGAGCAGCCATCTCAGAGATGAAAGTATTGACCTGCAGCTCAGGTCTGCTGTAGAAAAGCTTGTTACAGTTGGGACACTGATAGGGGACATTAACGTTCCAGTGTTTAATGATGCAGGCTTTACAGAAGTTGTGTCCACATGGTATGGTGACTGGATTAGTGAACACATCCAGACAGATGGAGCACAGAAACTGATCTTCAGTCAGCAGACAGCTGGCAGCAGACATATCTACACTGAGGACAAGAAGTGTGGAAAAACAAAACTGTTATTACATATCTTCTGATTATTTGTTAAATAAAATCAAACTATGATTAGTAGAATTTTAGAAGAGTCATCCTGAGCGTTCTAAACGGACGTGTTTGTAAGGCTGAAAATAAACTAGTTAGCTACGTTTAGAGATGAACCCTGAAACCTGGTTCTAACCAGAATCATGTGGACATGGACAGGTTGTCATTGTTTGTGTGTTTAAGAGGCACGAAGTTAAAACAACATGCACTTTGTTGAACATTGTTTAATCTCAGTTGTCAAATTCCGTGAAAGTGACACCACAATGCAGTGAATACATACATAATTCCTGCTTTTTGACGTTTTTGGAGTATTTTTTCTTATTCAGTTACCCAGATATCATGATGTATCGTAGATGATTGTCCTCTAATGTATCGAGTGTCACAGAATCGCTGAATTAAGATACAATCGTTTTCTTGGGCAACATATCGTGATACTATCGTATCTTGAGTTACTCTGTGATTCCCACCCTTTACTTTTCATCAGAGTGTCATGGTCGAAGACTATTTTCCAAAGATCACACTGAGTTTGTTTGTGTGGTGGATTTGTTAACACTAAACTAGTGAAGGTGGATCACTCTACCTTTTATTCTCTGTGGTTTAACATAATTTTTTAAGGCTGCCTCTGGCTAATCCCTGCCTGCTGCCAGTCACTTATATGATTGTTGTATTTGGGAATCAGCTGCTTGTTTGTTTATCAATGAATATATATGAAAATATTAATAATAAAACAATGATAAACTAATCTGGTGTCTTAAGAATTGCAGTGATAACATCCTAAACCCTCTGGTTCAGATGTATTAAATGTACAAAAGAAAAGATGATCAAGCAGAGATGTTGATGAAGACAGCCCTAAGAAAGCATGGGGGTCGGATACATGCAGTTTTACAAGGAGGAGGACAGGTCGGACCAGCGGACACTATTCAGACATTATCCGGATCACTTAGACCAATGGAGAGCATTGTCAGAGGACAGGAGGAGACAATCGGATTTCAGCCAATCACAAAGCTGATAATGGACTTTTGAAAGTAAACTACTGACTTTCGGGTGTAAAAACATTGTTCGGAGAGATGTTGTTCAGTTCTTGGCTATCTTCTTTACTGTAAACTGCCGTTTGTCAGCCGGTTGGGGGGGGGAGCGTTTGACCACCACATGAGTGAGTGTGTGTGTGTGGAAAGTGTATTTGCAGTGTTGTATAGCGTAGAAACAAACTGCAACCAAAACCAAAATGGGTGTCTCAGAAAGGAGAGAGAGATCAACTGAGTATGACGAGGGTTTTTATACAGAGTGCACTCGCACACAGGGCCAGTGTTACTAATGGCCTCAGGTGTTTCCACTCAGCTGACGACCCTCTGCTACACCCACCTCCAACACCTGCAAGGAGAGCAGCCCAACGAACAGGCAGACAGGGCAGAGAGGGTCGTCACATGACTCTATTCCGTCTAACCTTTAACTAGTCAGAGTTCAGTCACTGTGATTTAGTTTCTACCTCTGATGGTTTTATCTAAAATGACACATTTCTACGGCTTAATATTCTTTGTGATAAAACAAGATGTAAAACAGTCAGATTCTGGTTTGAACTAAACTTGGACTAAATACTTAGTGAGTGTATTTAGTCTTTGTAGAACAGTGTACTCACCAGTGTTTGTCAGAGACTCTGTTGTGTTGTTGAGAAAAATCTGCTGGATTCAGTTGGATGTTTCTTTACAGAGAAACAGAGAGACTTGTCTCGACTGCTCCTCTTTCAGTGTTGCTCCTCCTCTCAGTGGACCGTCTCCAACAGGGAGGGGTGGAGGAAGTATTCAGATCCTTAACTGAAGTAAAAGTACTAATACCACACTGTGAAAATACTCCACTACAAGTAAAAGTCATAAATTCAAAACTTACTTTCATACCTGATGTTTCTGGATTAATATTCCTTCTGCATTAATGTGTATGTTGCATGTTTTTAACTCCTTTATATCCTGTTGGTTAGTTTAATCTACATCAATGCATCATATTCTATAAGATCATCATATGTTTGTAGCGTCTCTGTCCTGTGAGAACCACGTATCTCTAAAAAGAACAAACAGCCTGTTTTCAGCTTTGTGACGATGCATTTTCCAGCTGAGCCAAGAGACTTTTTAAAGAGTTTATTTAAGAACTCATAATTCAAAATGTTTTCTCTTTTACACCAATTCTATGAGCAAAGGTTACCGTTTACAATATTTGTGTATATATTTTTTTATTTAATTTTTTGGGATATCTGTTTATACTTGTATTCTATTTCAATCAATTTAAAACTGATTGGAATTTCCAAATTTACTGTGTATTTATTCTTTCCTGTAAAATCTATCAACCGTCCACACAAAGATATTGTACATTTCATATCTGCAGCATCAGCGTGGTCTGCAGTCCTTCCACAGTGTCTCTTGTCTCCGCTTTGTGAAACGCACCAACCAGAGGGACGACCTGAACATTTAGTCCTGAACAGGTGAGCGAGTAGCGCAGAAAACTCTTCACATCCGGATTTGTTGCTGTTTGATTGTTTTCCTTTACAAACCAAGTCTCCTGGAAACAATACGGAACTAAATTGTCGTCTCAGTTAAATTATGATGAAAATAGCTTGATGATCAGAGCACAAACCAAATACCAGTGGTGGAAGAAGTATTCACATCCTTTACTTCAGTAGAAGTTCTAATACCACACTGTGAAAATACTGAACTACAAGTACAAGTCCTGCATTCAAAACCTAACTAAAGTAAAAGTACCAGCTAAATGTACATGAAGTAAAAGTACTTTTAGTGCATAAATGTACAGGAGTAAAAAGTATAATATTTACCTCTGAGATGTAGTGAAGTAAAACTTATAAAGTGGCATGAAGTGGAAATACACAAGTAAATTACCTCAGAATTGTACTTAAATACGGTACTTGACTAAATGTGAAACACAAAAGACAAATCCAGTTAAAAATGTATTTGTTTTTATTCTGTTGATGATCAGCAGAGAGGACTGTATGAAACTCAAATAACACGATACACAACTTTTCTTCTCTAGTTACAGCAGCTGAAAATTTCATGATAAGTTTTGTAAATTAATTAATACATGAATAAAAGATTCATTGTTAATTTACCTTTGAAAACATATTTTCTATTTTGAAAATGATGAAAACTAAAACCCTTAAACATTTTTTTAACTACAAATAAGTGGTACATGACTTCATCCAATAATTTGTATTGTATGTACAATAATCAGACATTAAAAATGTTCATTTGGCACCCAGATATTTAAGGAATGTGTAAATACTTGTTATTCCTGAGTACATTGTTTTTGATGATTCAACAGTGTTGAAGGCAGGTTATGCAGTTATTAGAATTAATTAGACTACATTAGATAATATCAATCAGTGGATTAATGTCTGTGTGTTGGAGAGTAGAAAAACATTTACAGGCAAATAGAAAAAAACAATCATAATGTGAAAAATCAATAATGTTTACACTGTAAATCACCAATAATATACATTTGTTACATTAAATGAAAGTCTCTCTGTAGAAAATCAAGTGTTTGTTCTACTCAGTGTGATTGACAGGAGAGATGATCAGAGGAGCAGAGTTTTTACCACCATCATTAGGATGAGGACTAAAGAATGGGTAGAGTTTCTCAGTGAAGCAGCAGCCAGTAAAGGAGTAGATAAGAGCTGCAGACTTAACGTCATAGAAGGAGACCAGACTCTCCTCATAATCCACAAACACCCCCACCTTCTCAGGCTGAGACTTCAGAGAGAGAAGGACTGGAGGGTCAGCCCAAGCTTTGTACTCATTCTCATTCCTCAACCATATCGTCCAGCAACCTTTCTGAGGAGTCAGAGTGATTTTTCCCTTCCTGTTGATCGACTCTCTGACCACTCCTAAATCCCACTTAGTCTTCTCTTTAACCTGAACCTCGTAGTAAAATCTTCCTGAAGAGAAACTCTGCTTTGCTAAAACACAAACACAACGATCAAATCTCTTTGGATTGTTTGGTAAATTTTTCTTCACATCACCAGTTTTAACTTGTTTTCCATCATCAGACAGAATTAGCCAGGGATTTGCTGAATCAGGATCAAGAGTCACATCCACTGCAGACTTCTGGACCCTCTTCAGCTCGGCCTCAAACAGATTCTTCATCTGTTTACTGAGCGTCTCCTCCAGCTGATTCACAGCTCTCCTCACAGTCCCCTCATATGAAGGTGGACTGACTCTGACTCCTGTCCAGTTCTTGGTGGGTGGAGCAGTGTTCAGGGTCCTGAAGATCTGGAGGAGGTGGAGGTGGTCTTCAGAGTGTGAGAGCTGAACCACCTCAGTGCTTCTCTTCTTCAGCTCAGAGATTTCCTGTTCCAGCTCTTTGATGAAGCCTTCAGCCTGTTTCTCTGTCTTTCTCTGCTTCTCTTTGATGGTGTTGATGAGCTCGGCCTGGCTTCTCTCAACAGACTTCTTCAGAGCGGTGAAGATCTGAACACCATCTGATATCTCTCTGCCTGCATCTTCCTCACTGAGCTCCACTGAGTGTTTGATCTCCTGAATCTTCAGTCGTCTCTTCTGGATCATCTGCTGAATTTCAGCCTCAGTCTTCCCCAGCTCGGTCTTCTTTCCTTCATATTCTTCTTTCAGAGGAACAACATCATGGTTCTTGTGGTCTAGAACAGTGCAGAGCATGCAGACACACATCTGGTCGGTCTTACAGAACAGCTCCAGCAGTTTATCGTGCTTCGTACACATCCTTCCTTCCAGGTTCTCCACAGAGTCGATCAGCTGATGTCTTTTCAGACCTAATCTTGTCAGGTGAGGCTCCATATGAGTCTCACAGTAGGAGTCCAGACACACCAGGCAGGACTTCAGGGCCTTCAGTTTGGTTCCAGTGCAGACGTCACAGGGAACTTCTCCTGGTTTGGCAGCTTGTTGCTCTGAGCTGCTGCTGCTGGCTTTATGTTGAGCTGACTGTCTGAACTGAGCAGCCATCTCAGAGATCAAAATATTGACCTGCAGCTCAGGTCTTGTGTAGAAAAGCTTGTTACAGTTTGGACACTGATAGGGGACATTAACGTTCCAGTGTTTAGTGATGCAGGTTTTACAGAAGTTGTGTCCACATGGTATGGCGACTGGATCAGTGAACACATCCTGACAGATGGAGCACAGAAACTGATCTTCAGTCAGCAGACAGCTGGCAGCAGACATATTTACACTGAGGACAAGAAGTGTGGGGAAAAAAACCTGTTATTATATATCTTTTGATTATTTGTTTAATACAATCAAACTATGATTAGTAGAATATAACGAGAGTCATCCGGAATTATGTTATAGTATATTACATTTGCTTTGAGTGAAGAAGAGCTCAGATATACAGTTCAGCGGTATAAATCTAATATCTTAAACATTCTAGTGATAACATCCTAAACCCTCTGGTTCTTGTTAATATCATAATTTCAATAGTAAAATCACAATAGAATTCAATTTAAACCCCCAAAAACACAATGTGAACTGCTACCCTGCTGTTTATACTGTTATTAAAGTGAAAATATTTTGAAAGTAGAGAAAACATTTAAATATTGAACATAAGACATTTATTACAATTTATTGTGATATGTTTAAGCAGTATTTGACTGTTTTATTGAAGCGTCTGAGGAAGCAGAGCAAAATAAAAATCACTTTCTCTGTACAAAGATCTTTAGAGTCAAAGAGTCAGTTTGGACAAAGAGGAGGAAGAGAGAGAGGATGATGATGATGATGATAGAGAGAGCAGAGAATCAGACACATTAATGTGCAGAATAAAAGATGGAAGCTAACTGCTCTGGACTGCAGGATATTATATATAATATTTATTTTTACAACTCTCACGACTTTTGATTGGAGCTCAGTTAAACATTTACTCTGAGTTGAACATCCTGTCTGAGTAGAGCTGAGGTTTTGAGTTCAAACAGGAAACAGGTCAGTGAATTAGCTTAAGCTAATGCTAGCTGTGACTGTATTCTGTCTAACCTTTAACTAGTCAGAGTTCAGTCACTGTGGTTTAGTTTCTACCTCTGATGGTTTTATCTAAAATGACACATTTCTACAGCTTAATATTCTTTATATGATAAAACAAGATGTAAAACAGTCAGATTCTAGTTTGAACTAAACTTGGACTAAATATTTAGTGAGTGTATTTAGTCTTTGTAGAACAGTGTACTCACCAATGTTTGTCAGAGACTGTTGTGTTGTTGAGAAAAATCTACTGGATTCAGTTGAATGTTTCTTTACAGAGAAACAGAGAGACTTGTCTCGACTGCAGCTCTGCTGTCACTAAGACTAACTTTACTTACACTTCAGGTAAAGTGACTCAGCAGCTCACCTCTTTCAGTGTTGCTCCTCCTCTCAGTGAGGGAGTGGTGGAGGAAGTATTCAGATCATTAACTGAAGTTAAAGTACTAATACCACAATGTTAAAATACTTCACTACGAGTAAAAGTCATGGATTCAAAACTTACTTTCATATCTGATGTTTCTGGATAATATTACTGCTGCATTAATGTGTATGTTGCATGTTTTTAACTCCTTTATATCCTGTTGGTTTGATTTATCTACATCACTGCATCATATTCTATAAGATCATCATATGTTTGTATCTCTATAAAGAACAAACATCCTGTTTTCAGCTTTGTGACGATGCATTTTCCAGCTGATCCAAGAGGCTTTTTAAAGAGTTTATTTAGCTGAAGAAGTAGAAGGATGTTCTGAACACATAAAGGAACACTTCATCCTTCAGTTTATCACAAACATTCAACATCAACACATAAAGGAACACTTCATCTTTCAGTTTATCACAAACATTCAACATCAACACATAAAGGAACACTTCATCCTTCAGTTTATCACAAACATTCAACATCATCACATAAATAAACACTTCATCCTTCAGTTTATCGCAAACATTCAACATCAACACATAAAGGAACACTTCATCCTTCAGTTTATCACAATCATTCAACATCAACACATAAAGGAACACTTCATCCTTCAGTTTATCACAAACATTCAACATCAACACAAAGGAACACTTCATCTTTCAGTTTATCACAAACATTCAACATCAACACATAAAGGAACACTTCATCCTTCAGTTTATCACAAACATTCAACATCATCACATAAACAAACACTTCATCCTTCAGTTTATCGCAAACATTCAACATCAACACATAAAGGAACACTTCATCCTTCAGTTTATCACAAACATTCAACATCAACACATAAAGGAACACTTCATCCTTCAGTTTATCACAATCATTCAACATCAACACAGAAAGGAACACTTCATCCTTCAGTTTACCACAAACATTCAACATCAACACATGTGGAGATACGTGGTTCTACCTGAACAGGAAGGGGATGAAAACCTGCCATCTGAGAAGTAACTAAAGCTGTCAGATAAATGTAGTAAAAAGTACTGAATTTACCTCTGAGATATAGAGGAGTAGAAGTATAAAGTTATCAAATACATGTAGTAAATCTACATCTGAGATGTAGTGGAGTAGAAGTATAAAGTAGCAGCAAATGGAAAGAGAAGTAACCCAACATTTTTTCTAAAGCTCAGTACTTAAGTAAATGTACTTAGTTACTTTGCACCACTGCTTAAAATACCAGAATTGTTACAGAGCATGAAAACAGTGACCTGCTGCTCTCTCAAACCTACTTCCTGTATCATCCACTAGGAGGCGACACTTGCTCAGTTTTAAAATGGTTTCAAACAGCTGCTCATCCTGCACTGCTTTTAAGAAGCCAGTATGTAACTATGATCTTAGTTACCTGATGACACTGAAGGCAGCTGTCTTCAGTGTCTTTAACTCTTGATGGATAAAAAACTCTTCTTTTTAGTTCATGAGAGAATTCAAATATACTCCCAAATACAGAAATGCATCAAACACAGACATGATACAAGTATGCAAAGAAAGTACTAATTTACGATCACAAGTCGTACAGGTTGTGTATCTGTGACCATCTGCTCATTTGTGCTGTTTGATAAAATCACCAATGTTATGAATCAGAAAACAACGGTTGAAGAGTCATTTGATATAAAAACTTTAGGAATTACTGATTTTACAAAACATTACGGTATAGGTTTATTGGTCATTTTGTGGTATTTAACTGTAGAAAATATATATGTGTAAATAAAGCAAAGGCTAATAATTTGAATAAAGGACTTTTGCATGCAACAGAGTATTTTTACACTGAGGTATTGCAATACATCTTCATGATTACTTCGTCCAGTAAAGAGATGTTATGATATATAGGACTCGTGGTGAATTTATGTTATTGGGATAATCCTGAATATCATCAGGAGTGATTTTAAAAAAAACAACTGCTACCATATCGATAATGGTGGAGTGATCTGAGGGTTTTTGAAATATATTACCAGGGACACAGTAAAAATACTGCCTTGAAAACATTTGAGACTTTTTGGAATGTTCTAATATTTATTTTTAAGACTAAAGTTACGCGTCACTTTTCAAACCACTACACCTCAAAGTCGTCTGAAGTCACCTGAAGTCAACCGTCGTAAACTGGACGTCCCACATTCCTCAGAGAATCAATGGCCGTCTGTCACCCTGAGGCGGCGTCACATCGGGACTTTTACCCTCAGAGGAAGTTACAGATTAAATCAGAGAAGGAACAATGGAAACGTGTCAGAATTGTTGTGTTACTGAAGGCCAGATGATGAACCATGTTGTGTGTGAACTTGGTCCTATGTTGTCATTTAAGACCAGCCAGAAGAGAATGTGACATTAGAGGATATGAGGATTTGGCTTTTAATGCATTTTACGTCTTTTAGGACATAATGATATGAATAAGAGATGTAGTGCAGTAAAAACTACAATATTTAACTCTGAGATGTAGTGGAGTAAAAAGTATAAAGTGGAAATTCACAGGATAAATACCTCAACATTATACTTGAATAAATGTAAAATAAAAAAAGACAAATCCAGTTAAAAGTTTCTCTGTTTTTATTCTGTTGAGGATCAGCAGAGAGGAGGACTGTAGAACATTTAAATAAAAACTAAACTTTGCTTCTCTGGTTACAACAGCTAAATGTTTGATGATTAGATTTTGTTGATTCATTTTTTACTAATATGAATCAATAATTCATCTTTTATTTCCCCCTGAAAACATACCAGACAGAGATCTCTTGATTTTACTTGGAAAACGATGAAAACTAAAACTCTTAAACACCTTTTTTAACTACAAATAAGTGGTACATGACTTCATCTAATAATTTGTGCCAGTATTCATAAAGTATTATATATATACAATAATAACACAATAACAATTTTAGTTTGGCACCCAGATATTTAAGGAATGTGTAAATGCTTCTTATTCCTGACTACATTGTTTTTGATGATTCAACAGTCTTGAAGGCAGGTTATGCAGTTATTAGAATTAATTAGACTACATTAGATAATATCAATCAGTGGATGAATGTTGAAAACATCTACAGACAAATATAAAAAAAAACATTGACCATAATGTGAAGAATCACTCATGTTTACACTGTAAATCACCAATAATATAGATTTGTTACATTAAATGAAAGCATCAGTCTGTAGAAAATCAAGTGTTTGTTCTACTCAGTGTGATTGACAGGAGAGATGATCAGAGGAGCAGAATTTTTACCACCATCATTAAAACAAGGATTAAATAGTGGGTAGAGTTTCTCAGTGAAGCAGAAGCCAGTAAAGGAGTAGATAAGAGCTGCAGCATCAACGTCATAAAAGGAGACCAGACCCTCCTCATAATCCACAAACACCCCCACCTTCTGAGGCTGAGACTTCAGAGAGAGAAGGACCGGAGGGTCATCACGAGCTTTGTACTCATTCTCATTCCTCAACCATATCGTCCAGTAACCTTTCTGAGGAGTCGGTGTGATGATTCCCTTCCTGTTGATCGACTCTCTGACCACTCCTACAATCCACTCAGTCTTCTCTTTAACCTGAACCTCGTAGTAAAATCTTCCTGAAGAGAAACTCTGCTCTGCTAAGACATAAACACAAGTATCAAACCTCTCTGGTGTTTTTGGTAGATTCTTCTTTACATCACTATCATGTACTTGTTTGCCATCATCAGACAGGATGAGGTTGGGATTTGCTGTATCAGGATCAAGAGTCACATCCACTGCAGACTTCTGGACCCTCTTCAGCTCGGCCTCAGTGAGCAGCTTCTTCATCTGTTTACTGAACGTCTCCTCCAGCTGATTCACAGCTCTCCTCACAGTCCCCTCATATGAAGGTGGACTGACTCTGACTCCTGTCCAGTCCTTGGTGGGTGGAGCAGTGTTCAGGGTCCTGAAGCTCTGGAGGAGGTGGAGGTGGTCTTCAGAGCGTGAGAGCTGAACCACCTCAGTGCCTCTCTTCTTCAGCTCAGAGATTTCCTGTTCCAGCTCTTTGATGAAGCCTTCAGCCTGTTTCTCTGTCTTTCTCTGCTTCTCTTTGATCGTGTTGAGGAGCTCGTTCATTCTTCTCTCAACAGACTCCTTCAGAGCGGTGAAGACCTGAACACCATCTGCTATCTCTGTGTCTGCATCCTCCTCACTGAGCTCCACTGAGTGTTTGATCTCCTGAATCTTCAGTCGTCTCTTCTGGATCATCTGCTGAATTTCAGCCTCAGTCTTCCCCAGCTCGGCCTTCTTTCCTTTATATTCTTCTTTCAGAGGAACAACATCATGGTTCTTGTGATCTAGAAAGGTGCAGAGCATGCAGACACATATCTGGTCGGTCTTACAGAACAGCTCCAGCAGTTTATCGTGTTCCGTACACATCCTGTCTTCCAGGTTCTCCACAGGGTCGATCAGCTGATGTCTTTTCAGGCCTGGTCTTGTCAGATGAGGCTCCAGGTGAGTCTCACAGTAGAAGTCCAGACACACCAGGCAGGACTTCAGGGCCTTCAGTTTGGTTCCAGTGCAGACGTCACAGGGAACTTCTCCTGGTTTGGCAGCTTGTTGCTCTGAGCTGCTGCTGCTGCTGGCTTTCTGTTGAGATGACTGTCTGAACTGAGCAGCCATCTCAGAGATCAAAGTATTGACCTGCAGCTCAGGTCTGGTGTTAAAAACCTCTTTACAGTTTGGACACTGAGACTGGACATTAATGTTCCAGTGTTCAGTGATGCAGGCTTTACAGAAGTCGTGTCCACATGGTATGAGGACTGGATCAGTGAACACATCCAGACAGATGGAGCACAGAAACTGATCTTCAGTCATCAGACAGCTGGCAGCAGACATATCTACACTCTGAGGACAAGAAGTGTGGAAAAACAAAACTGTTATTATACATCTTATATTTTTTGTTGAATCAAATCATGATTAGTAGAATATAACGAGTCATCCTGAATTATGTTGTTATATTAAATTTCATTTGCTGTGAGTGAAGAAGAGCTCAGATATGCAGTTCAGTGGTATGAATTTGATATCTTAAGCATTCTAGTGATAACATCTTAAACCCTCTGGTTCTTGTTAATATCATAATTTAAATAGTAAAATCACAATAGAATTCAATTTAAACACCCAAAAACACAATGTGAACTGCTACCCTGCTGTTTATACTGTTATTAAAGTGAAAATATTTTGAAAGTAGAGAAAACATTTTAAATATTGAACATAACACATTTATTACAATTTACTGTGATATATTTAAGCAGTATTTGACTGTTTTATTGAAGCGTCTGAGGAAGCAGAGCAAAATAAAAATCACTTTCTCTGTACAAAGATCTTTAGAGTCAAAGAATCAGTTTGGACAAAGAGGAGGAAGAGAGAGATGATGATGATGATGATGATGATGATGATGGAGAGAGCAGAGAATCAGACACATTAATGTGCAGAATTAAAGATGGAAGCTAACTGCTCTGGACTGCAGGATATTTTATATAATAGTATTTATCTTTACAACTCTCACGACCTTTGATTGGAGCTCAGTTAAACATTTACTCTGAGTAGAACTTCCTGTCTGAGTAGAGCTGAGGTTTTGAGTTCAAACAGTAAACAGGTCTGTGAATTAGCTTAAGCTAATGCTAGCTGTGACTGTATTCTGTCTAACCTTGAACTAGTCAGAGTTCAGTCACTGTGGTTTAGTTTCTACCTCTGATGGTTTTATCTAAAATGACACATTTCTACGGCTTAATATTCTTTATATGATAAAACAAGATGTAAAACAGTCAGATTCTGGTTTGAACTAAACTTGGACTAAATACTTCGTGAGTGTATTTAGTCTTTGTAGAACAGTGTACTCACCAGTGTTTGTCAGAGACTCTGTTGTGTTGTTGAGAAAAATCTGCTGGATTCAGTTGAATGTTTCTTTACAGAGAAACAGAGAGACTTGTCTCGACTGCAGCTCTGCTGTCGCTCAGACTAACTTTACTTTCACTTCAGGTAAAGTGACTCAGCAGTTCACCTCTTTCAGTGTTGTTCCTCCTCTCAGTGAGGGAGTGGTGGAAGAAGTTTTCAGATCATTAACTGAAGTTAAAGTACTAATACCACAATGTTAAAATACTTCACTACGAGTAAAAGTCATGGATTCAAAACTTACTTTCATACCTGATGTTTCTGGATAATAATACTGCTGCATTAATGTGTATGTTGCATGTTTTTAACTCCTTTATATCCTGTTGGTTTGATTTATCTACATCACTGCATCATATTCTATAAGATCATCATATGTTTGTATCTCTATAAAGAACAAACAGCCTGTTTTCAGCTTTGTGACGATGCATTTTCCAGCTGATCCAAGAGGCTTTTTAAAGAGTTTATTTAGCTGAAGAAGTAGAAGGATGTTCTGAACACATACAGGAACACTTCATCTTTCAGTTTATCACAAACATTCAACATCATCACATAAATAAACACTTCATCCTTCAGTTTATCGCAAACATTCAACATCAACACATAAAGGAACACTTCATCCTTCAGTTTATCACAATCATTCAACATCAACACATAAAGGAACACTTCATCCTTCAGTTTACCACAAACATTCAACATCAACACATGTGGAGATACGTGGTTCTACCTGAACAGGAAGGGGATGAAAACCTGTCATCTGAGAAGTAACTAAAGCTGTCAGATAAATGTAGTAAAAAGTACTGAATTTACCTCTGAGATGTAGTGGAGTAGAAGTATAAAGTTATCAAATACATGTAGTAAATCTATGTCTGAGGTTTAGTGGAGTAGAAGTATAAAGTAGCAGAAAATGGAAAGGGAAGTAACCCAAAATTTTACTAAAGTTCAGTACTTAAGTAAATGTACTTAGTTACTTTGCACCACCGCTTAAAATACCAGAATTGTTACAGAGCATGAAAACAGTGACCTGCTGCTCTCTCAAACCTACTTCCTGTATCATCCACTAGGAGGCGACACTTGCTCAGTTTTAAAATGGTTTCAAACAGCTGCTCATCCTACACTGCTTTAAGAAGCCAGTATGTAACTATGATCTTAGTTACCTGATGACACTGAAGGCAGCTGTCTTCAGTGTCTTTAACTCCTGATGGAAAAAAAACTCTTCTTTTTAGTTCATGAGAGAATTCAAATATACTCCCAAATACAGAAATGCATCAAACACAGACATGATACAAGTATGCAAAGAAAGTACTAATTTACGATCACAAGTCGTACAGGTTGTGTATCTGTGACCATCTGCTCATTTGTGCTGTTTGATAAAATCACCAATGTTATGAATCAGAAAACAACGGTTGAAGAGTCATTTGATATAAAAACTTTAGGAATTACTGATTTTACAAAACATTACGGTATAGGTTTATTGGTCATTTTGTGGTATTTAACTGTAGAAAATATATATGTGTAAATAAAGCAAAGGCTAATAATTTGAATAAAGGACTTTTGCATGCAACAGAGTATTTTTACACTGAGGTATTGCAATACATCTTCATGATTACTTCGTCCAGTAAAGAGATGTTATGATATATAGGACTCGTGGTGAATTTATGTTATTGGGATAATCCTGAATATCATCAGGAGTGATTTTAAAAAAAACAACTGCTACCATATCGATAATGGTGGAGTGATCTGAGGGTTTTTGAAATATATTACCAGGGACACAGTAAAAATACTGCCTTGAAAACATTTGAGACTTTTTGGAATGTTCTAATATTTATTTTTAAGACTAAAGTTACGCGTCACTTTTCAAACCACTACACCTCAAAGTCGTCTGAAGTCACCTGAAGTCAACCGTCCTAAACTGGACGTCCCACATTCCTCAGAGAATCAATGGCCGTCTGTCACCCTGAGGCGGCGTCACATCGGGACTTTTACCCTCAGAGGAAGTTACAGATTAAATCAGAGAAGGAACAATGGAAACGTGTCAGAATTGTTGTGTTACTGAAGGCCAGATGATGAACCATGTTGTGTGTGAACTTGGTCCTATGTTGTCATTTAAGACCAGCCAGAAGAGAATGTGACATTAGAGGATATGCATGTATAGTATTATGTGTGGTGCAGAAGTGAAAGCAACAGCACCAATAGCACTATGAGTACAAGTACTATTATTCATGAATTATTAGTAGCAGCAATATTAGTGATAAAATTCTCAATGGTTTCATAAGTAATAATAGTTTTCAGTGTTAACAAGAGTTTTATGTTCTTTTATATCTTGTCTCAATGCCGTTTCATGTCGTTTGTAAAGCACAGCTAATTGCCTTGTTGTTTAAATATGCTGAACAAACTCTCCTTGACCTAAGCACAAACATTTCATGCGACCTCTCCACTTCTTATGTACACTGTGGCAGAAGGTGTAGACTCTATCGTTTGAGGAGAATGTGCTGGAGGGGGTGGAGGCTCCATGCAGCGCTGAAGTTTCTGGATGACTCGTCTTGGCACCTGAAGTCGAGGGCAGGTTTCTCCCAACAAGAGTGTCACTCTGCAGGAAGTCGGGTGCCAAGTATCAGGGTTGTGACCACAGAAATAGAGTAAAAGTAAGAGCAGACACTGAACAGATTTATGTGGTCATTTGACTAGCATGGTCAGTTATGGTGACAACACACCTCAGTGTGGATGAAGTTCAGTCGCAGAAAGAGAGGACCAAATTTATCCAGATCTTTGGTGATCGTCCGCATCCGTGAGGCCCATAGAGCACGCTCACCAGTGTTTCCTTTAACTCCGCCTCCCAGCCCTCGGCTCAGCCTCTCATTCACATGAACTGAAGAGGTAAAATAACTCTGGACTTGGCTTTTAATGCATTTTACATCTTTTAGGACCTAATGATATAAATAAGAGATGTAGTGAAGTAAAAAGTACAATATTTACCTCTGAGATGTAGTGGAGTATAAAGTATAAAGTGGAAATACCCAAGATTAATACCTCAAAATTATACTTGAATAAATGTAAAATAAAAAAAGACAAATCCAGTTAAAAGTTTCTCTGTTTTTATTCTGTTGAGGATCAGCAGAGAGGAGGACTGTAGAACATTTAAATTAAAACTAAACTTTTCTTCTCTGGTTACAGCAGCTGAATGTTTCATGATTAGATTTTGTTGATTCATTTTTTACTAATATGAATCAATAATTCATCTTTTATTTCCCCCTGAAAACATACCAGACAGAGATCTCTTGATTTTACTTGAAAAATGATGAAAACTAAAACCCTTAAACATCTTTTTTAAGTAAAAATAAGTGGTACATGAATTTATCCAATAATTCTTTCCAGTATTCATAATGTATTATATATATACACACACACACACACACACACACACACACACACACACACACACACACACACAATAATAAGACAATAACAATTTTAGTTTGGTACCCAGATATTTAAGGAATGTGTAAAAGCTTATTATTCCTGAGTACATTGTTTTTGATGATTCAACAGTGTTGAAGGCAGGTTATGCAGTTATTAGAATTAATTAGACTACATTAGATAATATCAATCAGTGGATTAATGTCTGTGTGTTGGAGAGTAGAAAAACATTTACAAACAGAAAAAAAATAATCAGAATGTGAAGAATCATTAATGTTTACACCGTAAATCACCAATAATATAGATTTGTTACATTAAATGAAAGAGTCTCTCTGTAGAAAATCAAATGTTTGTTCTACTCAGTGTGATTGACAGAAGAGATGATCAGAGGAGCAGAGTTTTTACCACCATGATTAAAACATGGACTAAAGAATGGGTAGATTTTCTCAGTGAAGCAGCAGCCAGTAAAGGAGTAGATAAGAGCTGCAGCATCAACGTCATAAAAGGAGACCAGACCCTCCTCATAATCCACAAACACCCCCACCTTCTCAGGCTGAGACTTTAGAGAGAGAAGGACTGGAGTGTCATCAAGAGCTACATACTCATTCTGATCCCTCAACCATATCGTCCAGTAACCTTTCTGAGGAGTCAGTGTGATGCTTCCCTTCCTGTTGATCGACTCTCTGGCCACTCCTAAATCCCACTCAGTTTTCCCTTTAACCTGAACCTCGTAGTAAAATCTTCCTGAAGAGAAACTCTGCTTTGCTAAAATAATAGCACTATAATCAAATCTCTCTCGATTGTTTGGAAGATTCTTCTTTACATCACCAGTTTTAACTTGTTTTCCATCATGAGACAGGATGAGGTTGGGTTGTGCTGTATCAGGATCAAGAGTCACATCCACTGCAGACTGCTGGACCCTCTTCAGCTCGGCCTCAAACAGCTTCTTCATCTGTCTACTGAGCGTCTCCTCCAGCTGATTCACAGCTCTCCTCACAGTCCCCTCATATGAAGGTGGACTGACTCTGACTCCTGTCCAGTCCTTGGTGGGTGGAGCTGTGTTCAGGTTCCTGAAGCTCTGGAGGAGGTGGAGGTGGTCTTCAGAGTGTGAGAGCTGCTCCACCTCAGTGCTTCTCTTCTTCAGCTCAGAGATTTCCTGTTCCAGCTCTTTGATGAAGCCTTCAGCCTGTTTCTCTGTCTTTCTCTGCTTCTCTTTGATCGTGTCGATGAGCTCGTTCATTCTTCTCTCAACAGACTCCTTCAGAGCGGTGAAGACCTGAACACCATCTGATATCTCTCTGTCTGCATTTTCCTCACTGAGCTCCACTGAGTGTTTGATCTCCTGAATCTTCAGTCGTCTCTTCTGGATCATCTGCTGAATTTCAGCCTCAGTCTTCCCCAGCTCGGCCTTCTTTCCTTCATATTCTTCTTTCAGAGGAACAACATCATGTGTCTTGTGGTCTAGAACAGTGCAGAGCATGCAGACACACATCTGGTCGGTCTTACAGAACAGCTCCAGCAGTTTATCGTGCTTCGTACACATCCTGCCTTCCAGGTTCTCCACAGGGTTGATCAGCTGATGTCTTTTCAGACCTGATCTTGTCAGATGAGGTTCCAGGTGAGTCTCACAGTAGGAGTCCAGACACACCAGGCAGGACTTCAGGGCCTTCAGTTTGGTTCCAGTGCAGACGTCACAGGGAACTTCTCCTGGTTTGGCAGCTTGTTGCTCTGAGTTGCTGCTGCTGGCTTTCTGTTGAGCTGACTGTCTGAACTGAGCAGCCATCTCAGAGATGAAAGTATTGACCTGCAGCTCAGGTCTATTGTAGAAAAGCTTGTTACAGTTTGGACACTGATAGGGGACATTAACGTTCCAGTGTTGAGTGATGCAGGCTTTACAGAAGTTGTGTCCACATGGTATGGTGACTAGATCAGTGAACACATCCTGACAGATGGAGCACAGGAACTGATCTTCAGTCAGCAGACAGCTTGCAGCAGACATATCTACACTCTGAGGACATGAAGTGTGGAAAAAAACTGTTATAACATAACTTTTAATTATTTGTTAAATAAAATCAAGGTATGATTCGTAAAATATTAGAAGAATCATCCTGAGCCCTCTAAACGGACGCTTTTGGAAGGCTGAAAATCAACTAGTTAGCTACGTTTAGAGATGACCCCCGAAACCTGGTTCTAACCAGAATCATGTGGACATGGACAGGTTGTCATTGTTTGTGTGTTTAAGAGGCATGAAGCTAAAGCAACATGTACTTTGTTGTACATCGTTTAATCTCAGTTGTTAAATTTCGTGAAAGTGACACCACAATGCAGTGAATACATACATAATTCTGCTTTTTGAGTATTTTTTCCTCTTCAGTTACACAGATATCTTGTTATATCGTAGATGATTGTCCTGTAATGTATCGAGCACATTTACTTTTCATCAGAGTGTCACGGTTTGAGACTATTTTCCAAAGATCACACTGAGTTTGTTTGTGTGGTGGATTTTTTAACACTAAACTAGTGAAGGTGGATCACTCTGCCTTTTATTCTCTGTGGTTTAACATCATTTTTTAAGGCTGCCTCTGGCTGATCTCTGCCTGCTGCCAGTCACTTATATGACTGTTGTATTTGGAAGTCAGCTGCTTGTTTGTTATTCAAGGTATTAAAAACAAATAATAATAATAAAACAATGATAAACTATTCTGATGTCTGAAGCATTCTAGTGATAACATCCTAAACCCTCTGGTTCTTGTTAATATCATAATTTAAATAATTAAAATCTCAATTTTGAACCCCAAAAAACACAATGTGATCCCTTAATTACTGTGACATCACATATTAAATATAATTATAATACTTCTACCCTGCTGTTTATGTTGTTGTTAAAGTTAAAATAATTTAAAAGTAGACAAAACATTTAAAATTTTATTTTTTTATTTTTTATTTTATTTTAACAATTTATTGTGATATATTTTAGCATTATTTTACTTTATTATTTGTTTTATTGAAGCGTCTGAGGAAGCAGAGCAAAATAAAAATCACTTTCTCTGTACAAAGATCTTTAGAGTCAAAGAGTCAGTTGGACGAAGAGGAGGAAGAGAGAGATGATGATGATGATGATGATGATAGAGAGCAGAGAATCAGACACAAAACGTGCAGAATAAAAGATGGAAGCTAACTGCTCTGGACTGCAGGATATTATATATAATAGTATTTATCTTTACAATTCTCACGACCTTTGATTGGATTTCAGTTAATCATTTGCTCTGAGTTGAACTTCCTGTCTGAGTAGAGCTGAGGTTTTGAGTTCAAACAGGAAACAGATCAGTGAATTAGCTTAAGCTAATGCTAGCTGTGACTGTATTCTGTCTAACCTTTAACTAATCAGAGTTCAGTCACTGTGGTTTAGTTTCTACCTCTGATGGTTTTATCTAAAATGACACATTTCTATGGCTTAATATTCTTTATATGACAAAACAAGATGTAAAACAGTCAGATTCTGGTTTGAACTAAATTTGGACTAAATATTTAGTGAGTGTATTTAGTCTTTGTAGAACAGTGTACTCACCAGTGTTTGTCAGAGACTCTGTTGTGTTGTTGAGAAAAATCTGCTGGATTCAGTTGAATGTTTCTTTACAGAGAAACAGAGAGACTTGTCTCGACTGCAGCTCTGCTGTCGCTCAGACTAACTTTACTTACACTTCAGGAAATGTGACTCAACAGCTGCAGCTCACCTCTTTCAGTGTTGTTCCTCCTTTCAGTGAGGGAGAGGTGGAGGAAGTATTCAGATCCTTAACTGAAGTTTAAGTACTCGTACCACAATGTTAAAATACTTAATATTATAATTAATAAGTCATGGATTGAAAACTTGCTTTTATATCTGATGTTTCTGCATTAATATTCCTACTTCATTAATGTGTATGCTATATTTTAACTCCTTTATATCCTGTTGGTTAGTTTAATCTACATCAATGCATCATATTTTATAAGGTCATCATATGTTTGTATCTCTATAAAGAACAAACATCCTGTTTTCAGCTTTGTGACAATGCATTTTCCAGCTGATCCAAGAGGCTTTTTAAAGAGTTTATTTATCTGAAGAAGAAGTAGAAGGATTTTCTCAACACATAAAGGAACACTTCATCCTTCAGTTTATCACAAACATTCAACATCAACACATAAAGGAACACTTCATCTTTCAGTTTATCACAAACATTCAACATCAACACATAAAGGAACACTTCATCTTTCAGTTTATCACAAACATTCAACATCAACACATAAAGAAACACTTCATCCTTCAGTTTATCACAAACATTCAACATCAACACATAAAGAAACACTTCATCCTTCAGTTTATCACAAACATTCAACATCAACACATAAAGGAACACTTCATCTTTCAGTTTATCACAAACATTCAACATCAACACATAAAGAAACACTTCATCCTTCAGTTTATCACAAACATTCAACATCAACACATAAAGGAACACTTCATCTTTCAGTTTATCACAAACATTCAACATCAACACATAAAGGAACACTTCATCCTTCAGTTTATCACAAACATTCAACATCAACACATCTGGAGATGGTGGTTTTACCTGAACAGGAAGGGGATGAAAAACTGTCCTTTTATCCTCATGTATTGTGATAATAAATGTTTATTTCTATTTTTGTATTCGTTCTATTTAATATACTAAATATTAATTTGACAAAAAGCTGCCCTTGACATCGTTTTTAACAAATCAATAAATATAATTTTTTTTTAAATAAAAGTAATGAGCATCTTTAGACAGAAAGCAAACATATTGCAACAGATCATTTTAAACTTTAAGTCATCAATTAGTGACGTTTCAGTTTTAAGTACATCTTCTGAATGCGTCTTGGCTATTATTTTTATGATTTAGATTTTCCAGTTGTGTTTGCTATCCTTTTTGTTTTCCCACATTTCTTTTTGGCAATAGTGTGGCCTCCCTTTCCTTCATTATCAACACTCATTATTGTATCTTTACATTCCTGTTGATGCTGCTGCAATGACAACGTCTGCTGAATATGGTTAGCATTAACTGAGACATATGCTAATTTTCAGGTTCTTGTAATTTGGATTTCAACTATAGTACATGTTCTCATGCTGTCTGAATATATCTGCATTCTCATTCTGTCTGAAACGCTCTGTTTTAGCATCTGACTATATATAATACAATATACATTTTTAATAATGTATTCCCTAAAGTTTTACCAAAATAAAGTTAATCTGTAACTTCCTCTGAGGGTAAATGTGACGCCGCCTCAGGGTGACAGATGGCCATTGATTCTCTGAGGAATGTGGGACGTCCAGTTTAGGACGGTTGACTTCAGATGACTTCAGACGACTTTGAGGTGTAGTGGTTTGAAAAGTGACGCATAACTTTAGTCTTAAAAATAAATATTAGAACAATCCAAAAAGTCTCAAATGTTTTCAATGCAGTATTTTTACTGTGTCCCTGGTAATATATTTAAAAAACCCTCAGATCACTCCACCATTATCGATATGGTAGCAGTTTTTTTTTTTTTTTAAATCACTCCTGATGATATTCACGATTATCCCAATAACATAAATTCACCACGAGTCCTATATATCATAACATCTCTTTACTGGACGAAGTATTCATGAAAATGTTTTGCAATACCTCAGTGTAAAAATACTCTGTTGCATGCAAAAGTCCTTTATTCAAATTATTAGTCTTTGCTTTATTTATACATATATATTGTCAACAGTTAAATACCACAAAATGACCAATAAACCTACACCGTAATGTTTTGTAAAATCAGTAATTCCTAAAGTTTTTATATCAAATGACTCTTCAACCGTTGTTTTCTGATTCATAACATTGGTGATTTTTATCAAACAGCACAAATGAGCAGATGGCCACAGATACACAACCTGTACGACTTGTGATAATAAAATAGTACTTTCTTTGCATACTTGTATCATGTCTGTGTTTGATGCATTTCTGTATTTGGGAGTATATTTGAATTCTCTCATGGACTAAAAAGAAGAGTTTTTTTTCCATCAAGAGTTAAAGACACTGAAGACAGCTGCCTTCAGTGTCATCAGGTAACTAAGATCATAGTTACATACTGGCTTCTTAAAAGCAGTGCAGGATGAGCAGCTGTTTGAAACCATTTTAAAACTGAGCAAGTGTCGCCTCCTAGTGGATGATACAGGAAGTAGGTTTGAGAGAGCAGCAGGTCACTGTTTTCATGCTCTGTAACAATTCTGGTATTTTAAGCGGTGGTGCAAAGTAACTAAGTACATTTACTTAACCCTGTAGCGCCATTTGTATCATATTTGATACGTGAGTTTCAGAGACCTCTACGTAATTAACATGAGCAATACTTTCCTGAAAAACCTGTTGTATACAATCCTATACATGTCTGCTACCATCTGGTGGAGTTTCCATGCACTGCAGGCAGTAGCAGGCATTTAAATTCCATTTCCAAAATGGCAGCCGTCACGAAGTGACTTTTTCGTTTTCGGCAGGGAAATCGTTGCTAATTTTGAAACAGTTACGGTAAGAATAACATTTATAGTGTCATTAATATTTCAATGTGACTATTTACTGTATTGAGGCAAACTATAATTACTTAATATTTCGTTCCTTATTTTATAGTAAAATTGTGTTGAAAACATAGGTATCAAATATGATACAGCAGGTTTATAAGGTAATAATTCACCTGTACATTTTTGTATTGTATTTCATTATGCACTCTGGATTATGCCATATCTCAATGCCAAATACACTGTTTTGGTCATTTAATAATTAAAGTAATTAAAGGTAGTAAGCTAAATTGAGTGAAAATGTATGTTTTTTATGTATAAAAAAGAAAATCCTTGGCTATCATAACCTTTTTTTATCATTAAATCATTAAATTAAAAAAAGAAATTCAGAGTAAACAATCAGATGCAAGCAATGCACTGGCAATCACTTCTCCCATGTCTACTGTGGGAAATGTAAAGTCCATCTTTGCCTGAAAAAGGACAGAAACTGTGCTTTTCCTGCCACGAGGCGAAACAAACAGGTTGTAAAAAGGTTGCTGTTTGGGGAAAAATAAGAACCAAACCAACTGAAATGTTCCAAATGTTCCAAAAGCAATGAAAATCATTAATTATTGTTTCTAAAATAAACATTGTTGTGATCAATAAATTGACAAATATGCCTGATGTATCAAATGTGATACAAAAAAAATATCATATATGTAAATACAAAAAAAAAATATATATATTTTTTTTTTGACTAAAGGTCCAATAAACACTTCAATATCAACAAATCTGAATTTTCTGAATATTATATGATGTGTCAGGCTTTACGTACAGAGCTTTAGTAAAAATGTTGGGTTACTTTTCTTTCCATTTTCTGCTACTTTATATGTCTACTCCACGACATCTCAGAGGTAAATTCAGTACTATTTACTCCATTTATCTGACAGCTTTACCTACTTTTCAGATGATAGTTTTTCATCCTCTTCCTGTTCAGGTAGAACCACGTATCTCCAGATGTGTTGACGTTGAATGTTTGTGATAAACTGAAGGATGAAGTGTTTCTTTATGTGTTGATGTTGAATGTTTGTGATAAACTGAAGGACAAAGTGTTTCTTTATGTGTTGATGTTGAATGTTTGAAATAAACTGAAGAATGAAGTGTTCCTTTATGTGTTGATGTTGAATGTTTGTGATAAACTGAAGGATGAAGTGTTTCTTTATGTGTTGATGTTGAATGTTTGTGATAAACTGAAGGATGAAGTGTTTCTTTATGTGTTGATGTTGAATGTTTGTGATAAACTGAAGGACGAAGTGTTTCTTTATGTGTTGATGTTGAATGTTTGTGATAAACTGAAAGATGAAGTGTTTCCTTTATGTGTTGAGAAAATCCTTCTACTTCTTCAGCTAAATAAACTCTTTAAAAAGCCTCTTGGATCAGCTGGAAAATGCATTGTCACAAAGCTGAAAACAGGCTGTTTGTTCTTTATAGAGATAAAAACATGATGACCTTATAGAATATGATGCATTGATGTAGATTAAACTAACCAACAGGATATAAAGGAGTTCAAATATAGCATACACATTAATGAAGTAGAAATATTAATGCAGAAACATCAGGTATAAAAGCAAGTTCTCAATCCATGACTTTTACTCGTAGTGAAGTATTTTAACATTGTGGTATTAGTACTTTAACTTCAGTTAAGGATCTGAATACTTCCTCCACCACTCCCTCACTGAAAGGAGGAACAACACTGAAAGAGGTGAGCTGCAGCTGTTGAGTCACATTTCCTGAAGTGTAAGTAAAGTTAGTCTGAGCGACAGCAGAGCTGCAGTCGAGACAAGTCTCTCTGTTTCTCTCTAAAGAAACATTCAACTGAATCCAGCAGATTTTCCTAAACATCACAACAGAGTCTCTGACAAACACTGGTGAGTACACTGTTCTACAAAGACTAAATACACTCACTAAATATTTAGTCCAACTTTAGTTCAAACCAGAATCTGACTGTTTTACATCTTGTTTGATCATATAAAGAATATTAAGCCATAGAAATGTGTCATTTTAGATAAAACCATCAGAGGTAGAAACTAAACCACAGTGACTGAACTCTGATTAGTTAAAGGTTAGACAGAATACAGTCACAGCTCGCATTAGCTTAAGCTAATTCACTGACCTGTTTCCTGTTTGAACTCAAAACCTCAGCTCTACTCAGACAGGAAGTTCAACTTAGAGCAAATGTTTAACTGAAATCCAATCAAAGGTTGTGAGATTTGTAAAGATATAATATTATATATAATATCCTGCAGTCCAGAGCAGTTAGCTTCCATCTTTTATTCTGCACATTAATGTGTCTGATTTCTCTGCTCTCTCTATCATCATCATCATCATCATCATCATCATCCTCTCTCTCTTCCTCCTCTTCGTCCAACTGACTCTTTGACTCTAAAGGTCTTTGGACAGAGAAAGTGATTTTTATTTTGCTCTGCTTCCTCAGACGCTTCAATAAAACAAATAAAGTAAAATAATGCTAAAATATATCACAATAAATTGTTATAAATGTGTTATGTTCAATATTTTAAATGTTTTGTCTACTTTTAAATTATTTTAACTTTAACAACAATATAAACAGCAGGGTAGAAGTATTATAATTATATTTAATATGTGATGTCACAGTAATTAAGGGATCACATTGTGTTTTTTGGGGTTTAAAATTGAATTATATTGTGATTTTAATTATTTAAATTATGATATTAACAAGAACCAGAGGGTTTAGGATGTTATCACTAGAATGCTTCAGACAGATTAGTTTATCATTGTTTTATTATTATTATTTGTTTTTAATTCCTTGAATAACGAACAAGCAGCTGACTTCCAAATACAACAGTCATATAAGTGGCAGCAGGCAGAGATCAGCCAGAGGCAGCCTTACAAAATGATGTTAAACCACAGAGAATAAAAGGCAGAGTGATCCACCTTCTCTAGTTTAGTGTTAAAAAATCCACCACACAAACAAACTCAGTGTGATCTTTGGAAAATAGTCTCAAACCGTGACACTCTGATGAAAAGTAAATGTGCTCGATACATTACAGGACAATCATCTACGATATAACAAGATATCTGTGTAACTGAAGAGGAAAAAATACTCAGAAAGCAGAATTATGTATGTATTCACTGCATTGTGGTGTCAGTTTCACAGAATTTAACAACTGAGATTAAACGATGTACAACAAAGTACATATTGCTTTAGCTTCGTGCCTCTTAAACACACAAACAATGACAACCTGTCCATGTCCACATGATTCTGGTTAGAACCAGGTTTCGGGGGTCATCTCTAAACGTAGCTAACTAGTTGATTTTTAGCCTTCCAAACGCGTCCGTTTAGAAGGCTCAGGATGACTCTTCTAATATTTTACGAATCATACCTTGATTTTATTTAACAAATAATTAAAAGTTATGTTATAACAGTTTTTTTTCCACACTTCATGTCCTCAGAGTGTAGATATGTCTGCTGCCAGCTGTCTGCTGACTGAAGATCAGTTCCTGTGCTCCATCTGTCTGGATGTGTTCACTGATCCAGTCCTCATACCATGTGGACACAACTTCTGTAAAGCCTGCATCACTGAACACTGGAACATTAATGTCCCCTATCAGTGTCCCAACTGTAAAGAGGTTTTTAACACCAGACCTGAGCTACAGGTCAATACTTTCATCTCTGAGATGGCTGCTCAGTTCAGACAGTCAGCTCAACAGAAAGCCAGCAGCAGCAGCTCAGAGCAACAAGCTGCCAAACCAGGAGAAGTTCCCTGTGACGTCTGCACTGGAACCAAACTAAAGGCCCTGAAGTACTGCCTGGTGTGTCTGGACTCCTACTGTGAGACTCACCTGGAACCTCACCTGACAAGATCAGGTCTGAAAAGACATCAGCTGATCGACCCTGTGGAGAACCTGGAAGACAGGATGTGTATGAACCACGATAAACTGCTGGAGCTGTTCTGTAAGACCGACCAGATGTGTGTCTGCATGCTCTGCACTGTTCTATACCACAAGAACCATGATGTTGTTCCTCTGAAAGAAGAATATGAAGGAAAGAAGGCCGAGCTGGGAAAGACTGACGCTGAAATTCAGCAGATGATCCACAAGAGACGACTGAAGATTCAGGAGATCAAACACTCAGTGGAGCTCAGTGAGGAAGATGCAGACAGAGAGATAGCAGATGGTGTTCAGGTCTTCACCGCTCTGAAGGTGTCTGTTGAGAGAAGCCAGGTCGAGCTCATCGACACGATCAAAGAGAAGCAGAAAAAGACAGAAAAACAGGCTGAAGGCTTCATCAAAGAGCTGGAACAGGAAATCTCTGAGTTGAAGAAGAGAAGCACTGAGGTGGAGCAACTCTCACGCTCTGAAGACCACCTCCACCTCCTCCAGAGCTTCAGGACCCTGAACACTGCTCCACCCACCAAGGACTGGACTGGAGTCAGAGTCAGTCCACCTTCATATGAGGGGACTGTGGTGAGAGCTGTGAATCAGCTGGAGGAGACGCTCAGTAAACAGATGAAGGTGTTTGAGGCCGAGCTGAAGAGGGTCCAGCAGTCTGCAGTGGATGTGACTCTTGACCCTGATACAGCATATCCCAAACTCATCCTGTCTGATGATGGAAAACAAGTTAAACATGGTGATGTGAAGAAAAATCTTCCAGACAATCCAGAGAGATTTGATACTTGCCCTATTGTTTTAGCAAAGCAGAGTTTCTCTTCAGGAAGATTTTACTATGAGGTTCAGGTTAAAGAGAAGACTAAGTGGGATTTAGGAGTGGTCAGAGAGTCGATCAACAGGAAGGGAAGCATCAGAGCAACTCCTCAGAATGGTTACTGGACGATAATGTTGAGGAATGAGAATGAGTATGTAGCTTGTGCTGACCCTTCAGTCCTTCTCTCTCTGAAGTCTCAGCCTGAGAAGGTGGGGGTGTTTGTGGATTATGAGGAGGGTCTGGTCTCCTTTCATGACGTTGATGCTGCAGCTTTTATCTACTCCTTTACTGGCTGCTGCTTCACTGAGAAAATCTACCCATACTTTGGTCTATGTCTTAATGATGGTGGTAAAAACTCTGCTCCTCTGATCATCTCTCCTGTTAATCACACTGAGTAGAACAAACACTTGATTTTCTGCAGAGAGACTCTTTCATTTAATCTAACAAATCTATATTATTGGTGATTTACGTTTGATTGATTCTTCACATTCTGATTAATGTTTTTTTTCTATTTGTCTGTAAATATTTTTCTACTCTCCAACACACAGACATTAAGCCACTGATTGATATTATCTAATGTAGTCTAATTAATTCTAATAACTGCATAACCTGCCTTCAAGACTGTTGAATCATCAAAAACAATGTACTCAGGAATAACAAGCATTTACACATTCCTTAAATATCTGGGTGCCAAACTAAATTTTTTACTGTCTTATTATTGTAAATATAATACATTATGAATACTGGAACAAATTATTGGATGGAGTCATGTATCACTTATTTTTAGTTAAAAAGGTGTTGAAGGGTTTTAGTTTTCATAATTTTCCAATTAAAAGAAAGATCAAGGATCTCTGTCTGGCATGTTTTAAGGTGTAAATTAAAGATGAATTCTTGATTAATATTGGTAAAAAATGAATTAACAAAATCTGATCATGAAACATTCAGCTGCTGTAACCAGAGAATAACAGTCTTGTATCATGTTATTTGAGTTTCATACAGTCCTCCTCTCTGCTGATCCTCAACAGAATAAAAACAAATAAAGTTTTAACTGGATTTGTCTTTTTTTATTGTCTTATTTATTCAAGTCCTTTATTCAAGTACAATTTTGAGGTATTTATCTTGTGTATTTCCACTTTATGCTACTTTATACTTCACTACATTTGTATTTATATCATTAGGTCCTAAAAGATGTAAAATTCATTAAAAGCCAAATCCAGAGTTATTTTACCTCTTCAGTTCATGTTAATGAAGACTGAGCCGAGGGCTGGGAGGCGGAGTTAAAAGAAACGCTGGTGAGCGTGCTCTATGGGCCTCACGGATGCGGACGATTGCCGAAGATCTGGATAAATTTATGCTTCATTCACAAAAAAAAACACAGATCACTCCACCGTCGTGGATATGGTAGCAGGTTTATTAAGTTTAGAGGACGAAATGGGACGATATGAAAAGTTCATGTCACAATTATCCTGGCAAAAAAAAAAAAAATTAACTTTAGTAACTTTGCAGATTCAGGTTATATAATAATGTAATACAGTCTCACTCACGGGGGAAAACCACCCCCAAAGTTACAGCTTACTCACGGTCACACTAGTGAAATGCACTCTGGTCTGATTCTGCTTCCAGTTGACTCCAGGAGAGAGAAGAAGAGTCCGATTCCAACGCTACTATATGCAGCTGCACAGAGGCTGTGTTGGTAAAATGTAACATGTCGCAAGACCCAAAAGCACCAAATTCTACACGACACTCCTTTGGGCTCCCAGAAAAACACCAAGCTAGTGTGAAGTAGATCAGATGAACGGTTCTCGAGATGTATGCAAAGGACAGAGCCACCAGTTCTAATTGGCTTCTCATTCTTTTCTTGCTAAATGTGCCCTCATATTAAACTAAAGGTCTGGATGTTTTGCGCTTCACTCTTTATTATAATGTATTTATTATAAATGGTGACATCCTACATGGCTGCATGTGGCCTAAAGCCCCTGATAGAAAGGTGTTCGTTCCGTACGCCGTCGCTAACCACTAGCATGAGTACCTCTATACAAGCAACTTAACACTGTCGCATAAAGATGTTTTATTATTTTTAAATAAGAGTTCCGTTTTCTTTCAAGGATGGAGGCTTGTGATAGTTTATCTTTTTTACGTCTTTTTTTTTTAACGTATGCCACGGATAAAAACTAAACCGATGATGAATTGATCCTACGAACAACCTGCTAGAGCACCAGATGTGTATTGATCCGCTGCTGCAAATAGTCCCCAAGCAAACGCACTGTTTGTCACGAGTGTGAGTTCAAAAGAGTTGACCCACAATGCAGAGAACAGGCAGTCAGGTGGAATTAAACGAAAAGTGAGCTTTGAAAGCTAAAGCTGATGCTAAAAACCAACAGAAACCAACGCAGAGGAAGCAGGCAGCGGCAAATTAAAAACAATAAAAGAACCAAACTGAAGACAAACCAGAAGGACAGGAAAGAAATCCAACATGAGGGACAAACACTGACACGGGGAAACACACAAGAGGCTGATCGACTAATGACACACAGGTGTGGGTGTAAAACAGGTGGGAAAAAGACAAACACAGGAAACAAGTTTCAAAATAAAACAGGAACTAAACTAAACAAAACCCAAGACCATGACATTATTTCCCCTGTATGAGTAACATAAAAGTGTCCAGCTTTTTTAAAATATGAAAATCCTACATTATATTTGTAACATCTTCTTTAAGATCTTCAGTAAGAACGATTGTGTATAATGACACAATAGGGACATTACAACGTATTCAGAGACAGACGGTAAAATTTGGTGTCTGTGTTCTCAATATTATGTTGCTAATGAGGAAGTCCTTTATACATAAATGCAGATACTTTAAGACTAAACCCAGTTTGATCCATTGGAAGAATGAGTTAAAACTCTTAAATAAGTCACAGAAATGCTCTAAAGTTGTTTTCTTTACTTGATAGCTTCAAGTTCATTTGAGATAGCCCTGCTGTTGTAGTTGTATTTGATTCATTTTTGTAATTTTATTTTATTTCTGTTTACTATCCTTAGTATCCCTGTAATTTGCTATGGTTCTGCTCAATTTGAGGCAAAGTATATCTGTAATTTGAGAGTCCTTGATTGTACCTTCCAAACTACAGAAGTATCACTGAGCAAAACTGATTCAAAACAAATAAATAATACTAATAATAATATGGCTACTAGAGTCAAGTGATTATCAGTTAAAAGAAAAACTAAAATCTTCCTTGCAGACCCAAAACAAGCATAACAGTAAGAACAAATGCCAGGATACAAATGATGCCATTATGTATTTTTTTGACATTTTATTGAAGCTGTTGACTACAAATCAAAACATATTTTCCGACCTATCTGGTGCATTTCAACCATTTATATTCCAGTCTGATTGAAGGCTCAGTGATCATACAGATCAATAACAATAACCTTTGGACTGCTGCTTCCACAGAAGGGCATTCGTTGGTAATTGAACCCAGGAAGAAGAAACTTCTGTGTTGAACCTTTGAAAGAAAAAAAACTAAATAATCTAATTAAAATCAGCCAGAATGTATTTAAAGGTGAAATAAAACTTTATTTATCCAGAGGGAAATTCAGTACAAAGTTGGAAATAATGCAAATATAACAAAATAAAGAAAGATCATCAAGAAGGTTCAACAACCACATTTACACACTGCCAGAAATGTAAACAGGTTAATGCTATGTGTCACAAATATGGATAGGTTAACAGAGAGGTGCCAATTGAAGATATAAATATTCCATAAGCAAACAGTAGTACAAATAGAAGTAAAAGTACATTTTACAAAGATAGAAGTTCATTGAAACACTCAGGACAAAAAGCAAACGTCCATAATATTTCATAAATATACAATCGCTTTAGTAACAGGCTATTTTATTATATTTTATTTCTGATTTCGCACTTTAGCACTAAGGAACACATACTTTTGGATATTAAATTACATTTCTGCCAACAGATCCCCCTAAATGTAACACGCTGCTCATTTAAAAGAAATGCTGATCTGTAAAACACCGAGCAGTGCACAACTCATTCATTAAATAATGAAGTGTGATTTAAGGATTTGTTTTGGCGATCACCTAAAGAGTTAAAAACACACTCACACTTTAAGCTCTACATACAGTGTAGTGTGTGTTCCTAACTAAAGAGTAGGTGATTGTAGACGGCTTGTCCAATTCCCCTAAAAAACGTATATTTTTGGGTCATTGGTTAAGATTAGGGTTAGGGTAAATCTCCAGGAAATTAATGTAGTAATGTCCCCAATAGTGTGTGTATTTGTGTGTGTGTATATTTACTGGTGTGGTTTAGCTGCAGTTGTACAGCCTGTTGAACCTGGTGATGTCGTTCTGGCTCATCTCGGTGGCGACACCGAACTCGACGTTTGGGTCGGGGATGGGCTCAATGGTGGGCTGGTTGTTCTTGGAGAAGGCGGACCTGGATTTAAACACATTATATACAATTACAGTGGATGCTGGATAGCTTGCTATTATAAAAAGGTGCACGTTTGTGTGGGTCAGATTCAGACCATAGACTGTATAAAATCTGGATTTTATGGGCACTGTGCCAAATGGGAGGATAGTGGGGCTGCTATAAGAAATCTATCTATTTCAACCATAACTTTTATTTTGCATTGCAAATACATTTTGGGGAGATTCAGCAGATTTAGGGATTTGGGGTTACGATAACAAATGTTGGGGTTGTAACAAATACAAATACAGTCTACAGCATAGACTTGTAAAAAATATGGATATTAGCTAAAAACCCAAATTGTTTTTGTACCAGGCAGGCTGTTAACAGTTTATTTCTGCTGTAAAGTTGGGCATTGTAACTCCCAGCCTGAGAAGAGAGAAAGCAAAGCGAGAATCCCTTTATTTTACACACTGGGTCATCAAAACCATTTGGATTAATTTTTGGCGGCCATATGGATTTCCAGCACAATTTCACTTCCTTCTAAGATGCACGAAGAAGGGAAAAAGTCTGAAGTGGTAAGCAACATTTGTAGTTTATAGATCAACTAAATTATCAAACCAAAGCATTTCGGCTTGTGGCCTTCATCAGGGTCAATAGTCAAGGATCATTAATATCTAAACAAATTAAAAGAAAAATGAGATGCCTTGTTATGAACGATAATATAAGTCAACATCCAAACCTATACTTTCCTCATCACCACTTTAAGGGCACAATACTTCCCACAAATTTCTAGCATATACCGTTATGAGAAATCTATAACTGATGGCACTAGTAGACATAAGGTCGGGGGGTATCACTCACCAGGTATGATATTCTCCCACAGGATGCGGATGTGCTGGTCTCGGTTGGAGCGGCACTGCTCGTGTTTGAAGCCCAGAGCGTGCAGCAGCTCGTGCTGGACCACGTTGTGGTACAGACAGCCCTGTTGCATCAGAGACAGAGCCTGTTCGTTGAAACGCCGACCCACGTAGGAGTAGCACCTGAGAGGGGAAAAACAGTTTGTGTTATTGTGTAGATACCCAAGTATCTATAACACGCAATTTCAATTTGAACCTTTTTTGCTGTTACGTCACGACATTGAGAATGGCATACATTTTGTCATAATCTAAAACAAGTTTATGTTTGATAAGAGAGGTCTGAAATATATCAAAAGTGTTTTTTAATGGCCAGATCAAGAGAAGAACCTGTGGAGTATAGAAGAGTATCATCTGCATAAAAATGTATGTCAGAATTTGGAGAGATACTATTGTTTATGTACATGGTTAATTAAAGAAGACCAAGAACAGACCCTTGTGGGACACCAACACTAATCTTAAGAGCACTTGTTTTTAAACCATTGGTAACTGACTGCCTGTCAGAGAGAATATCATAAAACTTTAAAGTTTAGGACTTTACATAACGGGGGCATTTCTTATGTTTGATCAATTTGCACTTCAATATATTTTTTATCAAACTGTTGTTTTTGTTGGGAGTACTTTCACACAGAAGGTGAATATTACACATAATGTTTCCGGAACAAGTTTGTTTTTCTTATCTTTTGCTCTGCGTATAACGGCATCAACCAATCACGTTGCACTGAACGAGTTGAGTTGCGACTATTTTCATGAAAAAACAACACAGAGACTTTGTAGTCTGAATCAAGACTGCAAACTTTATCACTCCTTTCAAAGCCAGCGCAGGCCAGATCCACTTCTTCCGTTCACAATTAAAGTCCTAGACACATAGTATGGCAAGTATTTCACATTTTTGTGTTTATTCCTCACGCCCCCAATATGTAAAGGCCTTTCAAATGGACTATCTCTACAGAAAGTTCCCGTGGTATGTTGACAAATTAATGTCAGTTTTTTACAATCTGGACACTAACATTTTTATAAATATCAAGTCATCACTTTTCAAGAATAGTCATTTCCTTGTTTCTTTGTTTAATTAACTTGTAACCCCATGTTTAAAACTCATGTATAGTATATTCAATGTGTCCAACAAGGTTAAATAAATAAATAATAATAAATTATTACAATGCAGTTCAAATATCTGATGGGCATTAATTGTGTGGTACAGAAATGTGGTAAAACATAAACAGTGGCCTAGTGGCTGAGTCATGAAATAAGGCCTAACCCGTCCAGAGACTGGATGTGGATGTAGTCTCTTTCACTGGTGCGCGGGACGAATCGGATGCAGGAGACACTGTGGAAGGACTGAAGGCCACGTTCAATGATGGCCCGCTCTCTGGAGGCTGAAAGTGTAATGATCAGCTACCACAGAAAGAGAAAAGGCAAGACTATAAATACACAAGAAACTAATCAGACACAGGTGGGTAGGCTGAATGCTGATTGGTGGAAGAAAGAAAGGGACGAGAGAAAAGCCGATGAGACTAATACAACACAGGTGATACACAGAAAAAAGGAGGGAAAACCACCAAGATAGGAAGTCAAACAAACACAGGACACAAGAGGCAGGGAACTTCAAAATAAAACAGGAAACAGGTTAACTAAAAACCCAAGATCATGACACACTTGATTTGTTTAAAGCTACTACAAGGAACTTTCATTTTGTGCTGATTTTGGCGGTCTCTGTGGATGAGTGTTTCCGAGCACCAGAGTCCCTTTAGAAAACCTTTAATTTTACTGCAGCATGGTCTGACATTCTGCTCTGCTCAGTCCTGGTTCTGCTTAATTGAGGATCTTGACGAGGAGCAGCAGTATGTATAGTTTTGATAAAAAGAAAAGCACGGAATGTTCATGAAATAATTTTAAAAACTCACTGTTGATCAGGGTTAAAATAAAGAGACAATACCTGAGCTTTATATATATTCATTCAGGTGAGTGTCATTCCAAAATTAAGCTACCAAAGAATAAAAAAAAGAAAACTTGAATTAAATTAAAATTGAAAGAATTGTTGAGATAAATGAAAGGTCTGTATAAACTGTTTTAAAATCTAAAATGTGTCTCAGGGAGAAGTGTTTGACTTGCATGATCTCTAATAGATTGTTTAACCCATTCCAACCCTCCATTATTAATAATCCTAACCTTTACAATCACTGTTTTGTGGCACTTTAAAATGCTTTGCCATTGGACAACCCACATTATTATTATTTATAACATGAGAAATCATTGGAGGAATATTAGTCCTCTGTAGTTTTGATCATAATGTCTTTTAATACACACATTGAACCAAGAAAGAAGCTAAAATGTGTCCGTTTTATTTACCTGTAAGTGTTGAATGCATACGTGAATTGAAAATATTTGAATCCTATCTACATAAGTTATTATCATAGTATCTCACCAATGTTGGTGTTGGCCTCCTCAATCCTTTCAGAGACAGATTTATCCTGTAACAAGTGGAGTTCAACAACATCAGTCATTATTGAATCAACAATCGTACATAATAATAAATTCAAAGTACAATAGATTATTTTTTTTCTAATAAAATGAGATTAGCCATGTTTCAACATATGTAAGTAAAAGAGGAATCTCAATCTTTCTTCTGTTTTGATTTATTTTTGCAGCACACACTTTAACACTTATTACAGTTTTGTGAAGTGAAATTCAGGGAAAAAAACCTTCTCAAATCTAACAGCATTGATGGAGGATGATATTTTTGTTACTTTAGACAGTTTTTGTCCATTTTAAGCTTCACTTTTTTTGCTGTGTTTATTTTAAAGTACTCAATAACCCTGAACTATCTTTTAAAAGCACCGATAGAAATATAAAATGTGCTGTATGAGCAAAAATGTAATTTAAAACTTACCTTCTTCTGCCGCCCTGATGGAAACCAGCATCAGAGCCAGAAGAGCCAGAGTGAACCTCAGACCAGCCATGAAAACCTGAAAACCTGAAGCCACCAAAGCTTAAAGACGTATTAAATGATGCTCTCACCACAAACACTCAACAGAAAGTTAGACCGGTGTTTGTGTGCAGCTGTGGATAAGAGCTCTTTCTGTATAAACTGGACAAACATGATTGTACTTATAAATAAACCTGTTGAAGCTGATAAGACTATTTCACCTTGATGCCAGCTGCTGATTCCCATAATGTTGTTTCAAAAGAGTCTTTTTACATTTCAACAATAGTAGCACATTTCATCATTCATGATCATAAATGTTTAAACTTTCTGGATTATTATATTTGGATTAAAAATTATTTAAAAATATATATTTTTTAAAGAATCTGCAAAATATATATTAAAGACTTACGTTTTATTGGTTGTTACTTAATTTTCAGTTTTTCCGTTATTTTCCATCTAAGTTTATTTGTCTTCTTATTCAACTTTCACAGTTTCCATAAAGTCTTGTTTGTAGTTTTAATGAATATGAAATCACGATAAAAAACAATATATTTCTGTAAAACAATTCTAATATAACAAGGATAAAAAGCTGCCAGTCAGACGATAACTTTATTTTGGTAAAACTTTAGGGAATACATTATTAAAAATGTATATTGTATTATATATAGTCAGATGCTAAAACACAGCGTTTCAGACAGAATGAGAATGCAGATATATTCAGACAGCATGAGAACATGTACTATAGTTGAAATCCAAAATACAAGAACCTGAATATTAGCATATGTCTCAATTAATGCTAACCATATTCAGCAGACGTTGTCATTGCAGCAGCATCAACAGGAATGTAAAGATACAATAATGAGTGTTGATAAGGAAGGAAAGGCAGGCCACACTATTGCCAAAAAGAAATATGTGGGAAAACAAAAAGGATAGCAAACACAACTGGAAAATCTAAATCATAAAAACAATAGCCAAGACGCATTCAGAAGATGTACTTAAAACTGAAACGTCACTAATTGATGACTTAAAGTTTAAACTGATCTGTTCCAATATGTTTGCTTTATGTCTAAAGATGCTCATTACTTTTATTTAAAAAAATATATATTTATTGATTTGTTAAAAACGATGTCAAGGGCAGCTTTTTGTCAAATTAATATTTAGTATATTAAATAGAACGAATACAAAAATAGAAATAAACATTTATTATCACAATACATAAGGATAAAAATGATAAGTAATTCAGAGAAATATTTTTTTCTCATTAACTTTAATTCTGCATAACAGAATTAAAGTTAATGAGAAAAAAACATAACTTGTGTAAACAGTGTACGTCACAATAATATATAACATAATTAATTAATAAAACTGTATTAATATCAATTTTAAACAAGCAAGCTTAAATAAAGTGCTACATGAAGAGACAAAAGGACCAAAACAAGAAATAGCAGGAACATAGCTTCTGCAACAGACTTCCTAACATTATATTATTATTTACTGTTAGAATTACATCTCAGAGGTAAATATTGTAGTTTTTACTCCACTACATCTCACAGGTAAATATTGTACTTTTTACTACATTTATTTGACAGCTTTAGTTACTTTTCAGATGACAGGTTTTCATCCCCTTTCTCTTCAGGTAAAACCACGTATCTCCAGATGTGTTGATGTTGAATATTTGTGATAAACTGAAGGATGAAGTGGTCCTTTATGTGTTCAGAAAATCCTTCTACTTCTTCAGAAAAATAAACTTTTTAAAAAACTTTTTGGATCAGCTGGAAAATGCATCGTCACAAAGCTGAAAACAGGCTGTTTGTTCTTTTTAGAGATACAAACATATGATGATCTTATAGAATATGATGCATTGATGTAGAATAAACTAACCAACAGGATATAAAGGAGTTAAAATGTAACATACACATTAATGCAGCAGGAATATTAAAACAGAAACATCAGGTATGAAAGTAAGTTTTGAATCCATGACTTTTACTTGTAGTGAAGTATTTTAACATTGTGGTATTAGTACTTTAACTTCAGTTAAGGATCTGAATACTTCCTCCACCACTCCCTCACTGAAAGGAGGAACAACACTGAAAGAGGTGAGCTGCAGCTGTTGAGTCACATTTCCTGAAGTGTAAGTAAAGTTAGTCTGAGCGACAGCAGAGCTGCAGTCGAGACAAGTCTCTCTGTTTCTCTCTAAAGAAACATTCAACTGAATCCAGCAGATTTTTCTCAACAACACAACAGAGTCTCTGACAAACACTGGTGAGTACACTGTTCTACAAAGACTAAATACACTCACTAAATATTTAGTCCAAGTTTAGTTCAAGCCAGAATCTGACTGTTTCACATCTTGTTTTATCATATAAAGAATATTAAGCCATAGAAATGTGTCATTTTAGATAAAACCATCAGAGGTAGAAACTAAACCACAGTAACTGAACTCTGACTAGTTAAAGGTTAGACAGAATACAGTCACAGCTAGCATTAGCTTAAACTAATTCACAGACCTGTTTCCTGTTTGAACTCAAAACCTTAGCTCCACTCAGACAGGAAGTTCAACTCAGAGCAAATGTTTAACTGAGCTCCAATCAAAGGTTGTGAGAATTGTAAAGATACAAAATATTATATATAATATCATGCAGTCCAGAGCAGTTAGCTTCCATCTTTTATTCTGCACATTAATGTGTCTGATTCTCTGCTCTCTCTATCATCATCATCATCATCATCATCATCATCATCATCTTCTCTCTCTTCCTCCTCGTTGTCCAAACTGACTCTTTGACTCTAAAGATCTTTGTATTGAGGAAGTGATATTTATTTTGCTCTGCTTCCTCGGATGCTTCAATAAAACAGTCAAATACTGCTTATCATAGTAAATTGTAATAAATGTCTTGTGTTCAATATTTAAAATGTTTTCTCTACTTTCAAAATATTTTCACTTTAATAACAGTATGAACAGCAGGGTAGCAGTTCACATTGTGTTTTTTGGGGTTCAAATTGAAATCTATCGTGATTTTACTATTTAAATTATGATATTAACAAGAACCTGAGGGTTTAGGATGTTATCACGAGAATGCTTAATATATCAGATTTATACCACTGAACTGCATATCTGAGCTCTTCTTCACTCACAGCAAATGTAATATAATATAACAACATAATTCAGGATGACTCGTTATATTCTACTAATTATGATTTGATTTGATTCAACAAAAAATATAAAGATATGTAATAACAGTTTTGTTTTTCCACACTTGTTGTCCTCAGTGTAGATATGTCTGCTGCCAGCTGTCTGCTGACTGAAGATCAGTTTCTGTGCTCCATCTGTCTGGATGTGTTCACTGATCCAGTCACCATACCATGTGGACACAACTTCTGTAAAACCTGCATCACTCAACACTGGAACGTTAATGTCCAGTCTCAGTGTCCAAACTGTAAAGAGGTTTTTAACACCAGACCTGAGCTGCAGGTCAATACTTTCATCTCTGAGATGGCTGCTCAGTTCAGACAGTCAGCTCAACATAAAGCCAGCAGCACCAGCTCAGAGCAACAAGCTGCCAAACCAGGAGAAGTTCCCTGTGACGTCTGCACTGGAACCAAACTGAAGGCCCTGAAGTCCTGCCTGGTGTGTCTGGACTCCTACTGTGAGACTCACCTGGAGCCTCACCTGACAAGATCAGGTCTGAAGAGACATCAGCTGATCGACCCTGTGGAGAACCTGGAAGACAGGATGTGTATGAAGCACGATAAACTGCTGGAGCTGTTCTGTAAGACCGACCAGATGTGTGTCTGCATGCTCTGCACTGTTCTATACCACAAGAACCATGATGTTGTTCCTCTGAAAGAAGAATATGAAGGAAAGAAGGCCGAGCTGGGAAAGACTGATGCTGAAATCCAGCAGATGATCCACAAGAGACGACTGAAGATTCAGGAGATCAAACACTCAGTGGAGCTCAGTGAGGAAGATGCAGACAGAGAGATATCAGATGGTGTTCAGGTCTTCACCGCTCTGAAGGAGTCTATTGAGAGAAGAATGAACGAGCTCCTCGACACGATCAAAGAGAAGCAGAGAAAGACAGAGAAACAGGCTGAAGGCTTCATCAAAGAGCTGGAACAGGAAATTTCTGAGCTGAAGAAGAGAAGCACTGAGGTGGAGCAGCTCTCATGCTCTGAAGACCACCTCCACCTCCTCCAGAGCTTCAGGACCCTGAACGCTACTCCACCCACCAAGAACTGGACAGGAGTCAGAGTCAGTCCACCTTCATATGAGGGGACTGTGGTGAGAGCTGTGAATCAGCTGGAGGAGACGCTCAGTAAACAGATGAAGAAGCTGTTTGAGGTCGAGCTGAAGAGGGTCCAGCAGTCTGCAGTGGATGTGACTCTTGATCCTGATACAGCTCATCCATATCTCATCCTGTCTGTTGATGGAAAACAAGTTAAACTTGGTGATGTGAAGAAAAATCTTCCAGACAATCCAGAGAGATTTGATACTTGCCCTATTGTTTTAGCAAAGCAGAGTTTCTCTTCAGGAAGATTTTACTACGAGGTTCAGGTTAAAGAGAAGACTAAGTGGGATTTAGGAGTGGTCAGAGAGTCAATCAACAGGAAGGGAAGCATCACAATGAGTCCTCAGAAAGGTTACTGGACGATAATGTTGAGGAATGAGAATGAGTACGAAGCTTGTGATGACCCTGCAGTCCTTCTCTCTCTGAAGTCTCAGCCTGAGAAGGTGGGTGTGTTTGTGGATTATGAGGAGGGTCTGGTCTCCTTTCATGACGTTGATACTGCAGCTTTTATCTACTCCTTTACTGGCTGCTGCTTCACTGAGAAACTCTACCCATACTTTTGTCCATGTAATAATGATGGTGGTAAAAAATCTGCTCCTCTGATCATCTCTCCTGTCAGTCACACTGAGTAGAACAAACACTTGATTTTCTACAGAGAGACTCTTTCATTTAATGTAACAAATCTATATTATTGGTGATTTACAGTGTAAACATGATTGATTCTTCACATTATGATCAAAGGGTTTTTCCTATTTTTCTGTAAATGTTTTTTATATAACTCATCATGTTGTTACTCCTCCAACACACAGACATTAATCCACTGATTGATATTATCGAATGTAGTCTAATTAATTAAAATAACTGCATAACCTGCCTTCAAGACTGTTGAATCATCAAAAACAATGTACTCAGGAAGAAAAAGCATTTACACATTCCTTAAATATCTGGGTGCCAAACAAAAATTTGTATTGTCATATTATTGTATATATAATACATTATGAATACTACCACAAATTATTGGATTAAGTCATGTACCACTTTTTTTTCGTTAAAAAAGGTGTTTAGTTTTCAGCATTTTCCAATTAAAAGAAAGATCAAGGATCTCTGTCTGGCATGTTTTAAGGTGTAAATTAAAGATGAATTCTTGATTCATATTAGTAAAAAATGAATCAACAAAATCTGATCATGAAACACTCAGATGTTGTGACCAGAGAAGAAAAGTTTTGTATCATGTTATTCAAATTTCATACAGTCCTCCTCTCTGCTGATCCTCAACAGAATAAAAACAAATAAAGTTTTAACAGGATTTGTCTTTTTTTATTGTCTTATTTATTCAAGTCCTTTATTCAAGTACAATTTTGAGGTATTTATCTTGTGTATTTCCACTTTATGCTACTTTATACTTTTTACTTCACTACATCTGTATTTATATCATTAGGTCCTAAAAGATGTAAAATTCATTAAAAGCCAAATCCAGAGTTATTTTACCTCTTCAGTTCATGTTAATGAAGACTGAGCCGAGGGCTGGGAGGCGGAGTTAAAGGAAATGCTGGTGAGCGTGCTCTATGGGCCTCACATATGTTGACGATTGCTGAAGAACTGGATAAATTTATACTTCATTCACAAAAAAAAACACAGATCACTCCACCGTCGTGGATATGGTAGCAGGTTTATTAAGTTTAGAGGACGATATGGGACGATATGAAATGCACTCTGGTCTGATTCTGCTTCCAGTTGACTCCAGGAGAGAGAAGAAGAGTCCGGTTCCAACGCTACTATATGCAGCTGCACAGAGGCTGTGTTGGTAAAATGTAACATGTCGCAAGACCCAAAAGCACCAAATTCTACACGACACTCCTTTGGGCTCCCAGAAAAACACCAAGCTAGTGTGAAGTAGATCAGATGAACGGTTCTTGAGATGTATGCAAAGGACAGAGCCACCAGTTCCAACTGGCTTCTCAGTCTTTTCTTGCTAAATGTGCCCTCATATTAAACTAAAGGTCTGGATGTTTTGCGCTTCACTCTTTATTATAATGTATTTATTATAAATGGTGACATCCTACATGGCTGCATGTGGCCTAAAGCCCCTGATAGAAAGGTGTTCGTTCCGTACGCCGTCGCTAACCACTAGCATGAGTACCTCTATACAAGCAACTTAACACTGTCACATAAAGATGTTTTATTATTTTTAAATAAGAGTTCCGTTTTCTTTCAAGGATGGAGGCTTGTGATAGTTTATCTTTTTTACGTCTTTTTTTTTTAACGTATGCCACGGATAAAAACTAAACCGATGATGAATTGATCCTACGAACAACCTGCTAGAGCACCAGATGTGTATTGATCCGCTGCTGCAAATAGTCCCCAAGCAAACGCACTGTTTGTCACGAGTGTGAGTTCAAAAGAGTTGACCCACAATGCAGAGAACAGGCAGTCAGGTGGAATTAAACGAAAAGTGAGCTTTGAAAGCTAAAGCTGATGCTAAAAACCAACAGAAACCAACGCAGAGGAAGCAGGCAGCGGCAAATTAAAAACGATAAAAGAACCAAACTGAAGACAAACCAGAAGGACAGGAAAGAAATCCAACATGAGGGACAAACACTGACACGGGGAAACACACAAGAGGCTGATCGACTAATGACACACAGGTGTGGGTGTAAAACAGGCGGGAAAAAGACAAACACAGGAAACAAGTTTCAAAATAAAACAGGAACTAAACTAAACAAAACCCAAGACCATGACATTATTTCCCCTGTATGAGCAACATAAAAGTATCCAGCTTTTTTAAAATATGAAAATCCTACATTATATTTGTAACATCTTCTTTAAGATCTTCAGTAAGAACGATTGTGTATAATGACACAATAGGGACATTACAACGTATTCAGAGACAGACGGTAAAATTTGGTGTCTGTGTTCTCAATATTATGTTGCTAATGAGGAAGTCCTTTATACATAAATGCAGATACTTTAAGACTAAACCCAGTTTGATCCATTGGAAGAATGAGTTAAAACTCTTAAATAAGTCACAGAAATGCTCTAAAGTTGTTTTCTTTACTTGATAGCTTCAAGTTCATTTGAGATAGCCCTGCTGTTGTAGTTGTATTTGATTCATTTTTGTAATTTTATTTTATTTCTGTTTACTATCCTTAGTATCCCTGTAATTTGCTATGGTTCTGCTCAATTTGAGGCAAAGTATATCTGTAATTTGAGAGTCCTTGATTGTACCTTCCAAACTACAGAAGTATCACTGAGCAAAACTGATTCAAAACAAATAAATAATACTAATAATAATATGGCTACTACAGTCAAGTGATTATCAGTTAAAAGAAAAACTAAAATCTTCCTTGCAGACCAAAAACAAGCATAACAGTAAGAACAAATGCCAGGATACAAATGATGCCATTATGTATTTTTTTGACATTTTATTGAAGCTGTTGACTACAAATCAAAACATATTTTCCGACCTATCTGGTGCATTTCAACCATTTATATTCCATACTGATTGAAGGCTCAGTGATCATACAGATCAATAACAATAACCTTTGGACTGCTGCTTCCACAGAAGGGCATTCGTTGGTAATTCAACCCAGGAAGAAGAAATTTCTGTGTTGAACCTTTGAAAGAAAAAAACAAAATAATCAAATTAAAATCAGCCAGAATGTATTTATAGGTGAAATAAAACTTTATTTATCCAGAGGGAAATTCAGTACAAAGTTGGAAATAATGCAAATATAACAAAATAAAGAAAGATCATCAAGAAGGTTCAACAACCACATTTACACACTGCCAGAAATGTAAACAGGTTAATGCTATGTGTCACAAATATGGACAGGTTAACAGGGAGGTGCCAATTCAAAATATAAATATTCCATAAGCAAACAGTTGTACAAATAGAAGTAAAAGTACATTTTACAAAGATAGAACTTCATTGAAACACTCAGGACAAAAAGCAAACGTCCATAATATTTCATAAATATACAATCGCTTTAGTAACAGGCTATTTTATTATATTTTATTTCTGATTTTGCACTTTAGCACTAAGGAACACATACTTTTGGATATTAAATTACATTTCTGCCAACAGATCCCCCTAAATGTAACACGCTGCTCATTTAAAAGAAATGCTGATCTGTAAAACACCGAGCAGTGCACAACTCATTCATTAAATAATAAAGTGTGATTTAAGGATTTGTTTTGGTGATCACCTAAAGAGTTAAAAACACACTCACACTTTAAGCTCTACATACAGTGTAGTGTGTGTTCCTAACTAAAGAGTAGGTGATTGTAGACGGCTTGTCCAATTCCCCATTTGGGAAAAAAAACCTAAATTTTTGGGTCATTGGTTAAGATTAGGGTTAGGGTAAATCTCCAGGAAATGAATGTAGTAATGTCCCCAATAGTGTGTGTATTTGTGTGTGTGTATATTTACTGGTGTGGTTTAGCTGCAGTTGTACAGCCTGTAGAGCCTGGTGATGTCGTTCTGGCTCATCTCGGTGGCGACACCGAACTCAGCGTTTGGGTCGGGGATGGGCTCCATGGTGGGCTGGTTGTTCTTGGAGAAGGCGGACCTGGATTTAAACACATTATATACAATTACAGTGGATGCTGGATAGCTTGCTATTATAAAAAGGTGCAAGTTTGTGTGGGTCAGATTCAGACCATAGACTGTATAAAATCTGGATTTTATGGGCACTGTGCCAAATGGGAGGATAGTGGGGCTGCTATAAGAAATCTATCTATTATAACCATAACGTTTATTTTGCATCGGAAATACATTTTGGGGAGATTCTGCAGATTTAGGGATTTGGGATTACGATAACAAATGTTGGGGTTGTAACAAATACAAATACAGTCTACAGCATAGACTTGTAAAAAATATGGATATTAGCTAAAAACCTAAATTGTTTTTGTACCAGGCTGTTAACAGTTTATTTCTGCTGTAAAGTTGGGCATTTTAACACGGAGGTCTATAGGGAATTAATTTTTGGCGGCCATATTGTGGAGAGTAGGGATTTCCAGCACAATTTCACTTCCTTCTAAGATGCATGAAGAAGGGAAAAATTCTGAAGTGGTAAGCAACATTTGTAGTTTATAGAACAACTAAATTATCAAACCAAAGCATTTCGGCTTGTGGCCTTCATCGGGGTCAATAGTCAGGGATCATGAATATCTAAACAAATTAAAAGAAAAATGAGATGCCTTGTTATGAACGATAATATAAGTCAACATCCAAACCTATACTTTCCTCATCACCACCCTTTTATAAACGAGGCCTATTTGCAGGCCTCAGCTAGAATAAAGATAAGAAATACCTAATTAAGTGTATAATTAAAAATATATATATATATATATATATATATATATATATATTTGAGATGAGAAAAATCATGGAACTATCAGAATACATGTTACAGGTTAACATAAGATAAGGATGGAACACAGCACAACTTGGAAAATTCAAAAGCTCACTCTGGAAAAACAGCAATTTCAGGATATTGTTTTTTGGAAAGTATGGAAATCCAAGATTTTACATATGCTCAGCTCTTATAACAACTGATAAAGGCTCTATATACACAGTTATACATAGATACAGTGAAACATTTATAAAATATAGAGCATATAAAATAAAAAAACTGATTAAATATTCCAATATTTGAATAAAAAAATATTTTTTAAATTCAAAAACACTCTATATCACTTCTATGTATCACTCCTGATGTTCAATGAATCAAAAGACAGAAGATTGGACCTTTTTTGAGTGTTTTAAGCTCTTTCTAAGCCCTTTTTAGTTGTTTAGTTTAAGGTCAAATACTGCTTCAGATTCAGCCCACTCTCTCTGTTCAGGGCTGTATCTCAGCCCCCCTTTCTCCGATTTTCACCATTGAGACATCCTTCGAACCGTAGGAGCCAATAGAATTGACTGGAATTGAAAGCTAGATGATTGACAGCACTATGAGCCAATACAGCTCAAAAACGTCCCATCTGATGGCAGATCTGAAATCTAATTTGCTGAGCTTCCAACCCTCCCAAGAAGCCGAGGAGTGTCGGAGAGACACGAATCGAACGGATTCACACGGAGCACATGCAGCTGGACATACATGCAGTGGAAGTACGGAGATATTCCATTTTTTCGCTGAGATTCGACCAAAAGTGAGTACAATATTCGATGAAAGCTGTGTGACTTTTTGTGTTCGAAGCTGAATATCTCTGCGATGGTTTACCGGAGAGAGAAATGGAAAATATGTCCGTAATCTCCGTCAGGCGGACATGCTTTTTCATGCTGCATGTTTGTAGGTAGCACGTTGCTAACGGAGTGTAGCAGCTGTTTTCTCCGGTCTGTCCCAGTCATATCGAGTATGATTTATGATATTTTGTTATTTGTTTGCTTGGCTGATGGGAGATGTGTTTGTCTCATGTAGAAGTGACCTAGTTCATGTTGTTCCCAGGACGCTGAGGTTTCTGCAGAACTATAACATCATTATATTCGTTCTTCGTGGGTTCTCTGCCAGTTACTTTTAACACAAAACTCTCTAAGTTTTTATGTACTCTGCGTCCAAATGGGGGACCCTCGGGTGTATAAGGTTGGGCACAATACTTCCCACAAATTCTATTATATACCGTTATGAGAAATCTATAGCTGATGGCACTAGTAGACATAAGGTCGGGGGGTATCACTCACCAGGTATGACGTTCTCCCACAGGATGCGGATGTGCTGGTCTTGGTCGGAGAGGCACTGCTCGTGTTTGAAGCCCAGAGCGTGCAGCAGCTCGTGCTGGACCACGTTGTGGTACAGACAGCCTTGTTGCATCAGAGACAGAGCCTGTTCGTTGAAACGCCGACCCACGTAGGAGTAGCACCTGAGAGGGGATAAAGAGTTTGTGTTATTGTGTAGATACCCAAGTATCTATAACACGCAATTTCAATTTGAACCCTGAAGTGTATGGTAACAGTATGCCGGATGCTGTTACGTCACGACATTGAGAATGGCATACATTTTGTCATAATCTAAAACAAGTTTATGTTTGATAAGAGAGGTCTGAAATATATCAAAAGTGGTTTTTAATGGCCAGATTAAGAGAAGAATCTGTGGAGTATAGAAGAGTATCATCTGCATAAAAATGTATGTCAGAATTTGGAGAGATACTATTGTTTATGTACATGGTTAATTAAAGAAGACCAAGAACAGACCCTTGTGGGACACCAACACTAATCTTAAGAGCACTTGTTTTTAAACCATTGGTAACTGACTGCCTGTCAGAGAGAATATCATAAAACTTTAAAGTTTAGGACTTTACACAACGGGGGCATTTCTTACATTTGATCAATTTGCACGTAAATATATTTTTTTTATCAAACTGTTGTTTTTGTCGGGAGTACTAGACACAAAGTATTCGCAGGCAAGTATTTCACATTTTTGTGTTGTTTATTCCTCATGCCCCCAATGTGTAAAGGCCTCTAAAGTGGATCATCTCTACACAAAGTCCCCGTGGTATGTTGACAAATTAATGTCAGTTTTTTACGATCTGGACACTAACATTTTTATAAATATCAATTAATCACTTTTCAAGAATAGTCATTTCCTTGTTTCTTTGTTTAATTATCTTGTAACCCCATGTTTAAAACTCATGTATAGTATATTCAATGTGTCCAACAAGGTTAAATAAATAAATAATAATAAATTATTACAATGCAGTTCAAATATCTGATGGGCATTAATTGTGTGGTACAGAAATGTGATAAAACATAAACAGTGGCCTAGTGGCTGAGTCATGAAATAAGGCCTAACCCATCTAGAGACTGGATGTGGATGTAGTCTCTTTCACTGGTGCGCGGGATGAATCGGATGCAGGAGACACTGTGGAAGGACTGAAGGCCACGTTCAATGATGGTCCGCTCTCTGGAGGCTGAAAGTGTAATGATCAGCTACCACAGAAAGAGAAAAGGCAAGACTATAAATACACAAGAAACTAATCAGACACAGGTGGGTAGGCTGAATGCTGATTGGTGGAAGAAAGAAAGGGACGAGAGAAAAGCCGATGAGACTAATACAACACAGGTGATACACAGAAAAAAGGAGGGAAAACCACCAAGATAGGAAGTCAAACAAACACAGGACACAAGAGGCAGGGAACTTCAAAATAAAACAGGAAACAGGTTAACTAAAAACCCAAGATCATGACACACTTGATTTGTTTAAAGCTACTACAAGGAACTTTCATTTTGTGCTGATTTTGGCGGTCTCTGTGGATGAGTGTTTCCGAGCACCAGAGTCCCTTTAGAAAACCTTTAATTTTACTGCAGCATGGTCTGACATTCTGCTCTGCTCAGTCCTGGTTCTGCTTAATTGAGGATCTTGACGAGGAGCAGCAGTATGTATAGTTTTGATAAAAAGAAAAGCACGGAATGTTCATGAAATAATTTTAAAAACTCACTGTTGATCAGGGTTAAAATAAAGAGACAATACCTGAGCTTTATATATATTCATTCAGGTGAGTGTCATTCCAAAATTAAGCTACCAAAGAATAAAAAAAAGAAAACTTGAATTAAATTAAAATTGAAAGAATTGTTGAGATAAATGAAAAAAGAGTTTGAAATCAGTTTTCATTTAGGTCTGTATAAACTGTTTTAAAATCTAAAATGTGTCTCTGGGGGAAGTGTTTGACTTGCATGATCTCTAATAGATTGTTTAACCCATTCCAACCCTCCATTATTAATAATCCTAACCTTTACAATCACTGTTTTGTGACACTTTAAAATGCTTTGCCATTGGACAACCCACATTATTATTATTTATAACATGAGAAATCATTGGAGGAATATTAGTCTTCTGCAGTTTTGATCATAATGTCTTTTAATACACACATTGAACCAAGAAAGAAGCTAAAATGTGTCCGTTTTATTTACCTGTAAGTGTTGAATGCATACGTGAACTGAAAATATTTGAATCCTATCTACATAAGTTATTATCATAGTATCTCACCAATGTTGGTGTTGGCCTCCTCAATCCTTTCAGAGACAGATTTATCCTGTAACAAGAGGAGTTCAACAACATCAGTCATTATTGAATCAACAGTTGTACATAATAATAAATTCAAAGTACAATAGATTCTTTTTTTCCAATAAAATTACATTAGCCATGTTTCAACATATGTAAGTATTGAAACAACAGAATTTAGAAGAATCTCAATCTTTCTTCTGTTTTGATTTATTTTTGCAGCACACACTTTAACACTTATTACAGTTTTATGAAGTGAAATGTATTCAGGAAAAAAAAACTTCTCAAATCTAACAGCATTGATGGAGGATGATATTTGTGTTACTTTAGACAGTTTTTGTCCATTTTAAGCTTGACTTTTTTGCTGTGTTCCTTTTAAAGTATTTAATAATCCTGAACTATCTTTTAAAAGCACCGATAGAAATATAAAATGTGCTGTATGAGCAAAAATGTAATTTAAAACTCACCTTCTTCTCAGCCGCCCTGATGGAAACCAGCATCAGAGGCAGAAGAGCCAGAGTGAACCTTAGACCAGCCATGAAAACCTGAAAACTTGAAGCCACCAAAGCTTAAAGACGTATTAAATGATGCTCTCACCACAAACACTCAACAGAAAGTTAGACCGGTGTTTGTGTGCAGCTGTGGATAAGAGCTCTTTCTGTATAAACTGGACAAACATGATTGTACTTATAAATAAACCTGTTGAAGCTGATAAGACTATTTCACCTTGATGCCAGCTGCTTATTCCCATAATGTTGTTTCAAAAGAGTCTATTTACATTTCAACAATAGTAGCACATTTCATCATTAATGATCATTAATGTTTAAACTTTTTGGATTATTATATTTGGATTCAAAATTATTTAAAAATATATATTTTTTAAAGAATCTGCAAAATATAATTTAAAGACTTACGTTTTATTGGTTGTACTTAATTCTCTCTTTTTCTGTTATTTTCCATTTCCATTCCAATTTATTTGTCTTCTTATTCAACTTTCACAGTTTCCATAAAGTCTTGTTGGTAGTTTCAATGAATATGAAATAACAATAAAAAAATATAATTTTCTGTAAAACGATTCTAATATAACATGGATAAAAAGCTGCCAGTCAGACTTTAAATATGCTGAACAAACTCTCCTTGACCTAAGCACAAACATTTCATGCGACCTCTCCACTTCTTATGTACACTGTGGCAGAAGGTGTAGACTCTATCGTTTGAGGAGAATGTGCTGGAGGGGGTGGAGGCTCCATGCAGCGCTGAAGTTTCTGGATGACTCATCTTGGCACCTGAAGTCGAGGGCAGGTTTCTCCCAACAAGAGTGTCACTCTGCAGGAAGTCGGGTGCCAAGTATTAGGGTTGTGACCACAGAAATAGAGTAAAAGTAAGAGCAGACACTGAACAGATTTACCTGGTCATTTGACTAGCATGGTTAGTTATGGCGACAACACACCTCAGTGTGGATGAAAAGTGCTGTCGCAGAAAGAGAGAGGACCAAATTTATCCAGATCTTTGGTGATCGTCCGCATCCTTGAGGCCCACAGAGCACGCTCACCAGCGTTTCCTTTAACTCCGCCTCCCAGCCCTCGGCTCAGCCTCTCATTCACATGAACTGAAGAGGTAAAATAACTCTGGATTTGGCTTTTAATGCATTTTACATCTTTTAGGACCTAATGATATGAATAAGAGATGTAGTGGAGTAAAAAGTGCAATATTTACCTCTGAGATGTAGTGAAGTATGAAGTATAAAGTGGAAATACACAGGATAAATACCTCAAAATTATACTTGAATAAATGTAAAATAAAAAAAGACAAATCCAGTTAAAAGTTTCTGTTTTTATTCTGTTGAGGATCAGCAGAGAGGAGGACTGTAGAACATTTAAATGAAAACTAAACTTTTCTTCTCTGGTTACAGCAGCTGAATGTTTCATGATCAGATTTTGTTGATTAATTTTTTACTAATATGAATCAATAATTCATCTTTTATTTCCCCCTGAAAACATACCAGACAGAGATCTCTTGATTTTAACTTGAAACTAAAACCCTTAAACACCTTTTTCAACTAAAAATAAGTGGTACATGAATTTATCCAATAATTCTTTCCAGTATTCATAATGTTTTCTATATATATATATACACACACAATAATAAGACAATAACAATTTTAGTTTGGCACCCAGATATTTAAGGAATGTGTAAAGGCTTGTTATTCCTGAGTACATTGTTTTTGATGATTCAACAGTCTTGAAGGCAGGTTATGCAGTTATTAGAATTAATTAGACTACATTAGATAATATCAATCAGTGGATTAATGTCTGTGTTGGAGAGTAGAAAAACATTTACAGACAAACAGAAAAAAAAAAAGTGTTTGTTCTACTCAGTGTGATTGACAGGAGAGATGATCAGAGGAGCAGAGTTTTTACCACCAGCATTAAGACATGGATTAAAGTATGGGTAGAGTTTCTCAGTGAAGCAGCAGCCAGTAAAGGAGTAGATAAGAGCTGCAGCATCAACGTCATAAAAAGAGACCAGACCCTCCTCATAATCCACAAACACCCCCACCCTCTCAGGCTGAGACTTCAGAGAGAGAAGGACTGGAGGGTCAGTAAGAGCTTTGTACTCATTCTCATTCCTCAACCATATCATCCAGCAACCATTCTGAGGAGACAGTGGGATTCTTTCCTTCCTGTTGATCGACTCTCTGACCACTCCTAAAGTCCACTCAGTCTTCTCTTTAACCTGAACCTCGTAGTAAAATCTTCCTGAAGAGAAACTCTGCTTTGCTAAAACAATAGCACAAGGATCAAATCTCTCTGAATTGTCTGGAAGATCCTTACGTATGTCACCATGTTTAACTTGTTTTCCATCATCAGACAGGATGAGTTTGGGATTTGCTGTATCAGGATCAAGAGTCACATCCACTGCAGACTTCTGGACCCTCTTCAGCTCGGCCTCAGTGAGCAGCTTCTTCATCTGTTTACTGAGCGTCTCCTCCAGCTGATTCACAGCTCTCACCACAATCCCCTCATATGAAGGTGGACTGACTCTGACTCCTGTCCAGTTCTTGGTGGGTGGAGCAGTGTTCAGGGTCCTGAAGCTCTGGAGGAGGTGGAGGTGGTCTTCAGAGTGTGAGAGCTGAACCACCTCAGTGCTTCTCTTCTTCAGCTCAGAGATTTCCTGTTCCAGCTCTTTGATGAAGCCTTCAGCCTGTTTCTCTGTCTTTCTCTGCTTCTCTTTGATTGTGTCGATGAGCTCGGCCTGGCTTCTCTCAACAGACTCCTTCAGAGCGGTGAAGACCTGAACACCATCTGATATCTCTCTGTCTGCATCTTCCTCACTGAGCTCCACTGAGTGTTTGATCTCCTGAATCTTCAGTCGTCTCTTCTGGATCATCTGCTGAATTTCAGATTCAGTCTTCCCCAGCTCGGCCTTCTTTCCTTCATAGTCTTCTTTCAGAGGAACAACATCATGGTTCTTGTGGTCTAGAACAGTGCAGAGCATGCAGACACACATCTGGTCGGTCTTACAGAACAGCTCCAGCAGTTTATCGTGCTTCATGCACATCCTGGCTTCCAGGTTCTCCACAGGGTCGATCAGCTGATGTCTCTTCAGACCTGACATTGTCAGATGAGGCTCCAGGTGAGTCTCACAGTAGGAGGCCAGACACACCAGGCAGGACTTCAGGGCCTTCAGTTTGGTTCCAGTGCAGACGTCACAGGGAACTTCTCCTGGTTTGGCAGCTTGTTGCTCTGAGCTGCTGCTGCTGTCTTTCTGTTGAGCTGACTGTCTGAACTGAGCAGCCATCTCAGAGATGAAAGTATTGACCTGCAGCTCAGGTCTGGTGTTAAAAACCTCTTTACAGTTTGGACACTGATAGGGGACATTCATGTCCCAGTCTTTAGTGATGCAGGTTTTACAGAAGTTGTGTCCACATGGTATGGCGACTGGATCAGTGAACACATCCAGACAGATGGAGCACAGGAACTGATCTTCAGTCAGCAGACAGCTGGCAGCAGACATATCTACACTCTGAGGACAAGAAGTGTGGAAAAACAAAACTGTTATTACACATCTTTATATTTTTTGTTGAATCAAATCATGATTAGTAGAATATAACGAGTCATCCTGAATTATGTTGTTATATTATATTTCATTTGCTGTGAGTGAAGAAGAGCTCAGATATGCAGTTCAGTGGTATAAATCTGATATCTTAAGCATTCTAGTGATAACATCCTAAACCCTCTGGTTCTTGTTAATATCATAATTTAAATAGTAAAATCACAATAGAATGCAATTTAAACCCCCAAAAACACAATGTGAACTGCTACCCTGCTGTTTATACTGTTATTAAAGTGAAAATGTTTTGAAAGTAGAGAAAACATTTTAAATATTGAACTTAACACATTTATTACAATTTACTGTGATGTATTTAAGCAGTATTTGACCGTTTTATTGAAGCGTCTGAGGAAGCAGAGCAAAATAAAAATCACTTTCTCTGTACAAAGATCTTTAGAGTCAAAGAGTCAGTTTGGACAAAGAGGAGGAAGAGAGAGAAGATGATGATGATGATGATTATGATTATGATGAAGATGATGATGATGATAGAGAGAGCAGAGAATCAGACACATTAATGTGCAGAATAAAAGATGGAAGCCAACTGCTCTGGACTGCATGATATTATATATCAGGGGTCGGCAACCTTTGTGACATGGAGTGCCAGTTTGAAATTTTCAGCCACATCAACATTTCAAAGACATGAACAAACAGCTACACATTTAAACTAAAACTAAGTGTAGGCTGAGGCAACATCAAATGATCAGATGCCTAGCAGACAGTCAGTGTGATCCCTGGCCCTGCTTTGCTTGACTGAGCTCTGTGATCTGGGGCTTGTAGTTAGTTACTTTGAGATGCAAACATGCCTCAGAGTGCTCCGTTGTTAACCGACTGCGGGTGGGGCTGTGCACATGTTTCATGTGTGAGAACACCTGCTGATTTCTAGCTGACGTGGGAATGTCCTTTATTCGTGACTTGATCGTTTCTTTATTTGGCAAGCTTTCAAAAAGAGCATCTCTGACTAACTGAGAAAAGCCTCCTTAATAAATTCGTCATCCGTAAATGGCTTCCCATGCTTTGCAATGCAATGCGATAGCTTGCTTCTGTCCCGTGATTTTTAGCAGTGGTAAAAACCTTGAAGGAGCTAGCTTGTTTTTCATACCTGGACACGGCACGTTTAATTGACTCTGCTTGGTCTGCTTGGTCTTTGAAGGGCTTCTCGTGCTTCGTCTCAAAATGACGCTGAACACCTGACGTTCGGCACACAACATTCTCACAGCATAAAGTGCACACAGCACGGTCCTTCAAAAATATGAAACCAAACTCTTGTGTCCAGCAGGACTGGAATGCCCTAGTTTTAGCCTTTTCAGCAGCCGCATTGCCATTGTTCACAATATCATGCTCTGTCATTCATTCATATGTCAGAACGAAGACAGCGGACAGCGCGCTTGGTCACTCACTTTGATCTGAAATTCGCGCGCCTGCAACCTAACTGACCAATGGCCACACTCCAACATCAAATGCACGCAGTGGTGTCCTAGTGTCGACTAACAAAGAAGCAGGACACAGGCACACATACAGGCAGTCAAACGCTCACAGACACAGAGGCAGATACTTTTATTTTGAAAACGGGACAGATAAAGTGAGGATCGTAATAACACTGAGGTGTCAGTGTTTATGCCGCGGCGTGCCACCCGTGGCATGCGTGCCGAAGGTTCCCGACCCCTGTTATATATAATATTATTTATCTTTACAACTCTCACAACCTTTGATTGGAGCTCAGTTAAACATTTACTCTGAGTTGAACTTCCTGTCTGAGTAGAGCTGAGGTTTTGAGTTCAAACAGGAAACAGGTCAGTGAATTAGCTTAAGCTAATGCTAGCTGTGACTGTATTCTGTCTAACCTTTAACTAGTCAGAGTTCAGTCACTGTGGTTTAGTTTCTACCTCTGATGGTTTTATCTAAAATGACACATTTCTACGGCTTAATATTCTTTATATGATAAAACAAGATGTAAAACAGTCAGATTCTGGTTTGAACTAAACTTGGACTAAATACTTAGTGAGTGTATTTAGTCTTTGTAGAACAGTGTACTCACCAGTGTTTGTCAGAGACTCTGTTGTGTTGTTGAGAAAAATCTGCTGGATTCAGTTGAATGTTTCTTTACAGAGAAACAGAGAGACTTGTCTCGACTGCAGCTCTGCTGTCGCTCAGACTAACTTTCACTTTAATTTCAGGTAAAGTGACTCAGCAGCTCACCTCTTTCAGTGTTGCTCCTCCTCTCAGTGAGGGAGTGGTGGAGGAAGTATTCAGATCCTTAACTGAAGTAAAAGTACTAATACCACAATGTTAAAATACTTCACTACGAGTAAAAGTCATGGATTCAAAACTTACTTTCATACCTGATGTTTCTGGATAATATTACTGCTGTATTAATGCGTATGTTGCATGTTTTTAACTCCTTTATATCCTGTTGGTTTGATTTATCTACATCACTGCATCATATTCTATAAGATCATCATATGTTTGTATCTCTATAAAGAACAAACAGCCTGTTTTCAGCTTTGTGACGATGCATTTTCAAGCTGATCCAAGAGGTTTTTTAAAGAATTTATTTAGCTGAAGAAGTAGAAGGATTTTCTGAACACATAAAGGAACACTTCATCCTTCAGTTTATCACAAACATTCAACATCAACACATCTGGAGATACGTGGTTCTACCTGAACAGGAAGGGGATGAAAACCTGTCATCTGAGAAGTAACTAAAGCTGTCATATAAATGTAGTAAAAGTACTGAATTTACTTCTGAAGTTTAGTGGAGTAGAAGTATAAAGTTATCAAATACATGTAGTAAATCTACGTCTGAGGTTTAGTGAAGTAGAAGTATAAAGTAGCAGAAAATGGAAAGCGAAGTAACCCAACATTTTTACGAAAGATCAGTACTTAAGTAAATGAACTTAGTTACTTTTCACCACCGCTTAAAATACCAGAATTGTTACAGAGCATGAAAACAGTGACCTGCTGATCTCTCAAACCTACTTCCTGTATCATCCACTAGGAGGCGACACTTGCTCAGTTTTAAAATGGTTTCAAACAGCTGCTCATCCTGCACTGCTTTAAGAAGCCAGTATGTAACTATGATCTTAGTTACCTGATGACACTGAAGGCAGCTGTCTTCAGTGTCTTTAACTCTTGATGGAAAAAAACTCTTCTTTTTAGTCAATGAGAGAATTTAAATATACTCCCAAATACAGAAATGCATTAAACACAGACATGATACAAGTATGCAAAGAAAGTACTATTTTACTATCACAAGTCGTACAGGTTGTGTAGCTGTGACCATCTGCTCATATGTGCTGTTTGATAAAATCACCAATGTTATGAATCAGAAAACAACGGTTGAAGAGTCATTTGATATAAAAACTTTAGAAATTACTGATTTTACAAAACATTACGGTGTAGATTTATTGGTCATTTTGTGGTATTTAACTGTGGAAAATATATGTATTCAAATAAAGCAAAGGCTAATAATTTGAATAAAGGACTTTTGCATGCAACAGAGTATTTTTACAATGAGGTATTGCAAAACATCTTTATGAATACTTCGTCCAGTAAAGAAATGTTATGATATATAGGACTCGTGGTGAATTTATGTTATTGGGATAATCGAGAATATCATCAGGAGTGATTTAAAAAAAGGAAAAAAACTGCTACCATATCGATAATGGTGGAGTGATCTGAGGGTTTTTTAAATATATTACCAGGGACACAGTAAAAATACTGCATTGAAAACATTTGAGACTTTTTGGATTGTTCTAATATTTCTTTTTAAGACTAAAGTTACGCGTCACTTTTCAAACCACTACACCTCAAAGTCGTCTGAAGTCACCTGAAGTCAACCGTCCTAAACTGGACGTCCCACATTCCTCAGAGAATCAATGGCCGTCTGTCACCCTGAGGCGGCGTCACATCGGGACTTTTACCCTCAGAGGAAGTTACAGATTAAATCAGAGAAGGAACAATGGAAACGTGTCAGAATTGTTGTGTTACTGAAGGCCAGATGATGAACCATGTTGTGTGTGAACTTGGTCCTATGTTGTCATTTAAGACCAGCCAGAAGAGAATGTGACATTAGAGGATATGAGGATTTGGCTTTTAACGCATTTTACATCTTTTAGGACCTAATGATATGAATAAGAGATGTAGTGGAGTAAAACGTACAATATTTACCTCTGAGATGTAGTGGAGTATAAAGTATAAAGTGGAAATACACAGGATAAATACCTCAACATTATACTTGAATAGATGTAAAATAAAAAAAGACAAATCCAGTTAAAAGTTTCTTTGTTTTTATTCTGTTGAGGATCAGCAGAGAGGAGGAGTGTAGAACATTTAAAAGAAAACTAAACTTTGCTTCTCTGGTTACAGCAGCTGAATGTTTCATGATTAGATCTTGTTGATTCATTTTTTACTAATATGAATCAATAATTCATCTTTTATTTCCCCCTGAAAACATACCAGACAGAGAACTCTTGATTTTACTTGGAAAATGATAAAAACTAAAACCCTTAAACACCTTTTTTAACTAAAAATAAGTGGTACATAAATATATCCAATAATTTGTGCCAGTATTCATAATGTCTTATATATATATATATATATATATATATACACTCACACAATAATAAGACAATAACAATTTTAGTTTGGCACCTAGATATTTAAGGAATGTGTAAATGCTTGTTATTCCTGAGTACATTGTTTTTGATGATTCAACAGTCTTGAAGGCAGGTGATGCAGTTATTAGAATTAATTAGACTACATTTACAGACAAATAGGAAAAACCCATTCATCATAATATGAAGAATCAATAATGTTTACACCGTAAATCACCAATAATATAGATTTGTTACATTAAATGAAAGAGTGTCTCTGTAGAAAATCAAGTTTGTTCTACTCAGTGTGATTAACAGGAGAGATGATCAGAGGAGCAGAGTTTTTACCACCATCATTAAGACATGGACTAAAGAATGGGTAGATTTTCTCAGTGAAGCAGCAGCCAGTAAAGGAGTAGATAAGAGCTGCAGTATCAATGTCATAAAAGGAGACCAGACCCTCCTCATAATCCACAAACACCCCCACCTTCTCAGGCCAAAACTTCAGAGAGAGAAGGACCGGAGGGTCATCACGAGCTTTGTACTCATTCTCATTCCTCAACCATATCGTCCAGTAACCTTTCTGAGGAGTCCGTGTGATGAATCCCTTCCTGTTGATCGACTCTCTGACCACTCCTAAAGACCACTCAGTTTTCCCTTTAACCTGAACCTCGTAGTAAAATCTTCCTGAAGAGAAACTCTGCTTTGCTAAAACACCAGCACAATAATCAAATCTCTCTGGATTGTCTGGTTGATTTTTCTTCACGTCACCAGATTTAACTTGTTTGCCATCATTGGACAGAATTAGCCAGGGATTTGCTGTATTAGGATCAAGAGTCACATCCACTACAGACTTCTGGACCCTCTTCAGCTCGGCCTCAAACAGCTTCTTCATCTGTTTGCTGAGCGTCTCCTCCAGCTGATTCACAGCTCTCACCACAGTCCCCTCATATGAAGGTGGACTGACTCTGACTCCTGTCCAGTTCTTGGTGGGTGGAGCAGTGTTCAGGGTCCTGAAGCTCTGGAGGAGGTGGAGGTGGTCTTCAGAGCGTGAGAGCTGCTTCACCTCAGTGCTTTTCTTCTTCAGCTCAGAGATTTCCTGTTCCAGCTCTTTGATGAAGCCTTCAGCCTGTTTCTCTGTCTTTCTCTGCTTCTCTTTGATCGTGTCGAGGAGCTCGTTCATTCTTCTCTCAACAGACTCCTTCAGAACGGTAAAGACCTGAACACCATCTGCTACCTCTCTGTCTGCATCTTCCTCACTGAGCTCCACTGAGTGTTTGATCTCCTGAATCTTCAGTCGTCTCTTCTGGATCATCTGCTGAATTTCAGCCTCAGTCTTCCCCAGCTCGGCCTTCTTTCCTTCATATTCTTCTTTCAGAGGAACAACATCATGGTTCTTGTGGTCTAGAACAGTGCAGAGCATGCAGACACACATCTGGTCGGTCTTACAGAACAGCTCCAGCAGTTTATCGTGCTTCATACACATCCTTCCTTCCAGGTTCTCCACAGGGTCGATCAGCTGATGTCTTTTCAGACCTAATCTTGTCAGATGAGGCTCCAGGTGAGTCTCACAGTAGGAGTCCAGACACACCAGGCAGGACTTCAGGGCCTTCAGTTTGGTTCCAGTGCAGACGTCACAGAGAACTTCTCCTGGTTTGGCAGCTTGTTGTTCTGAGGTGCTGCTGCTGGCTTTCTGTTGAGCTGACTGTCTGAACTGAGCAGCCATCTCAGAGATGAAAGTATTGACCTGCAGCTCAGGTCTGGTGTAGAAAAGCTTGTTACAGTTTGGACACTGATAGGGGACATTAACGTTCCAGTGTTGAGTGATGCAGGCTTTACAGAAGTTGTGTCCACATGATGTGGCGACTGGATCAGTGAACACATCCTGACAGATGGAGTACAGAAACTGATCTTCAGTCATCAGACAGCTGGCAGCAGACATATCTACACTCTGAGGACAAGAAGTGTGGAAAAACAAAACTGTTATTACACATCTTTATATTTTTTGTTGAATCAAATCAAATCATGATTAGTAGAATATACCGAGAGTCATCCTGAATTATGTTGTTATATTATATTTCATTTTCTGTGAGTGAAGAAGAGCTCAGATATGCAGTTCAGTCGTATAAATCTGATATCTTAAGCATTCTATTGATAACATCCTAAACCCTCTGGCTCTTGTTAATATCATAATTTAAAGAGTAAAATCACAATAGAATTCAATTTAAACCCCCAAAAACACAATGTGAACTGCTACCCTGCTGTTTATACTGTTATTAAAGTGAAAATGTTTTGAAAGTAGAGAAAACATTTTAAATATTGAACATAACACATTTATTATAATTTACTGTGATATATTTAAGCAGTATTTGACCGTTTTATTGAAGCGTCTGAGGAAGCAGAGCAAAATAAAAATCGCTTTCTCTGTACAAAGATCTTTAGAGTCAAAGAGTCAGTTTGGACTAAGAGGAGGAAGAGAGAGAGGATGATGATGATGATGATGATGATGATGATGATGATGATGATGATGATGATGATAGAGAGAGCAGAGAATCAGACACAAAACATTTGCAGAATAAAAGATGGAAGCCAACTGCTCTGGACTGCAGGATATTATATATCAGGGGTCGGCAACCTTTGTGACATGGAGTGCCAGTTTGAAATTTTCAGCCACATCAACATTTCAAAGACATGAACAAACAGCTACACATTTAAACTAAAACTAAGTGTAGGCTGAGGCAACATCAAATGATCAGATGCCTAGCAGACAGTCAGTGTGATCCCTGGCCCTGCTTTGCTTGACTGAGCTCTGTGATCTGGGGCTTGTAGTTAGTTACTTTGAGATGCAAACATGCCTCAGAGTGCTCCGTTGTTAACCGACTGCGGGTGGGGCTGTGCACATGTTTCATGTGTGAGAACACCTGCTGACTTCTAGCTGACGTGGGAATGTCCTTTATTCGTGACTTGATCGTTTCTTTATTTGGCAAGCTTTCAAAAAGAGCATCTCTGACTAACTGAGAAAGGCTAGTTTTAGCCTTTTCAGCAGCCGCATTGCCATTGTTCACAATATCATGCTCTGTCATTCATTCATATGTCAGAACGAAGACAGCGGACAGCGCGCTTGGTCAATAACTTTGATCTGAAATTCGCACGCCTGCAACCTAACTGACCAATGGCCACACTCCAACATCAAATGCACGCAGTGGTGTCCTAGTGCCGACTAACAAAGAAGCAGGACACAGGCACACATACAGGCAGTCAAACGCTCACAGACACAGAGGCAGATACTTTTATTTTGAAAACGGGACAGATAAAGTGAGGATCGTAATAACACTGAGGTGCCAGCGTGCCAGTGTTTATGCCGCGGCGTGCCACCCGTGGCATGCGTGCCGAAGGTTGCCGACCCCTGTTATATATAATAGTATTTATCTTTACAACTCTCACAACCTTTGATTGGAGCTCAGTTAAACATTTACTCTGAGTTGAACTTCCTGTCTGAGTAGAGCTGAGGTTTTGAGTTCAAACAGGAAACAGGTCAGTGAATTAGCTTAAGCTAATGCTAGCTGTGACTGTATTCTGTCTAACCTTTAACTAGTCAGAGTTCAGTCATTGTGGTTTAGTTTCTACCTCTGATGGTTTTATCTAAAATGACACATTTCTACGGCTTAATATTCTTTATATGATAAAACAAGATGTAAAACAGTCAGATTCTGGTTTGAACTAAACTTGGACTAAATACTTAGTGAGTGTATTTAGCCTTTGTAGAACAGTGTACTCACCAGTGTTTGTCAGAGACTCTGTTGTGTTGTTGAGAAAAATCTGCTGGATTCAGTTGAATGTTTCTTTACAGAGAAACAGAGAGACTTGTCTCGACTGCAGCTCTGCTGTCGCTCAGACTAACTTTACTTTCACTTCAGGTAAAGTTACTCAGCAGCTCACCTCTTTCAGTGTTGCTCCTCCTCTCAGTGAGGGAGGGGTGGAGGAAGTGTTCAGGTCCTTAACTGAAGTAAAAGTACTAATACCACAATGTGAAAATACTTCACTACGAGTAAAAGTCATGGATTCAATACGTGAGTGAGACTGTATTACATTAATATATAACCTGAATCCACAAAGTTACTCAAGTTATCAAATACATGTAGTAAATCTACTTCTGAAATGTAGTGGAGTAGAAGTATAAAGTTATCAAATACATGTAGTAAATCTACATCTGAGGTTTAGTGGAGTGGAATTATAAAGTAGCAGAAAATGGAAAGAAAAGTAACCCAACATTTTTACTAAAACTCCGTACTTAAGTAAATGTACTTAGTTACTTTTCACCACCGCTTAAAATACCAGAATTGTTACAGAGCATGAAAACAGTGACCTGCTGCTCTCTCAAACCTACTTCCTGTATCATCCACTAGGAGGCGACACTTGCTCAGTTTTAAAATGGCTTCAAACAGCTGCTCATCCTGCACTGCTTTAAGAAGCCAGTATGTAACTATGATCTTAGTTACCTGATGACACTGAAGGCAGCTGTCTTCAGTGTCTTTAACTCTAAATGGAAAAAAAACTCTTCTTTTTAGTCCATGAGAGAATTCAAATATACTCCCAAATACAGAAATGCATCAAACACAGACATGATACAAGTATGCAAAGAAAGTACTATTTTACTATCACAAGTCGTACAGGTTGTGTATCTGTGACCATCTGCTCATATGTGCTGTTTGATAAAATATTGATAAAAATCACCAATGTTATTAATCAGAAAACAACGGTTGAAGAGTCATTTGATATAAAAACTTTAGGAATTACTGATTTTACAAAACATTACGGTGTAGGTTTATTGGTCATTTTGTGGTATTTAACTGTAGAAAATATATGTATAAATAAAGCAAAGGCTAATAATTTGAATAAAGGACATTTGCATGCAACAGAGTATTTTTACACTGAGGTATTGCAAAACATCTTCATGAATACTTCGTCTAGTAAAGAGATGTTATGATATATAGGACTCGTGGTGAATTTATGTTATTGGGATAATCCTGAATATCATCAGGAGTGATTTAAAAAAAAAAAAAACTGCTACCATATCGATAATGGTGGAGTGATCTGAGGGTTTTTTAAATATATTACCAGGGACACATAAAAAATACTGCATTGAAAACATTTGAGACTCTTTGGATTGTTCTAATATTTATTTTTAAGACTAAAGTTACGCGTCACTTTTCAAACCACTACACCTCAAAGTCGTCTGAAGTCACCTGAAGTCAACCGTCCTAAACTGGACGTCCCACATTCCTCAGAGAATCAATGGCCGTCTGTCACCCTGAGGCGGCGTCACATCAAGACTTTTACCCTCAGAGGAAGTTACAGATTAAATCAGAGAAGGAACAATGGAAACGTGTCAGAATTGTTGTGTTACTGAAGGCCAGATGATGAACCATGTTGTGTGTGAACTTGGTCCTATGTTGTCATTTAAGACCAGCCAGAAGAGAATGTGACATTAGAGGATATGCATGTATAGTATTATGTGTGGTGCAGAAGTGAGAGCAACAGCACCAATAGCACTATGAGTACAAGTACTTGTTGAGTTGAACTGTGGGCCACGCCCCTTACAGCCTGAGTGCACCAGGTGAGATTGATCCGCTAATTAACTGGCTTTGCAGTCACACACTCACGGCAGAGCAGCACTGGGAGGAAGCAACAGAAGTGACTGAAACAGTGTTTTGTGCAAATCAAATCTTATTTTGAACAAGGAAGAAGCAGCCGGTGAGCTATCATGCATTTGTAACTGTTGTAACTGTTGTAGCCCATTGTTTGTAGACATTGACTTAGATGAACCGATTAAGAACTGCAAATACTGATGGTTAAAAGCATGTTGGGTAAATATAGTTAAAATGCTGTCATGGTATAATGTGATCTATTTAAAATCATGTGATTTAAGTGTAAAACTGTGAAGAACCATGTGAGCTAAGTACAATTTAAAAAGTGATGCATTTGGAACAA